>NC_059336.1:89245680-89548710 GCF_018350155.1 Leopardus geoffroyi | reverse complement strand
TGCAGTTCCTCTTGGACCTGTCAGGGGTGAGTTCAGCCCCCCAACTCTTCACCCTGCATCTGCTCCCAACCCAAGCTCCCTCTGGCTGAGGTTTGCCTCTTGGGACTCCCTCCAGCATCCAGAGTTTGGGGAGTGAGACCACATTTCTCCTCTTTACTCCCTTAGTAGCGTAAAGTTGCCTGCCCTATTTGCTGGGCCTCTTTTATTTTCCGCCCTGAAAGCCCCAGTGTGCCCCCAGAGAGCTGGGAGGAGGGGAGGTGGGGCGGGGGATCCTGGCACTAGCCATGCTTCCCAATTCTGGCTCACGTTAGTGATGCCTGCAGTGTCCATCTGATGGCTGGGTAGCACAGTGCTCTAGGTGTGAGCCTGCTGCTCAGCCCCATTAATAATCATATCCTCCCTCTACTTCCCTTTCCAGTCCTCCTGGCTCTCACAATACTTCCCTCCCTGGGCCTCATCTACAAAGCCACACCTCCTCTGGCCTCCATGGACAAGAACAGAGTGGGTGGATGATGACATATTAGCCCAGGATTTGGGAAAGCCTCAGCATTCTGCAGTTAAGGATGGTCCCCTATTCCTGGTCTAGGCTGGTCCTGCTCACAAGCCATATCTAGGCCCAGGGTGGCTCTGGATCTCAGTCTGGACAGCTGCCTCATCTGCCCCTAGGCTCTGTGCTTGCTCTGACGTCCTTTTGCAGGCGTGTGGACCAGAAGCCTGTGGCTGCCTCCTGATGCCTGCGGGCCTATCCTGATGTCACAGGCAGCGCAGGGTAACCTACTTACCAGCTTGTAAGCCTGGCCTCTTGTTATGACATCTCACCGGTGGGTACATACAAGTGGATTGCTAGTTTGTTCACACCTGATGGCCTTTGTTTGGTCTTCTGTTGGTGGGTGGCTGATAATTCCTCCAGAGACTGTTGTTAAAAGGTTGCTATTCCAGTGAAAAATTAGTCTTTAGGATAAAATAAAAATAAGTATGTATAAATTACCCTCTGGGCTTGACAAGTAGAAACTTGATGTGCTAGGAGCCCTATTAAGGACTGTAGTTATCAGTTAAACAACAAAGCCATAGGGGTGCCGTGGTGGCTCAGTCAGTTAGGCATCTGACTTTGGCTCAGGTCATGATCTCATGGTTTGTGAGTTCGAGCCCTGCAATGGGCTGTGTGCTGACAGCTCGGAGCCTGGAGTCTGCTTTGGATTCTCTGTCTCCCCCTCTCTCTCTGCCCCTCCCTCACTTGCTCCTATCTCTCTCTCTTTCTCTAAAATGAATAAACATTAAAAAAATTATTAAAAAAAAAAGCCATAGATGAGAGCAAAGCTATAAGCATAGGCAGCTGGACTAGGTTTCTGGATGTTGACTCTGTTGTGGCGCTTTATACACTGGGGTGTCGCTGCAGTGGTTTGCTGTGGATGGAGATGGGTGAGGTTAAATATGAAAGATGCCCTCTTGGTAATGAGCCGCCACTCACTTTGGCTTACCAAGTGCCAGGCATTGTGCTAAGTATTAGCACTTTACGCACATTTCAGTTAATGTTCACAGGAACCCTATTTGGTAGGTACTTGTATTAATCCCATTTTACAGGTAAGAAAACTGAGTCTCAGAGAGGTTACATTACTTACCTAAGGTCACATAGCCAGTATGTGGTGGAACAGGGATCTGACGCTGGGCCTGCTAGATCCAGTGCCCATCTTTCACCCACTTCCTGAAGGTGGATTTGGCAGGGAAGGGGGTACTCTGTGGAGTGGACTGATGTGTGCAAACATGGCAGGCAGAAGAGCTTGGCATTTGTGAAGGTCTGCAGCCCAGTTACACCTGTGCGGTTCGCACACACAGTGCAGGCCCTGGGCATCTGCTGAGCATCCTGTTTGGAGCAGTTGCTCCGGGAGGTGGGCCCGAGGGGGAGATGAGCGCTCCCTAGTTCCTGCCCTCACGCAGCCGGCTCCCAGCACAGGTGAGGTGACCACACAGAAGCAGGCGCTAGAGGCCAGGCTGGTGGCAAGACTGTGGCTGAGGCAGGTAGGAGCTCAGCAAGGAGAGAGTCCTGAGAATGCAGGGAGTGAGGAAAGGCCTCACAGAGGGGACACAGTGGTTAGTGTAGAGTGTAGACAGAGACCCACCGTGTTCACAGACAAGAGGGAGAAGTGAAGTGGAGATTGAGAGAGAGAGAGAGAGAGAGAGAGAGAGAGAGATGGGGAGGGAGTGTGGAGGAGAGAAATGAGTGGGGAGAGAAGATGAGACCAGAGAGAGGAAGCTGGAGAGGCAGTTGGGAAGTTACTTATTGCAAAAGTTTTTGCAACCCAGGTAGAGATGTGAGATGCATTGTATGGGGCAAGGGGAAGCTACTGGAAGCTCTTGAGCAAGGGAGTAGCCTGAATGTGCACTGTGGTAGCATCAGTCCCAGTGCCAGGGGGAGGGTAAGTGCCCTTAGGGAAACCAGCCTGGAAGCTACTGGAGTGGGCAGGCGTAAGGAGAGCAGGTCTCTGGGAGCCCCTGTGGGCTGCTCTTGCCCATCATTCCACATCCCCCAGGGCCTGGGGACCAGCTCACCTTGTTAATTGCCTACTCTACACCCAGCGTAACGTACTGGTTGCCCAGAGGCCCCACGAAAGGGTGGATTCTGCCTGCAACCTGCCAAGGAGAAAGGGCAGCTGGTGTAAGAGATCCTGCAAGTCTCCTCCTCTGGCAGTGTGGAAATGGGGTCAGCTGTGTTTGGGCTTTGCTGAAAATAGCAGAGAAAATATGAGAGAGTTAAAAATACTTGCACCCAAAATCTTCTCTGGGTGTCAGCAGGTTTGCCAGAAGGTGGCTGAAGGGAAGGCTTGGCTGACACCTCCCCTTCCTTACCCTAGCCTTGAGGACCCCTAGCCTCTGACTCCTGGTCAGGAGCCCACCCCTCTAGGCTGGCCACGGTTTGTCCCTTACCATTAGCGCAGGGCAGGCAAGTGGCCATCCTAGCTGAAGCATTTGCAGGATGTGCTAGGTGTGGTGCTGGGCGCTGTAGGTGCATCTCTGGGCTGGGTCGCTGCGGTGGGCTCCTGGGGGGTCCCCCTATTCTACCTGGGCCCCTCTGTCCATTCCCATCACAGCTCGCAGAGTAATCTGTGAGCACCTACATTATTTCACTTGTTCCTTGGTTCCAGAGTTTCTCAGCCTCAGTGCTTTTGGCATCTGGGGCCACATAATTCTTTGTTGTAGGGGCTGTTCTGTGCACCGTAGGATTTTTAGCAGTATCCCTGGCTTCTACCAACTAGATGCCAGTAGCCCCCCTCCCAAGTCATGACAACCAAACATTGCCAAATGTACCCCGGATGCAAAATCACACCCCCCCCCCCACCCCCCGGTGAGAACCACTTCTCTACAAACTGGGTTGTGTCCCTGCTTTCCACTCAGAGTAAAAGCCATAGTATTTAGCACAGCCTGCAAAGCCCCCTTCCTTCTGTGATCTTGTCTCCCAGTAGTCTCCCCTTATTCAGTCCACTCCAGTCACGCTGGCCTCCTTTGCTGTCCCTCACACGTGCTGGGCAGGCCCACTTCTGCCTCAGGGCCTTCGCTCTGGCTGTTCTGGCTGCCAGAACAATCTCCCACTAGATATCTGCATGACTTACTCCCTCCTTCAAGTATTTCCTCCCATGTCACCTGAATGTAAATGACCCCAGGGCACCTAGGTGGCTCAGTGTGTTGAGCATCCGACTCTGGATCTCAGCTCAGGTCTTGATCTCAGGATCATGAGTTCAAGCTTCACACTGGGCTCCACGCTGGGCGTGGAACCCACTTAAAAAAAAAAAAAAAAAAGAAAGAAAATGACCCTGCCCACCTTGTACTGCTGTGCCCTCCATCCCCACTGCATATAAGCTTCATGAAAGCTGAGATTTTCAGTATTTTTTTCATTGATGTGTTCTTAATGCCAGAGCTGTCTGTGGCTGGCACATTGTAGGTGCTCAGTAAATATTTGCTGAATAAATGAATTTTCTTTAATTTTCACAATAACCTTGAAAGTAAGTATTCATAGCCCCATATTGCAAAAGAGGACGTGGAAGTGCAGAAAGATTAAGTAAATTGCCTCAAATCACATGGCCAGCAAGCGGGAGATCTGGAGTAGACCAGGGTTTGATTCCAAGGTGTGTCCTCTTCGAGAAGCTGCACGTATACAGAAGAAGTTACTGCTGCTAAACTACCAGGGGGATGTTTTTCTCCTTTTATGGATCTGTAGGATTGAGGGGGGGTACCTTTACCCCACATAGACTTGCATATGTACATATTACCTGGGAGTAACCATGGCAACAAAATTAATGGTAAGGAATAATGGGATTGGCCCAAGTGATAAATTAGGAAGTTTTTTTTGTTTGTTTTATGGAGGCATCCTTTGCTTTACAGAAGGATCCCCTTCGGGCTCTGTTTAATTACCTTCTGGAGGTTGTTTTAAATAGGCTCTGTCTTTGCTGCCTTTAGAGGTTTGGAGAAGCAGCTTGGAGGGAGGCAGAGGGGAAGGGGAGTGAGCCAGACTGGGGGTGGTTGCTCCCTTCATCTGGGTTTTGGGTGCTGGGGTATGCCCTGCTCCACACCCAAAAGGCAAGGCTTCTCCTTCTGAGGCCCACCCTCTGCCCCTTCCCTTGGCCTCTACGCGGGGTTCTAATAGGTTCGTATGGCAGCTCGGCTGAGACACTGGCCATTTCTGAAATCAGCAAACTTCTGCATTGTTCCAGCAACCTCTTGCCCAGACTGCTTCCCCCACCCCCGCTCTGTCCTCATTGCCCAAGCTGAGAAATCAAGCAAGGTCCAAAGTCTCACGTCCACATGAGTTCCAAGGGTGCGACTGGGGCCGCACCCTTTTATGTTCTGCCAGAAGCATGGAGTGAGATGGGCTGAGCCCAGAGAAGACAAGTCATGTTAAGGATTTTATAGGTTAAAGGTTGAGGAATTCGCAGGTTAAAGTGTAGCTACTTCACAGGCTGATGAGAAGATGCCAGAGGCTCCCCATTTAAAATAAACATTAAAAAATTTTTTTTCACATTTATTTTTTTTTTGAGAGACGGATCAAGACAGAGTATGAACAGGGAAGGGGCAGAGAGAGAGGGGGGACACAGAATCTGAAGCAGGTTCCAGGCTCTGAGCTGTTGGCACAGAGCCCGATGCGGGGCTCAAACTCACGGACCATGAGATCGTGACCTGAGCTGAAGTCGGACGCTTAACTGACTAAGCTATCCAGGTGCCCCTAAAGTAAACATTTTAAAAAAGGATCTACTGGGTACAGAGTTTCAATTGGGGAGGATGAAAAGGTTCTGGAGGTGGATGGTGGTGATTTCCACATAACAATGTGAATGTGCTTAATGCCACTGACCTGCCACTTAAAAGTGGTTAAAATGGTAAATTTTTAGGTTATGTATATTTTTCCACAATAAAAAAAGATGGAAAATAGCCTAGAAGTCCACTTATAGGGTACAGTTTACAATATATGCATCCAAGGTTTCTGTTAGGAAGAGTGGTGGTGATATGGAAAGATCTCCGAAATATATAGATGCCTAAAGGGAGAGAACAGTGAACGTCGGTGTGCTAACATTTAGAAACAGGTGCATGTGGTGGTTAAGACTGGAGACTTTGGAACCAGACTGCTTGGGTTCAAATCCCAGTGCTGCTGTAAGACTCTGGGCAAGTCCCATAACCTGTCTGTGCCTCCATTTGCACATCTATAAAGTGGGGAATGTACTAGTCCCTGCCCAAGGGGCTCTTGAGGAGATTACATTAGTTAATATGTACCAAGCCCTCAGAAGGGTGTCAGACTCCTAGCACTTGTTCACTAAATGTGAATGAATGAGTGAGGATGAATGGAGGGACAAATCTGAGTTAGAGGTCGTGCGCTCTGCCTCTGAGGCTTTGGAGGTGGCTCTGAGCTTTGGCTTCCTCACCCGGGCTGTGAGCAGGTTTCTGAGTATAAGAATCAAATAATTAAAGGGAGGGAAGGTGCTCAGCCCAGCGGGGAAGCATGGAATTATGTGTGAGGCTTTGTTATCGCCTCTTATCTGTGGCACTGGCCTGCGTGGTGTGGTGGTGTCATTGCAGGGTGGGGAATATGCCTGTGTGCGCTGGGTCCCTGGCCTTGCCGCTGACGCCCCCGCTCCTGGATGGGGCAGAGGAGGCAGTCCTTGCACCTGAGGGACATGGCTGTGGCCGTGGGTTACTAGCACTGGGCTGCGCAGCTGGACTTCTGTGGGAGGGGAGCAACAGGTGCTGGCGAGGGACATCAGCCACCGGGCTGCAAGGAGGAGGTTTGGAGACCCCAGGATGATGTCAGCTGACTCTCCTCCTCTTCTCGTGCCTCAGGCACGGCAGTCACCCTGGCCACACCAGGCAGCGATCTGCTCCAGAGGCTCCTGGAGAGCGGGAGAACATGAGTCGAGAGGCCGGGTAGGCCCGGGGGCCCATCTCCATCCTGCCACCAACCCGGAGGACCCTGGCTGAGTCACTTATTCTGAGACGAGTTGCTTTGTCTGAAAATAATCTACCTACCTCACAGGCATGTTGTAGGAATAAAGACAATCGAGATGAAGTTACTTTGAAAAATAATTAAGTCCCTTAAAAATAGATTGCTCATTTGAATGACTTCTCCTCTACTTTAGGCATTCATTGAGCACGTTCCAGGGGCTGAGTGAGTATTTTAGATATGTACACCTCATTGAGACCTCTGTTTAGTCAGGGTGAGCCAAGCACCAGAACAAACAACCCCAGATTTCAGGGACTTAGGCACAAAGGTCTATTTCTCTCTCATGTCAGAGTCCAGTGCTGCTGGGGAACAAGGCACATGCCAATGTCCAGGGCCTGGCCTCCTCTGCCTCGTGGCTTTGCTGCCACTGGCCTCCACTGGATCCTCTGCGGGAGGTTGCGGGGCCAGGCCTGGTGGAGGCGTGGTGAATGTCACTTCCACCCATAGTTCATTAGCCAGCACCCCATCACATGAGCCCACCTGCCCGTGAGGGAAGCTGGAAACAGGCTTCGCTGTGTGCCCAAAGGGAAATGCAAACTGCTGGGAGCATCCAGCATGGTTCTGCCCTACTCTTACAACAACCCATTTCACTGATGGAGAAACTGAGGCACATAGGCAGAGTAATCACACATCCAGCAAGTGATTTGAACACAGTTCTAATACCTGTTCTTTGTACTGTCATTTGATGTCTTAGACCAGTGTTTTCCACCCCAGCTGTTCATCAGAATCGTGGGGAATTTTTTCTTTTCTTTTCTTTTTATAAGAGTTATATAAAGAGATCTTGCACTTTTTTTTTTTAAATAAAATTTTGGAGCGCCTGGGTGGCTCAGTCAGTTAGGCATCCAACTTCGGCTTGGGTCATAATCTCCTGGTTCATGGGTTTGAGCCCCACGTAGGGTTCTGTGCTAGCGGTGAAGAGCCTGCTTCAGATCCTTTGTCTCCCTCTCTCAAGCTCATGCTCTCTCTCCAAGAAATAAACATTTAGAATAGGATAGAAAGGGGCGCCTGGGTGGCTCAGCTGGTTGAGCTTCCGACTTCGGCTCAGGTCATGATCTCATGGTCCGTGAGTTCAAGCCCTGCGTCGGGCTCCTTGCTGACAGCTTGGAGCCTGGAGCCTGCTTTGGATTCTGTGTCTTCCTCTCTCTCTGCCCCTCCCCCGTTCATGCTCTGCCTCTCTCTGTCTCAAAAATAAATAAACATTAAAAAAAATTTAAAAAAAATAAAAAAAAAAAGAATAGGATAGAATAGATTAGAATGGAATTTTAATTTAGAATAGCTTTAGGTTTGCTGTGTGCCCAGCACTGTGGGAGATACTGGAGGAGGGCAGCAGGCATGCCCCTGCCTCTAAGAAGCTGGACCTAGAAATGGAAGATTCTGATCCTGGGTGGGGAGTATGGGGTGTCAGGAATCTGAGCACAGGGCCTGGGGTTGCACCAGAGCTGGTGCTGGGATTGGAGGCGCACTGTATGAAGCCACTTTCTGAGCAATAGAGGATCTGCCTTTTATCACTTTTTTCTTTACCTCTTTGCTGTTATGCACTGACTCACCTTCTTTGGCCAACAGTGATTTTGCATTTAGTTTTTCTCTCTTCAGTCCCCTTTATCCCTAATTATTAAAAAAAAATCTACCACTTCTAATCTTTGAGGGTCTGGAATAGCAGACAATCAAATATGTTTGAAATGTATCTAAAATAAGGATAATTAGGCTGTGAATTAAGGCTTGAGGGACTCTGCTGTGAGTAAAATGCATAAACTTTAACATATCAATCTTATGCTTCTGTTTCTGCTACCCAGTAGCCTTCTGCAGCTTAATTTATATTCCAGATGACAATGCTGCTATATAAATGAAGCGTAACTGAAGCGTTCTCTTGTAAAACTCAAATCAACTGCTGGCCACCTCCTCCCTCTCACCCCATACCTTCTTGCTCCTTTAAAAATGCCCCGCCTTTGGTTTGCCCATAAATTTTGACTATGTTTGCTTGATTTCTTTTTGAAAGGTTTATCTTATCACATTTTAACATCTCTCAAATGGGATGAGTCTGTTAATTGATGGAGGTCTTGGCATTATGTTATACTTTTATTTCTTAGTGGGACATGCTAGTGTATCTTAGGATCAGTGATGTCTTAGATTCAATGAAATACAGTATTTGTGTCATTTGAAGGAACTGGCAATTGTTCTGTCCCTCCAGCCTGTCTCCTGTGCTGTGCTGGAGAGACCTCACTGCTCATCTGAAAGCAACTTCTCTTTATAACCTTGTTATAATAACAGCAACAATAGGAAAATAATGCCCACAGCAGTCGGCAGCAATAAAGCCCTTCCTGTGTGTCCAGCGCTGCGTCAGTCACTTTTCCTATTCCTCTTTAACAATGTTGGAGGCAGAGCTATTATCCGCATTCTACAGATGAGGAAATGGAGGTTCAGCGGAAGAAGTGGCAAAGCCAGGCATCCAGGCAGTCTGTCCAGCCTTGAAAAATCTGTGTTATGCTGCCTCTAGTGATTCTGGGAGACAGTTAAAGTAACTTCATTGAAATCAGGACTCCATACCTGGCCATACCTTAGAATCAACTAGAGAATTGCTGGAAGAATTTTTCGAGTAATTTTACAGCGCAGTCAGAGCAGAGGACCCTTGGTTGAAATGATCTGCATGAGAGACCTGAGCTCTGCTGTTCTGGGCTCCCTGATGCCACAGGCCCAGGGATGCTGCCAGTCCTGGGGGTGTCAGGACAGCCTGAGCTTCTCAGGCCCTCCGAACTGGATCTCTTGGTTAAAATATGGGGCTTTGAGACTTTAAATTGATATGTGCTTTGAATTTTTGTCCTTTATGTTCTTTTCCTTTTTCTCTCCCTTCCTTCCTTGCAGCTCTGGAGTGCACAGAAAATCAAGCAGGTAATTCAATTTTGGATTCATTTCCTTCCCTCCTCTCTGCTCTCCTGGACCTTGCCCTGCGCTGTCCTGGGGAATCATGGCTGTGCTGCTCAGCCTTGCCCCTCCCATTTGTCACGTGCTGCCCTGCCGTCCCTTCTTCCCCAACACCCAGGGCCTGAGTTTCTGAATGCCAGAGCTCAGGCCCCTTGCCTTCTCCTGGGCCCCTGAGCTCCTTCCCTGTGGGCTCCTCTACAAAATCCTTCTTACATGCCCACTAAATACTAGGCACAGGGGACAGAGGACCCAGTCCCACTCACCTGCATTCAGCTTTGAGCATTAATCAGGAAAAGTCCTGTTTGCTGCCCGTGTTTTGTTTCTCTTGCCTTGAATGGTGAGAAAGGACTGACCTTCCAGTCCTCCGGGGGGAGCTCTTCTTTCCCTCCCTCCTCCTCCTCCCCACAGTCACCCTGTGCTCTGTTCCCTGCTCTTGCCAGGCTATTCTACACCCAGATACCAATGAGAAGATCTTCATGCCCTTTAGAATGTCAGGTAAGCCCCTGGGACTCTCCTGAATCTGCCCGGCCTCAGTCGCTTACCACGGTCACAGCTGCAGAAGCATCCAGATGCACCAACCTGAGGAGGGGCAGAACCCGTTACACACACACGGCCAGTTTGCACCTCCGTATTCACCTTGGCTCGACCATACATGTCTCTGGCCAGGCCTTAGAATCACCTGTGGGGCTTTAAAAAAAAATGCGCCTGTCTGCCTTTTCTTCCTGAGCAGTTGGGGTGCAGTGGAGGCCTCCACAGGTGAATCTGGGGCTCCTTTTCCTGTTATACACCACCCACCTACAGCGGCAGCCTCAGGGATGATACCTGCTTCCGGCAAGCCCTATCTTCTCTCTCACCTACCTGTGCATACTGTGCTCTTTCCTTGCAAACCACGCTCCCTTAAAGGCACTTAATCCCCAGGCTAACTCCCTGGTGTCCGATCCTGCTGTTAACCTGTACTTCAGAAGGCATGAACTGCATTAGCACTACTGTGCACACAGGGAGGGTGGATTCCCATTCTGTGGAGACCAGTGGTAGAGGGGCTGGGGTGGGAAAGTGGACATAAGATCCCTGCCCCCAGGAAGTCCCTGCCCCCAGGAAGTCCCTGCCCAGTGGTCATTAGAGGGAAGCTCTGTGTGCATGAGCTTAGTAGCCCAGAAAACACTTGCACGCATGAGGCCTGGCCTAGCATGTTTGTCCTACCTGTAGTTCCGAGAGGCCACAGGCCCTGTCCAGAGTCACACAGCAGAGGTCAGACTCCCACCAGGGTGTTGATGCCTACTGCGTGGCATTTCTCAGTGCACTGGGGCACTCTTGCAGGGTGGGTGGGAGGGCTGTTGGCTGCTGCCTTGAGAAGTCCTCAGGTGGCTGGAGAAAGAGTCTCTATCAAAAGGTGTTCTCAGCTGAGTCAGTCAGGATCCCCACCCCCAGACAGCCTGACCTCGTGTGAGTGAGAGAACAAACAACCACGTGACCTCATCGTGCTGAGGCATTGCGTGCCCACGGACCCTCCTTGCTTGGCTGTGAGGAACTCCCAGGTAGCAAAGGCCTCTGGCCGAGCATCTTGCAGCTACGGCTGTAGGTGCACCGGGCCACAGCGCGCTCTCACCTGGGGCCTGGATCCTCTTGTAATTCTCCAGTCAAACCTGAGGCCCATCTCCAGAGGAATGCGGGCAGTAGAGTGACGGTTCATGTGCAAGCACAATTATGCACAGTCAGGATGCGAACCTTTGCTTTAGATAACCCAGATAAGTGTGGTTCTCTGCTGTCCAGCCCGCCAGCTGACTGCCTGCCATAAGCTAGAGGCCAGGGACACAGGGCCGCCCACTGACAGTGGGAGGTGGAGGGCAGCAGACGGGGCCTCCGATAGTCCAGGGAAGCGAGCGGTGAGGAGACAGTGCCTGGGGCCTGCTCTACTGAGGATGTTTAGGCAGGGTAGGAGAGATTTTAAAGAGTACCCCTGGCACTTAGAGGTACACATCTCAAGTGTGTGGAGAGTTCCCCTTTCAGAACTGAAGTAAGGCTGTGTGCTAGAAAGGTAAGCTGAGAGAAGAAGGAGGACATTCTGGGGCCTTTGAAGGCAGCATGGTGTGTGTAGTGGGCGTGGGCAAGGGACACGGTGCCTCCTGGAGGAAATCATGGAAGGAACACCAACTGTAGCACCAAGTGCATGGTGTTCCCAGCGGTGGGCAGCCCTGCCCTCAGCAGAGGGCTTCTGAGTTTTGGAGTGAGAAGTATCTGGCCAAAGGGGAACAGAGAGAGGGTGGCTGGGGGACCTGGGGGAGCCCTCTATCTCGGGGAGGGCTGAGCCGGGAAAAGGCCCGGGGGCTAGAGGTGCCTCCTGCCTCGCTGACCTGAGCTCCCTCATCAGGACCATTGCCAAGACCAAGTCTAGAGGTCTCTTCTGGTGCCTCTCTTGAGGGGTGGAGTGGGATGAGGTGGGACTGTAAGACCTGACCCTTTCCTCTCCCCTCTCAGGTTACATTCCTTTTGGGACGCCAATTGTAAGTACTGCCTTCAAAGGGTTTTCTTTTCTAAAAAAGTGTTAATGTATAACTCTATATCGTAATAGAGTTATGTGATAGAGTAATATCATAAATATTTGAGATGTTGATTTAAGATTCATTCCTGGAGGGGAATTAGCAGGTAAAGTAGTATGCATGTCTTTTTAAATCTCTTGGTGTGTATTGTTGAACTTCTTTCCACAAAAGTGTGCCAATGTGCAGCTAAGACAGAGCCTCCAAGTGCATTTGTCCCTGCACGTTCCCATGCTGAGTATTGCCACTAGGACATGCTCCTTACAAAAGACTTTTCCCAAAAAGCTTAGGAAGTCAGAGAATAAGCATGCCTGCTGAAACCCAAAGTTTGAAATTAACTCAGAGTGGTGCTTGGGTGGCTCAGTAGGTTAAGTATCTGACTTTGGCTCAGGTCATGATCTCACGGTTCGTGGGTCTGAGCCTCACATTGGGCTCTGTGCCGACACTCAGAGCCCGGAGCCTGCTTCGGATCCTGTGTCTCGCTCTCTCTCGGCCCCTGCCCTGCTCACGCTCTGTCTCTCAAAAATAAATAAATGTTAAAAAAAATTAAAATTAACTCATAAAGGATTCAGTATTCTTTGTTTAGTTTTGGAATCAAGGTTAAGTTTGCTCTTTAAAAAAAAAAATATATATATATATATACATATAACACATGTATAGAAGGGTGCATTCATCATAAATGTACAGTGTGGTACGTTTTCACAAAGCAAGTACATCCAAGTAACCTGCACTTAGATTCAGAGCCTAGCAGCATCTCAGGAACCTCTCGTGTACCCCTCAGTCACTACCCCCACAGGGAATCACTTTTCTGACTTCCTTTACTATATTCCAATTTTGCCTATTACTGAATTTTATATAAAGGATATCACCAGGATGTACTTTTTTTGGTCTGTCTTCTTTCCCTCAAAATTATCTGTGGGAGTCATCCATACTGTACGGACATCCATATTGACTCACCCATATTGGTGTATGTAGTATTAATTTGTTCTTTTTTCATTGCTTTCTGTGTCATATCGCATTGTTAGAACTATATCAAAATTTACTTATCCATCCTCCTTATTTTCTGACTTCCTAAGCTTTTTGGGAAAACTCCCCTGTAAGTAGCATGTCCTGGTGACAATACTGGGGTTTGGAGTGAACAACAAACAGTGCTGCTTTGTACAAGTCTTTTAGAGGGCATTTTCCCTCACTTCTCCTGGATTATACCTACAGTGTTAAAGAGATAGCAATGAAATGCAGCGTGTAATCCTAGAGCTGGGATCGGGACCAGGGCAGGGGTATGTGTGAGATGGTATTGTGGTCTCTTGGAAACTGAACATACATTACATATGATGTGAGTCAGTAACCGTACTTGTTGGCGTTTCCTCCAAGAGAAATGAAGACATATGTCCCCACAAATTTCTGTACACAAATGTTTATAGTGGCTTTCTTCGTATTAGCCTAAAACTGAAAAATGGTAAGAATGACCAACAGATAGTATATCTATGAGTGGAAACCTGACTGGGAACAGAGTCATGGCTTAGTCTGAAAGTTTCCTATATATCTCATAGATCTCATTCCTTCTCTGTGTATTTGCAGACCCCCCTTCTGTAAAAAAGCGTTTTCCCATCTGCCTTTCCCTTTTAATGTTTTTTAAATTATCAGTAAGTATGGTGGGTGTATTTTTTGTATTTGGTTAATAACAATTTACTTCTGTCATTATTCATTTTCATATGCAGATTGTCCCAAATGTGACCAGTAGGAAACCTTTAAAGCAGTTTCTCTGTCCATTTGACAAGTCCTCTTTATCCTTTGATACTTTAGTACTTTTTGGCACAATGTATAGATACTCCAGACTCATCTTGTGATCTCTGCCCCAGTCCTGGAATCATGCATTTCTACAAACAGCTCTGATTCTCTTCAGAGAAGAATGGTATTTAGAAACCAAGATCTGAATGCTTAGGTGTGCTCACTGTTGCCGGAGCCTCATTGTTTCTAGGCCCTCTTAGCATGCATAGCTAGGAAATACCACTTCTTAAAAATGATGAGTTTATGCCAATACCTTGAATCCCAATCCAACATCTCAGAGGTCTTCCTTCCTCCCATTTCATATTTATATCCCCCTCCTCCCTGAATGAGAAGCCAACAAACATATGTGTACTCGCTTACCAAATCTTGCACACAAATGAAAGAATTTCAGAATTGCTATATCAGTACTATTCCCCAAAAGTGTATTAAGTGAAGTTCAAGATTTCTTTGAAGTTCTTTTTGTCCTTGGACTCTATCCTCCTGAGGGTGTACAGTCACAGAATTGTGGTCAAAAGTTATTTGAAGTAATGTTTTTCTTCTGTGTGGTTATTTGTTTGATATACAGTTAGGTTTATGTGTTATTGTTGGCATTCAGTTTTAGTTGCTTCTCTGTTCTTATTGATTTTTTTTAATATCTAAAATATCAACATAAGTCAAAGCTATATAAAAAGGCATGATAAACGTTCCATTCCCTGGGGCATCTGGGTGGCTCAGTTGGTTGAGCATCTATTGATTTGGGCTTAGGTGATGATCACAGGGGCGTGGCATTGAGCCCTGCATTGGGCTCTGCACTGAGCATGGAGCCTGCTTGGGATCCTCTTTCTATCTCCCTCTGCCCCTCTCCCCTGTGTGTGCTCTCTCTCTCTCTAAAATAAAATTTTTAAAAAGTTCCACTTCCCTTTTCACCTATCCTGTGTAGGTAAACAATTTTATCCGTCCTATTTCTTTTTCTAAAAATAAGCAGATACAAATATAGGTCCCATTTTTTCTTATACAAAAGGTAGCATGCTATATATACTCTTTTGCACATTGTTTTTTCCACTTAATCACATATTCTAGAAATCACGACCCATCAGTTTATACAGGTCTTCCTTGTTCTGTTTTTTTTTCTTTTTAACATTTGTTTATTTTTGAGAGAGTGCAAGGAGGGGAGGGGCAGAGAGAGGGGGACAGAGGATCCAAAGGGGGCTCTGCTGACAGCAGCAACAGCAGTGATGTGGGGCTTGAACTCACAAACTGCATGATCATGACCTGAGCTGAAGTCGGACGCTCAACCAACTGAGCCACCCAGGTGCCCCAACATTCTTTTTTTTTAAATGGCTATCTAACTGTCTATTTTGTGGAAGTGGCATAATTTATTCAGCTAATTTCCTTCATATGGACATTGAGACTACGTCCACTATATTGCTATGATGAATTATGCCAGAATGGGTAATCTTGTGCATATCATTTTGATATAGTTAGAGATATATCTTGAGGGTAAATTTCTAACTTCTGTGTAAGGACTAATTCAATAGACATTTCTGGAAACCCTAAACAAGAAAAAAGATGCAAATAAAAATATTAGGAATAAAAAGTACAATAACTGTATATACAATGGAACTTTAAAAGATCAGAATGCATTAAACAATATGGGGTAATAAATCTGAAGACCTGGAAGAAAAGGGCACATTTCGAGGAAAGCACAGCTTCCCAAAGACCACCAAGCAAGAGGAAATACGGGATATGACTAGACTATGAATAACAAGAAATTAAATCAGGTGTTTAAAATATATGCACCGGGGGCGCCTGGGTGGCGCAGTCGGTTAAGCCTCCGACTTCAGCCAGGTCATGATCTCACGGTCCGTGAGTTCGAGCCCCGCGTCCGGCTCTGGGCTGATGGCTCAGAGCCTGGAGCCTGTTTCCGATTCTGTGTCTCCCTCTCTCTCTGCCCCTCCCCCGTTCATGCTCTGTCTCTCTCTGTCCCAAAAATAAATAAAATAAACGTTGAAAAAAAAATTAAAAATAAAATTAAAAATAAAATATATGCACCAAAGAACGAACAAAACATAACCACTAGACTCCCATGATCTTCCAGATGACTACTCTTTATTTTTATTTTTATTTTTATTTGTTTAATGTTTGTTTATTTTTGAGAGAGAGAGACAGAGCACAAACAGGGAAGGGGCAGAGAGAGAGGGAGACAGAGAATCTGAAGCAGGCTTCAGGCTCCGAGCTGTCAGCACAGAGCCCGACGCGGGACTTGAACTCACAAACTGTGAGATCATGACCTGAGCCAAAGTTGGACCCTTAACCGACTGAGCCACCCAAGTGCCCCTCTGGATGACTACTCTTAAAACAATAGCCAAACTCGATTTTCATTATACTCAAGGAAGAGGATAAAAAGAAGAAATGTTCCCAGTTCATTCATGAGGCACTTTGAGACCAATACCAAAGAAGTAAATGGAAGAAAGAAAAATTGTAGGCTAATATCACTTATGAAATTACAAATAGAAGTCCAAATGAAATAACAAATTGAATCCAGCAATGCATTAAGACATGTCATAACCAATTTTTACTAAGAATGATAACATTAGGAATATATTAATAGAGTTCATCACATTAACAAATTAAAGGCGAAATGTGATAATCTCAGTACATTTAGAAAAATGATTTGGTAAAATGAAACATAAGTCCATTTATGACTTTTTTTTTAAAAGAGCAGATTAGATTCAGAAGGGAACGTTGTTAATTTATAGAGGGTCTATCCAAAAAAAAAAAAAAAATCCCAACCCCAAAGCAAGCAACATTCTTAAAGATGAAACAGATGAAGGTAAATTCTTAATGTCTGGGACAGGGTAAGAGTATCTGATATCCAACATTTTCCTGGAAGACTAGCAAATACAGTAACACATGACAAAATAAATCAGTAGTAATAGGATTGGAAAGGAAGAAACAAGAACATTCATGAGCATAGGCAAACTATTAGAACTACTATTTTTGAAGATGTCTGGATGTAAGATCAGTATATAAAACATTATTATAGGCCTTTGGACCTATAAAAAACGTCTAGAATATAATGTTTAAAAAAAGATAGTATTTACAATAGCACTTAAAACTATAAGGTACCATAGCAACATTTTTTTTTTTTTTTTGGGTAGGAAACAGTAAAACTGCTTTTATTTGAAGACAACATGATTGTGTACATACAAAATCCTAAGGAATTTTCCAAAAAGTGGCTAGAATTAATAAATAAACTTAACAAGGTAGCAGGCTACAAGGTCAATATACAAAAATCAATTATATCTCTCTATACCAGCAGCAAAAAGCCTTATACATCATTTACAATGACATAAAAGATATAAAATCTTCAAGAATAAATGCTTCAGAGGTTATACAAGATTTCTCCGCTGAAAATTACATGCGTTGCTGAGAGAAATGAAGGAAGACCTCAGTAAAGTCAGATATATACCTTGTTTGTGGATTGAGAGTCAATATTGTTAAAATGTTAATTTTCTCCAAATTGAGCCATAGATTCAACACAATCCCATCAAAATCTCAAGATCTTTGCTGTAGAAATTTACTAGTTAGCCTAAAATTTATGTGAGAATTACAAAAGACCTAGAATAAGCAAAACAATTTTTTATTTTTTTAATTTTTTAAAAATATAGTTTATTGTCAAATTGGCTGACATACAGTGTGTAAAGTGTGCTCTTGGTTTTTGGGGTGATTCCCATGGTTTATCGCTTACATACAACACCCAGTGCTCATCCCAACAAGTGCCCTCCTCTCTGCCCATTACCCATTTTCCCCTCCCACACCCCCCTATCAACCCTCAGTTTGTTCTCTGTATTTAAGAGCCTCTTATGGTTTGCCTCTCTCCCTCTCTGTTTGTAACTATTTTTTCCCCTTCCCTTTCTCCATGGTCTTCTGCTAAGTTTCTCAAGATCCACATATGAGTGAAAACATATGATATCAGTCTTTCTCTGACTAACTTATTTCACTTAGCATAATACCTTCCAGTTCCAGCTACATTGCTGCAAATGGCATGATTTCATTCTTTCTCACTGCCAAGTAGTATTCCATTGTATATATAAACCACATCTTCTTTAATTTTTTAAAAATGTTTATTTATATTTGAGAGAGAGAGACAGAGTGTGAGCAGGGCAGGGGCAGAGAGAGAGGGAGACACAGAATCCAAAGCGGGCTCCAGGCTCTGAGCTGTCAGCACAGAGCCCGATGCAGAGTTCGAACTCATGAGCTGTGAGATCATAACCTGAGCCGAAGTTGGACGCTTAACCGACTGAGCCACCCAGGTGCCCCTGAATGGACATTTTTCTAAAGAAGACCTACAGGTAGCTCACAGACACCTGAAAAGATGCTCAACATCGTGCATCATCAGGAAAATGCAAATCAAAACCATGAGAGGGGCGTTTGGGTGGCTCAGTCAGTTAAGCATCCAACTTCGGCTCAGGTCATGATCTCACAGCTCATGGGTTCGAGCCCCGCATTGGGCTCTGTGCTGACAGCTCAGAGCCTGGAGCCTGCTTCAGATTCTGTGTCTCCCTCTCTCTCTCTGCCCCTCCCCCTCTCAAAAATAAATAAACATTAAAATTTTAAAAAACATAATGAGATATCACCTTACCCCTGTCAGAATGGCTGAAACCAAAAAGATGAAATAATAAATGTTGGTGAAGATGTGGAGAGAAAGGAACCCTCGTGCACTATTGTGGGAATGTAAATAGGTGCAGCCACTATAGAAAACAGCATGAAGGTTCTCAAAAAATTAAAAATAGAAATACCATATGATCCAATGATTCCATTACGTATTTACCCAAAGAAAATGAAAACACTAATTCAAAAAGGTACGTGCACACCTATGTTTATTACAGCATTATTTACAATAGCCAAGATATAGAAACAATTCAAGGGTCCATCCTGAATGGATAGGGAAGATGTGGTATATCTCTATGTGGGACATTACTCATCGATAAAAAGGATGAGATCTTGCCATTTGTGACAACAGGGATAGACCTAGAAAGTATCATGCTAAGTGAAATAAGTTAGACAAAGAAAGACAAATACCGTATGATTTCACTTATATGTGGAATCTAAAAAAAACAACAAACAAAACAAAAAAACAAATGAGTAACCAAAAAGCAGAAGCAGACCTATAATTACAGAGAACAAACTGTTGTTAAGCCAGAGGGAAGGGGGTGGGAAGGTGGGCAAAATGGGTAAAGGGGACTGGGAGATCAGGCTTCCAGTTATGGTATGAAAAAGTTAGGGGAATAAAAGATTTAGCATAGGGAATATAGTCGATGGTACTGTAATAGCGATGCATGGTGACAGCTCTCTATTTCTCTCTCTCACACGCACACACAAAGTATCCCTGTTTCAATGAATATTGTCTTGAATTCTACTTCATCTTATATCAGTGTTTCTATTCCTGTTTTGTTTATTTGCTCTGTAAATCATTGCCCACACCTTTATATGAGTGACATTTTGTTTCTGCATTTTTTGTATTATATGTCTCTTGACAAAATGTAGCTGAGTTTTACTTCTTCACTCAGTTTGAGAAACACTGTCTTTAATTTTAATAATAAATGGAACCCATTCATATTTGTTCTGCTACTGGTTATTGTGACTACTTATCCAAGCCATCAAATAGTTTGTTGTTGGTTTATTAAGCTTTGCTATTGTTTCCACTTCCTTTCCTGATTTGTACTAGAGTGACCTTTTCAATGGTCCTTTGGTTTCTTAAGTAGTTTGGAAGGGAAACATCCTACTTTTCTCTAATTACTATTCATCTGTAATATTTTATAGAGTGGTCCTATTATATTTACCCTATATTAATAATAAATTATTCAATTAATAATTGAATAATAAATACGACCTCCTTAACCCTCCCCACATAGGAAGAGACTTTTTTTTTTTAATGTTTATTTGTTTTTGAGAGAGAGAGAGAGTGCAAGCAGTGGAGGGGAAGGGAGAGAGGAAGACACAGAATCTGAAGCAGACTCTAGGCTCCAAGCTGTGAGCATAGAGCCTGTCGTGGGGCTCAAACCCACGAACTGTGAGATCTTGAGCTGAGCCAAAGTTGGATGCTTAACTCACTGAGCCACCGAGGTGCCCTGGAAGAGACTTTTAACATACCATTTTCCTCTATTCTCTGCTTTACCATTTTACCCATACACACCTGCCAAGATTTTGGAAATAATCTGGAATCTCATCAGATTTTTGAATCTTTGCTTAATTAATACCTGTATGAAACTTCACAATTATTTAGGCTTTGTGTGTGTGTGTGTGTGTGTGTGTGTGTGTGTGTGTGTGTGTGTGCGCATTCTATGTTTGGCTAGAGCACGTCTGTGAATAATATTCAGAGTGTGTGGGCAATATACTTTTTGAGTCCTTGCATATCTGGAAATGTATTTTTTTTCTCTCTCATACATGAACAATAGTTGGCCTGATTCTCTTTTCCTTTGTAGGTAAACCTCCCCCACTCCCCTTAGGATCCTTTGGTATTTTTTCTTTTTATCTTTGGAGTTCAGAAATATCCTCAGGATTAAAAAAAAATCTTCTCTGTATATTTTATAAAATTATACAAGTAATACATGAATATGTTCTTTGGAATTCAAAAATACCACCAAGACTTTTTAAAGAATATTTTTAAAGTTATACAAGTAATACATGAATATGTTCTCTCAGCTCAGAATTCAAACAACGCAAAAAAAGTAGAAATTCCTCTGACAAGTCTCAATCCCAAATCTGCTCCTAGAAGTAACCTCTGTTAGAACTTTGATGTGAATTTTCAGGGTTTTTTCTAGGCATTTGCATATATATGAATCATCATTTAAACGTTCTTTTTTGTTTTGTATTTTTTCCATTAAAAATACAACAGTATACTTATTTGTCTACAATTAGCTTATTACATTTAGTAATTTGGCTACATAAAGATCTGCTTCATCATTCATTCATTCGTTTTTTCCTGCTGAGTAATATTCTCTCCCCCAGTGATGGACTTAGGTTGTTTCTGATTATTTGCTATTAGAAATAACAGTGCTGTGAGGCTCCTGGGTAGTTCAGTCAGTTGAACGTCCAACTCTTGATTTCAGCTCAATTCATGATCCCAGGGTTGTGGGATTGAGCCCTGCATTGGGCTCCATGCTGAGCATGGAGCCTACTTGAGATTCTCTCTCTCTCTCTCTCTCTCTCTCTCTCTCCCTCTCCCTCTCCCTCTCCCTCTCCCTCCTCCCCTGCTTACCTGCTCTCTCTCTCTTTCTAAAACAAATAAACAAACAAAAAAGAAATAACAGCACTGTGAAAAATTCTTGTGAAATTCTTCTCACCCAAGTATGAAGATTTCTCAAAGGCCCATTCTAGAAAGTGAATTTGCTGTGTAAATAGGTATACACATTTACATTTTTGATAGCTATTGCCACATTTCCCTTCAGGAAGGCTACATTTCACTACACCTTAGTAACATTGGTATTTATATTTTTAGATTTTTTTTTATGACAACCTGATGGGAGAAAGGTAGCATCTCACTATGGTTTTAGTTTTTGTTTCCCTGAATACCAAAAAGCTTGTGCTTCTTTTCATCTATGTGCTTACCATTTATATTTCCTCTTCTGTGAATTACCTGTTCACATCCTTTGTCCATTCTTCCATGGGCTGTGTTTTCCAAATTAATTTTAAGAGTTCTTTATATACTGGGTGCTAATCCTTTGAATTATATACATTGCAGATCTCTTCTTCCAGCTATTTTTTCTTCATTCTTTGGTGTCTTTGTTGTGGAAAGTTTTAAATATTGACATTTTAAAATATAACAATCTTTCCTTGGATGGGTTTTGAGTTCTGTCCCCCTCCCCTTGTCACCTTCATCTCCTTTATTAAAATTACCAGATTTGTGAGGTTTGTGTCTAGGAGTCAACTCTTGGATGTATTGATCAATTCTTCTATTTTTATCTTCTAATTTATTCATTTCTGCTTTTGTTTTTATAATATCCTTTTTCCCTCTTTCCCTTGGTTTGTTTGTGGTGTTTTAGTTTGGTTTGTTTTTTTTTTTTTTTTTACTTTTTATCTCAAATACTTTATTTATGCTCATTCTTTCTTTCTAATAAAAATTCTTGGGGCTGTGAATTTGCTTCTGAGTATATCTAATACCTAGCTGTATCTAATGTGTTTGTATACAGTGATCCATGTTTTTATTTTCTAAATAAGTTTGAAATTTCTGTTTTGACTCTTCTTTCATCAGGTAGTCAGAAGAACACATTTTGAATTGCAAGTGGTTTGTTTTTTACAAATGTGTTCTTTTCTTATTATTTTCTACTGTGTTGTATTTTCAGAGAGAATGATTCTGCCATTGGAGATGTATTGTGGTTTTCTCTGTAGCATACTATACGATTATACCAGTTAGGAATAGGACCATCTGCATATTAAAAATTTCAAAATAACAGTGGCTTAAAGAAAATAATTTATTACTCCCTCATGTCAAAGAAGTTTGGAGGTAAGTGGATCCCCATAATGCTACCAGGAACCCAGACTTCCACATTTGTGCACCATTCTCAGTGCTGGCTTCTGTCATCAGAATCCCCTCGTAGCCCAATATGGTTGTCAGAGTTCTAGCCATCCATATTAAAGAGTCAGAGTTCACATCCATATTAAAGGGAAGAGTAAAAGAATGTACTTCCCAACAGAGTCAGTTCCCTTTATGGAGACTTCTTCAATCTCTCATACAACATTTCTGTTTATATTTCATGCAGAATCTCCCAACTATAGGAATTCTGTTAGTAAGCAAGAAGAGAAGAATGGTTGATATGTAGGCAAAGAAGAATCTGCCATAATAATTTTAATAAATATTCCATCAACACTTGAGAAAGAAAGATGCATCATTTAGCAATATTGTTTCTTTGCAAACCAGAGAAGTTGAATTTGGGGCTCATTTCCCCATAAGAGGCCAACTGGATCCTCACACAATTAATGGGTGCCATCAACTAGGATGAACTAGATAACCCATGGGATACCAGCACTGTCTCTAGTTGACAAGGTGTTATTGAGGACACCCCATCAATTTCCACTCTCTTCTTCCTGCCCAAGACAAGTCAGTTGTCTCAGGGTCCCTACAGCCTTGGAGGAGGCATCCTGGGAACTTGGGTGCCGTCCACTCTTGTGTTTTTCAGGGGTTTACTGCTAAAGCAGATGCTGTGAATGTCCTATGAGGACCAATCCTCTCCCAGCCTGGAACAAGCACCCCTGTGAATAAATGTGTAGCATATGGGAATACGGTGCCCTGGCTCTGAGATCTGTATGAACACTCGATTGAGGTGAATGGGCAGCGAGAGCTGGGACATCTCCCAGCAGGCCTCAGTGGCAGCCAGAGCCAAAATGGCAATGCTCACCCAGTCCCCACTTCCTAGTCCCAAATATTCATATTCCAGGATTCAGAATAGCTGGCCCAGAGACCAGGTCCTGAAAAGAGCCACTGGATGAGGCACACCTGTAGCCTTCCATCCTGGCACTTTAACGTGGCTAAGAATTCAGAGGGCTCACTTTCTCCTTCCCTACTGGGCCACTGCCTTGCCTTGTATGGAAGGGGCACCATGGCCGTTCCGGCCTTCTACCAGAGCCTGGCTCCCTCTAGCCACATCAGCTTCCCTAAGGCCCCCACCATCACCTGGTAGCACTGAACATCTCAGCAAATGCCTGGTCTGAAGGGGAGTGAAGGTTCCAGTCCACACCTTAGGGAAGCCCCTGGTGTGATAGAATGCGTAAGAAATATATACATGCAGAAGCCACTAAAATGCTTACCAAAATAGAAATGGGGTGCTGGCAAATGTGCTAGGAACCGGGTCCCTGAGTTATGAAGGGAAGGGGTGATTAAGGCTGGCAGATGCCTCAACTGAGATGCTTCTGGAAGCAGCATCCACGCTTCCTGCCTAGGTGAGCATCCCCAGCCCTGACCCCTGTGTTGTTCCCGCCTTGCCTGAGAGTAACCCCGCCCCCACCCTGCTCGCTCTCCAGAGCTCAGGAGAAGCGAGCTGGTTTTCTCCCAGAGGCTGGTGCCAGTTTAGTCAGCAGATTTCACAGATCCACTGGCACCCGTGTAGCGTCTTATTTTAAGCTTAACATTTGAAGATGGGAACTTTTCCCCCTTTGGTGTGTGGCAAAGAGATCCCAATTTATACATAAGCATGGTGGCTAAGCCAGGGCACCAAGGCTGTTCCCCAGGCTAGTGCAGTTCATGCTACCTCTTCCTTGGGTACCTTCCCAGAAGAACCCCGCCAACCATGGTTGCTTAGAAGTGGCACTTCTGTTCCCAGGTTTCCACTAAGAGGTGTGCAGCACTGTCCTTTCCATGCACGTGCGGCTGGGGAGAGGCAGGGCCAGTATTCCGAACCCTGTGCTATTCTCTCTGCGTTTTCCCACCTGCCAGCCTGCACCCTGCACCCTTGGCTACCAGAATGTCGCAGATGCCAGCTTTCTCTTGCGGGCCCGAGCTTCTCTCAGGGGCCATTTGTGTCTCCCTCCTCACCTCTGCACTCCCCGTGATGCTGCTGTCCTCCTCTCCCCTCCCCCCGTCATTCTCAAACTCTCAAAACTCAAGGCTCCAATCTCCCATATCCAGGTGGGAGACTGAGGAGGGCAGACCGGGAGCATCTGGTCAGTGAGTCCAGTGGCCTTGGGTTACATCCAAACCAGATCTCTGTCTTGGGACATTCAGAGCTTGGATTCTATGCTCTGAACCCTGCACTGCACGTGCGCACGCGGACTTAAAAGCCTCAGAAGGTGCAGGTGTGGGTCATTTCACCTCCAGGGGGAGGAGGGGTAGACCACAGAGGGTTCATTTCACGTGAGGATTTGGCTGTGTCCCAGAGCCTTCGCGGTGTCTCCCAACCCTCCTCATCCCAGACTCTGCTTTTTCACACATTTAAATGCCAATCACAATTTCTCCCTGGCCTACGTCCGTTGTAACCCGACAGCAGTCAGTTTGGCCTGGTTCGCACCAGAGGTGTTACTCAGTTAAGCTGGAACTGACCAGTCAGGGACAAACATTCATTGGATAAACGATATTCTCTTTAACTGGTTGGGATCCTTTAAATAGCACCCCTCATGCACTGAAGTGTTACTTTTCAGATCGTTAGCCACATAAATCAGAAGATGGAGACAAAGTAGAAGGAAAAAACAGGCAAATTGTTGAGTACTGGGGCCTGTGGTAGGTCTTTCAAAAATGAAGAGGGACATTTTGGAATTGAGTGAGTCAGTGTGGAGGACACAGGTACGATGCCAGAGGACTGTCGCTTTGCCAGTGAGGACTCCCAGGTATGTGAGCAGTGAATGTCGATGGTTTCACCCGTCGGAAGCCTCTGGAAGTTCTTGAGGAAGACAGACTTTAAGCAGACAGATTCTTACCACGGAGAACCAATACTGCCAAGAAGGCAGGCAGGGTGCTGAGGGAGCGAATGACAGGGGACCTAACTCCTCTTGAGGGTCAGGGAAGTCTTCCTGAAGGAAGTGACAACTAGGCTGAAACCTGGAGGATGAGGAGGGATTAGCCAAGTAGAGAAGGGGTGGAGATGACAGGGACAGTGCTGTACCCTGTACTCATCCCCTGACTTGAGTTTCACCACCTCATTGTTTTGACACACACTGTGCTTCCTCTCTGGATTTTCTGTGCTTTTTTCTTTTAAGTTTATTTATTTATTTTGAGAGAGAGAGAGAGAGGAGGGCGAGGAGGGACAGAGAGAGAGGGAGAGAGAGAGAATCCCAGGCAGGTTCTGAACTGTCAGCGCAGAGCCTGATACAGGGCTTGAACTCGCGAAGCATGAGATCATGACCTGAGCTGAAACCAAGAGTCGGATGCTTAACTTCCTGAGCCACCCAGGTGCCCCTGGATTTTCTGTACTTATAAAACATCTTTCTCCTACTGCTCGACTCTGTTTTGCATGGCAGCAGCCTGAGGGAGTGAGGGCTGCTCAGTTCTCTCTTTCTGAGCATCGTAGGACATTGTGACCGGCGGCCTTGCTCTCCTGTCTTCATCTTCAGCCATTCGCATCCCACCTCCAGCCAAGCAGATCAGGATATTTGGGGGTGCCCCTCTCCCACATTGAGACCTTATCTCTCTGCAGAGGTTAGAATACTCTGAATGAGGAAGCCTGGAGTAAAGGTGTGAGCCAGTTGCCATCTGGGTGCCATTGGCCCCATTCTGGATTCTGTCCTGAGATGAGCCTCAGGCACAAACCCCCCATCTTCTGGCTGGCCAGGCAGCCCCAGAGTTGAGCTATTGGTCACCAGGTGGAGTGATAAGCCGGGCTGCTCAGGAACCAATCTCACTAGTGAAGGCATAATTCAAGGGCATTAGTAATGGTACGGAATTCTGAATCAGAAAGGACATCATCTGCAGCCTTCCTATGTGGCAATCCCTGTATTTAAACAGCTATTGCTACCTCCGTGCTGTGTGGCAAACATCCGCAGAATTTCTGTGGCGACCATAAGAATTTTGTTCTTAGAGGTCCGTGGTTACCTGGGGTCTAGCTGCGTTCGACTGTGCTTGACTGAGGCGGTACTACGTGCCATTGCAGGTCTGGGGTCAACCGGGAGTCAGCCAACGCAGACTGTACTTTGCTTCAAACGTCTCTCCTCCTCCTTTGATGAGGCCTCTGAGGCCTGGGCTCCAAACTGGCACACTGCCACTTCCTCCCACATGCTTTTGGCCACAGCAAGACATATATGTCCAAGCCAAGCAACGCCAAGAGCATGGAAATATATTCTTCCCGTGTCAAGGGCATGGATGCAGGGAGGAGTGAAGAATCGGGACCTAAAACTCTGATCTGCCCCTCTCTCCAAGAGCGTGCCCTCATGCCATGCAGGGTTTTAATACAAGGAGTAAGGAGGAAATGGGTGATGGTGGTCATGGTCACAGTCCATCATAGATCTTTTGCCTGGCCAAGAATTCATGTTCTTAATAATGAATTAGTAATGTTCTTCCAGTGTGTAGTGTGGACCCAGCTTTGTGCTGAGCGCTTTGGGGGACATCAGAGAGAAAAACCCTGATTCTACCTTCAGGAGCTCACTATTGAGGGATGAGGCTTGTGTTCAAGGACAAGATGGGGGCAAGATGAAGCTCGATGGTGTCATGCAGCCTGTGGAGTTCAGAGAAAGGAGAGACCGGCAAAAACTAGAAAAGGATGAGGCAGGAGGAGAGGAATGATACGGACACCTTATACCTAGTGAGCACTTGCTGCCCACCAAACCCTGGGCCGAATTCTTTCCATGCCTTGCTTCTTCTCATGGCCGTCCAGAGAGGTGCCAGGATGGTGCTCATTTAACAGAAAAAAAAAAAAAAAAAAAATGGAGGCACAAGGGCTCAAGTAACTTGTGTGTGGTCACACAGCTGGTAAATACCAGAGCCAGGATGTGAGTCCAGCTCTTCGTATGACCAGAGCCTGCATGTTAGTCACCGGGGCCTATGGCCGGCCACTTGAGGCGAAGGGGAGCAGCGAAAGTAGACAGATGTGAGAAGAAGACAGCTGCCAGGGGGCGGGAACTGTGGAGGGGACCCCAGCCGTGTTATGAACTATAAATGGGAGCAAAGACTGGATGTGCGATTTGGCCAAGGTCCTGCAGCAAGATAGGGTGGAGGCTGGGCTGGAAATTCTGGCTGCTGGCTCTCCTTCCACTTTCCCTGGTACCAGCCGCTTTCTGGGCTCTCTCCACCCGTCTGCGCGGCCACGCCTGAAGCGCTTCCCTCTTGGAAGAGGTGCAATCCACTGGCATTGAAGCCGGGTGGACTGGCTCCCTCTCTCCATCCATCTCTTTCCTCCTTTCTCCTGCCATGTTCTGGAAAGGGCAGCGTGGGGGAATGTGGGCAGGTTGCACCAGAGATATACATCTGAGAACTGAAGGAACATTTATTTTTAATTTAGACTTAAAAAGAAAAAAGGAAGTTATAAAATATCTGCTCTTGCTCCTGGGACTGTGCAGATGGTGCTGCGTGTTGCCTAATAGGGAATGGGGCTGGCACCCATGTGCTCCCGGCCCCACCAGCCTGACTGTAGGACCTGGAAAGTGGGATCGCTATTCCCCTTGCCTCAGCCTCAGATGGTTCCCGTGGGTCCGTTTGGCCAATACAGCACGGGTTTCCACTGCCTTCTAACCTCACCCTCCCCAGGTCTGCTGATTTTTCTGCCTCTTCTAATGAGACCAGTCTCTCGGCTGTTCTGCTCCTGTGAGTGTGCACACGTGTCCCCTGCCCCACGCACGCACACGCACGCACGGCTCAGCCCCATCCTACCACCTACTTCGGCAGATAGCCACAGCATGCTGACCTCTCCCTTCTTTAGGTCCTGTTCGGATGTTAGAAGTTACCGGCTTGACATGACCAAGTACCTGATTAAACCGTCTGGTCATTTTCATGTCCAGATGTTATAAAGGATATTCTCATACATTTTCCTGTTTGGTCTTTGTGCTTACTGTGGTTAGGTGCCATATATTCCTCTCTTCCTGTTTGCTCCATTGGGAGCACCACGGAACATGGTGCATAGAAGGTATTTGAAAATGGGCATGGAGTGTGACTCTTCCTTTGTGCTCAGGCGAATGAGCTGGGAAAGGAACCCCTAAAATCAGAGAGTTGGAGCCCTCAAGCCAAGAGTGAGGAGACCTTTCTGACGTTCTCTCTAGTTTGCTGTGAAGCCTTGGGCAAATCACTGAATTTCTCTAAGCCTCAGTTTCCCCATTTGCAAAATATAGAAAGCAATCTCTATTTTGTCTGCGCCCCAGCGTACTAATAAGAATCATGGTAAGTGACATAGGGGAAATTCTTAGCAAAATCAATCAATCATTCAATTTCTTTAAGAAAGCATGAGGGGTCAGAGGTGCCCAGCATGAATATCGGGCCCATGTTCCAGCAGGAGGTTGGGACAGGAGGCTGGTCGGGTTTGGCTAATAAGGTTACAAGCTCACAGGTTACAAGCTGTGTGTGTGTGTGTGTGTGTGTGTGTGTGTGTGTGTGTGTGTGTGTGTGTGTTACATAGGCCTGGGTACTATTTCAGTTTCGTTTAGGACTGTGGTTTGTTCTGGAAAAGACTTGATGTCACACAAAGACAATGCCTGCCACCAGAAAAGACAAGTGAAGGCGAAAGTGAGACAAAAGTTTAGGAATGGGAAGAAGCCAGGAGTGAAGTTTGGGCACAAAATACATGCGGTGATGGTTTGTACAATTAACAAATATGAGCTGTGGAGAGCTGGCCTGAGGTTCTTGACAGTCAGTGCAGAGAGAGACACAGTTAAATGCTTAACGTCTACAAGACAGATGCAGACCAGATGCTCAGAAGTATAAATTTCTGACCCCAAGGCCAGAAAAATTTCCCCCAGGAGGATTCATAAAGGAGATTCTGTGATGTAATGAGCAGTGAGTGTCCTGGACAATAGGTGTTTGGTAAATACAGTGAGTCCCAAGGAGCTGTACCTTATGATGCTCCTGATGGCCCAAGCTCAGTTCAGGGAGTGTAAGGGAGACTGAGGAGGGGAAGGCAACGTGGCCCATAACACACACTTGTTATGTAAACCAGCAGATTAGGGGGGATGATATGCTGAGTTCTCAACAGTGAATAACAGCTTTTACTTCTTCTTCTGGCTTTGGGAGGCAGTCAGGCATGCACGTGTGTACACACACACACACACACACACACACACACACACTGGATCACATTGTTTGTTCCCAATTTCAGGCCTCTCTAGGCTCAGCTTCCTCTCTGTGGAAGCTCTCTGGCTCCTGGCTAGAGGCTGACTAGGGTCCCCAGGGATTTTTCTCAGCCAGGCTAGGGAGGGGTGATTCCCTTTACAGGCAATGGGACTATCCCACTTGACTTCATACCTACTACTTGGAACTCAAGAGTAGAACTTTAAACCAAGGTAGGACCTCCAAGCTCAACCCCTTCACTCTATAGGTAAGAAAGCCAGAGCCCCAAAGGAGCCTGTCTTCTGCTGGAGACACTGTCGGCTGGAGATCACAGAGGCACGGGGCTGAGGTTGAGCTCCAAGCTCTCCTGATTCTCACTCCAGTGCCCTAAGCTGTTACTGCAGAGAAAAATCAAACTGGGATCTCATTCTGGGGAGAAAAATCTCATAATTCCTTATTGGAGCTATGGAATGGCTTTACATTATATAATTTTATTCAAACTGATATGGGCCAATAAATATAAATGTGTGTGTGTGTGTGTTTGCTGTCTTAAAACATTTTAATGTTTAAAACATGATTTACAAATGCTGCTGAGGATGTCTAGAATTTGATTTACTGCATAGTATTGGATGTTTATACTTGCTCCTTACAGAAATTCTTGCCAAAGAGCCATTTTATCTACAGGAATAATAAATAAGTCAATATGTGGATGGTTGTGCACATTTTTCCCATATGCATTGGTACTTGGTAGATGTTATTTTGCTCACAGGCTCTCAAAAGGTAAACTTGAAAGAGACACATGGATCCCTGAAGTCCAAAGTTTGGCCACTTGTCAAGATGAGACCGTTAATGTTGACTTAAACCAAAAAAACAAAGTCAGCAAGGCTAGCTCTTAGGTGACATTTGGGCCTTGGGAATAATGAATCCAGACCCATATAGCGGTACTCAGCCATATGTGTGTATTTGTTCATTCATTGATTCATTCACTCATTTGACAAGTATTTATTAGACATCTATGTTTCCTTCAGTAGCTTAAACATGGTGTAGATTTTCTTCATGGAGGCTCAGAGATAAAAGATCTAAATTCCCCCCGTTTGTATTTATAAAGTGCTTAAGGCCCTTGAAACGATTTTTCTCATCATATTTTAATCTGCACAAAAATCCTATTGGATGATGAGGGTGTGAAAGAGAGCTGGGTTAGCTGAGTGGAAGTAAAGATGTTCCTTCTGTTTGCTTGTTTTTATTGTCCCCCTGCCGTCAGTTATGGAAATAATACATGCCCAATGCTTAAAAGAATATAGGAATATTCAAGAAGAATGTGAAAAAGTACTGTATAACGTGACCTCCAGAGACATCTACTTGTGGGGCTATAGATTTGTTCATGAAGATACATATATGCTTATGTTTGTGTATATGGTTCTATGTGCGATGTGATGTCTTTTCTTTAACAAGAGTGGGATTGTGCTGTAATATAATTCTGCAACCTGGTCCACTTCCTTCGTGTGCCACCTCACATGGGCAGCAGTTTGTATGTACACATCAGCCACCTCGGTTTGTACAGATCCAGCTTTACTTTTGCTCATGCCTGTGTCATTTTTCCTTGCAAAAGTGTAGGATGGTCCTTTGGCTTTATTCAGTCTTTCCTCTCTTTTTCTCTCATAGGTAGTTGGTCTTCTCTTGCCCAACCAGACACTGGCATCCACTGTCTTCTGGCAGGTAACAGTCCCTGGCAACAGAGGGCCTATGAAAGGGGGCCCCACAAATGCTGGTTATGATTCCCCACCCCAGTGTCTCCCATCCAGGCCCCTGGGGGAAAGCCACCCCATTTCCCCCTCCCTGACCCAGAAGCCACTGGGAGAACCCCGGGACTTCAGATGCTGCTGAGCAGGTCCCAGCGGCCCATGCCTAGGCCATTTTATGTGACTAATTTTTGCATGAGGGGAGGATGGCTTATTTGTGGCTGCCCGCTGCTCCTTGGCTGCTTGTCCAGAGGCCTGTGACCTCGAGGCCCTCAGCAGCATTTTGGTATAAACCTCACTGAGATCTGGGGGGAAGGTGAACCCACCGCCAACCCCAAGGTAGCAAGGTGGGTGGGGGAATATCATAGACCCTGGTGTCCACTCTTAGAGCCTGGGCTATGGCTCCCTAAAAATAGTTGAAGCTCTGTGTGTGTGTGTGTCTATGCATAGAGAGCTGGGCAGGAAGAAAACCTGTCTGTCTTCAGGAAAAAATGTCAGAGTCTTCCCTGAATAAAACTCCTAACGGTGCCCGCATCAGGGCACGGCAGGTGGCGCAAGACACCGGGCTGGGATACTTTTGAAAGAGGTTCATGGCTGTCCGTAATTCCAGGGGTTACACGTCCGCTTTCGGCTCAGTAAGGAATATAGTAAGGATTAATGTGTCAGAGGCAGTGAGGCCCGTTTGGGGCAGTGAACGCCACAGTTCCGGGAGAGGTGACAGTCTCTGGATGGGGATGAACTGCCGGCATGGGCAGGACCGGTGTCCTGGTTTGGCAGCAACTGAGGGGTGTCCCAGGTTTTCAGCGCTGATGCTGGCGCCATCCCAAGCAAACTGGAACAGTCGGTCATGGACAGAACCACCCGTGAGCTGGACACAGCATCCCATTGTCTTCTTGGAGGCTGTGCCCCCGCCGGGGTCCAGGCCTGGCTCCCACGCCTCCCCTGACTTCTCCTCTCCCCCCTTGCCTTCCAGTGGCTGAACCAGAGCCACAACGCTTGTGTCAACTATGCAAACCGGAACGCTACCAAGGTGAGCCGCGCAGAACAGGCTCGGGTGACCCTCAACCTCCCTCCAGGGTGGTGTGCCACCATCGGGGGCTGCTTCCTCTGAGTTGAGCATTGTGCTTCTCCAAGCACCTTATTGAAATGGCCAGCCCTTCAGGAAGGGCCCCACTGGGGAGGGGCTGTTCAACATGAAGTGAAGAAGGCCCATGAAATGGGAATGTGCCTGAAGCAGTGAGAGAGATGAGCTCTGTTGGCGGAATCCTCCTTGGGCAACTCTTATCCCCAGATCTTGGATTAGGATGGCAACAGCCACATGGGGACTGAATTCCCCTAAAGCTTCCTCCAAACTTGCCTGGAAGCTGCCTTGGTGCCCCCAGACTGTGGGCTGTAAAGCTGAAGGGCTGCTCCTGAGGGGTGAGGGGTCTGAGGGGCCTGTCACCTCCTCCCCAAAGTCCCCTGCGCTCCTGGGACAAGCTCAGGGTGGAGGCCTGTCACCCTTCTCTTGTCCAGGAAGGGGCTGGGCCCCAGCTTCACTGGTAACGCTGTATTTCCTGCACTTCTGTCCAAAGGCAGTAAGAGAGGAGGAGGAGTCTAGGTCCCCTTGGGGGGCCTGTCAGTTTGGGGAGGAGAGGCTATGGGCATCCTCTAACCTAGGGGGGAGATGGGGTAGGGTTAGTGGCTGGGCCTTGGTGGTAGGAACTTTGGGGCCTGAAACTCTGAGGACGCCCCCCTTCCCCGTCCAAACCTTCAGTCCACATCTTGCGTGTGTGATCCACACGTGTACATCCCTGCTTGGATGGCTCTCACGTGCCTTGAACCAAACATCTCTAAAATAACAGAGCATAGTTAAAGGCAAGTTCCTCAGCTCTTTCTTAATTTTATATGTTGCAACTTGGGTTACATTTTTCCTTAGAAACATTGAGCACCCCTCGCCTATTGGCATGGAAGCCCGGTGGCCTCATGGGTTAAGGCCGGGAGAGCCAGCCAGGCACAGCCAGCCGGGACACTGCCATTTTCACCTAGACAGCCCTCCAGCTGCCCTCAGCCCACTTCCAGCACGCATCCTCCCTCCACTGGATATGCCTGCCCCAGACGTACATGACCCACATTGGCCCTTGCTGTTGTCTACCTCCAGCCAGCAGTGTCTGCCCCTGAGCTCTCTAGAACAGGGCAAAAGTGCAGTGGCCCCTTTGGCATCTCCCTGGACGTTTCTGCCCTGTATTTCCTGTATGGAGCTGTGCTGAGGGAAGCCTGGCTCCCTTTGGCTTCCAGAGGGATCTTTTCCTTCTCACCTGTTGGTGGGCGGGACTGTCTCTTGCTGGCTGGGGCTGTTTGCAAGGGTGGAGTATGGCAGCTTTGGGCACCCAGTGGGCCTAGAAATCTGTCTCTGCCTTCCAGCCTTCTCCTGCGTCCAAGTTCATCCAGGGCTACCTGGGAGCTGTCATCAGCGCCGTCTCCATTGCTGTGAGTAACTCTCTCCCCACTTCTCTGTCCCACTGCTCTGCAGCTGCCCCTCTCCCCTGCAGCTCTGGCCAGACCTGTCTGAGGTCAGGGCCAGGCAAGGATGTGGGAGACAGAGGTTTGTGTGGGTGCGCCACCAGGGCAGGCTTCCTCGGCAGACAAGAGAGTAGATTCTGGTGACACTTTACTAGAGAGACACAAACTTTAACACAGAGTGCTTGAGATTTTGGAGAGCCGGCGGGGAGGTGAGGCAGTGCCCATGAGTGATGCAAAAGGCTGTACATTTCAGCTGAGGGCAGGATGTCTGTCCCTAGTAGGGCCCCTTGCCCCAGCACCCTTGTCAGAGGAGCTCACTCTCAGTAATGTGGCTGATGCAGGAAGCAAGGGGCTCAGGAACAGCTGTAAGGCTGGCCCAAATGCTGGCTCCCCTTTGCTCTCTGCCCGAGCTCCCAGGGCACTATTGTCCTTCTCTGTGGCCTTGGTCAGGTGGTTACATGTCCAGTGCATCCTGGAGGCCCTCCACAAGACAGGAATAGTTTCATTTTAATTCCTCAGGACTTTGAGAATAGAGCAGCTATTAAGTAGGGGAGGTTTGTAAACTGGCTGTGTGAGTGTAAGGCTGGATCCCAGATGAGGGCTGAAGGCAGGTGACACAGCAGGGGCCTGGGCCAGAGCCACAGTGGAAGCAAAAGTTCCCAGGACCTTGGCTACACTGGTCCCACCCTTGAGCCCACCCTTGTGCCCCCATCTTACTCTCTAGATCCTGGCTGGGTGCTGGGTGGTCTCCTATAGCTGACTCCAGAGGGTGAAAGTCACTTCACAACTTTTGTTATTTTATTCATCACACAATAAATACATGCAATTGGTGAGAAAAAACTTACAAAATGCAAATTCAAAAACTCACGTATAATGAAAGAATTCACACATAATAATCTCTTTGCAAAACCCACTTTCCTTATCTTTCCCATGTCGTTAACTGTAATAATTGTTCACAACTATGTACTAACCCACTGTACCCTACACCATCATTCATTCCACTGCTCTGGGAAAGTAGGGATTTGGGATTGTTCTGAGATGGCTTCTTTTACTCTGCTCCCGTGTGGACCACGTCCTCTCCAAATGACCTGTTGGGGAGTGATCCCCACTTCATACCAAGATTGAGCTCCCTCCCCGACTCGTTGCCTTACCCCAAGCCAGGAGCCAGACATTGCCTAATCTATTCAGATGGCTCGCCGAGAGACTGCAAACCCCACCCTGGTGGGGTCCCCAACCCAGCAGAGACTTCATTTGGGGTCATACAAACTGGCAGGCTCTGATTCTGGGGGGCTCCTGGCAAAGGTGACGGCTCTTGTGAGAGAAGGAAAGGGACTCTGTCACCTCCTCCTTGCTCTTCATGACAAGAGGAGCTGATGGCTCTGCCCAGTTTAGCAGCTTGAAAATCCCATCTTCCTTCTTTGAGATTTAAGGGTGGAGTGGGGTGGAGCTGAGGGGAGGAAACCACTGAGCAGCCCTGACTGGGAAGGGCTTGAGCCCTATCCTGGTGGGATGTCCTCCTCCTATAAGCTTGGGGCTCCAGGCTCTCAGCATCCCCAGGCCTCACTGTCCCACCCAAGGGCCCTTTGGGCATTCCATCCCTCCCATTTCCTAGGATCTGAGCTAGCCCAGATTGTGGGGTCGGGCCTCTGACGCCCAAGCTGCTGTTCCTGGGGACTGGGGGCCCTCCAGGCTCTCAGAGCCAGGATCTTACCCTCAGGGACCGGAGGCCTCACACTGGGCTGTCACAGCCCCCAGGGGTTGCGCCTGTGCTTGGGACATCCCAGCTCCCTTCCAGAGCCCTCAAAGAGGCTTTTCCTGACCATGCGAGCCCAAACTCTTCCCACAGCCCCAAGGCCGAGAAACTTCTGGCCTTCCCACACACTCACTCAGTTACACCCCGTGTCCTGTCCTGTCATTGTTCTACTGGCTTACAAGTTAACCAGGGACAGGCCCTGTGTCTTCTCCCCCATGGAGGGGGAGTGAGCACTGCTCCATAAATAATTGTTAATTAGGTTGCTGATTGATTGCCGGCCTCAGGAGGCCCCTCTCCGCCTAGATCCACGAGTCTTAGCCGTGGCGGCGTCCCTGTGCCTGACGTCTTCACACAGTGAGGGTCTAACTCCGGCAGATGGAGCGGAGTTTCTGACTTGGAAAATCTGCAGCTTGCTTGCTTTTCTTTTGTGTGTGTAAATCACAAAACCTCCAAAGAAAGAGGCTTTATTTTATTTTCCTTTCCCTTGTTCTCTGGAACCCTGGGCCCGCGGCCTCATTAACTGATCTCTGCTTCAATTAGTGACAAATCCCCTCCCAGGGAGAACCTGTTAGGAGGAGAAGACCTGCAAACAAGTGTCACGGCCCCAGTGGTTGGCCCAGCTCTGGCATTAATTAAAACGAGTCCCTACAAGCAGGCGGCATGGATGGGGGTGCTGACAGGCTGAGGGCAAATCCCAGGGACTAAGGACAAGCTGGAGTGGAGGCTAGGCCCTGAGAGTCCAGTCTCCTCCCTGGACCTTTCCTCTCCCTCAGAAGAGCCAGAGCCCTGACCTTGGCCAGCACCCCCCTGAATCAAGGACCCCCAGTTTGCACGGCCCCCCGAATGAAGTCTCATGCTGGTTACAGGACCACCAGTGCAGGGGTAGCAGCCTTTTGGTGAACTCTCTAAATAGATTTGGCAATGTCTGGCTTCTTGCTCGAGAATAAAAAAGAAATTTTGTCTTAAGTTATTTTTGAAATCTAACAGTTTGCTGTCTTTTAACAAAGGAAGCCTCTGTCAGTCCTCACTGTATTTGAATTTGGGGGTTCATGTTGAGTATTTCTGTGGTCAGCCCCCCTCGGGCCCTGGCTACACAAGAGTGAGACCTACTCACTCCCTTCAGGGGAGTGTATACGGCAGGCAGTTGGAAGGTGCGAGGGGGTCACTCCGATTGGTATGTTGTCCTTCAAGACGAGGAGAGGGAAAGCTGAGGATATGCTGTGGTAGAACCAGAATTCTGATGAAGGTGACCCTTGGGTGTGGTGGTAAGTAGGGAAGGGGCCCTCAAGTCACACGAGGCCGACTCTTCAGGACAGACCGGAGAGAGCCGAAGGCAGGGTTGAGGGTTCCCGGTAGAGGGCACAGCATGTGGAGAGGCATTCAGGAAAAGGAGACTGTGATGGACTCCGGAAGTGATGGGGATGAGGTGGCAATGAACTGAGGAGTAGCAGAGCCGCTTGTGAAACACTGGGAGCGCCTACTCAGGAGTTAGGGGGCCACGCCGGCAGCGCTGGCTGGACTCAGGGACCTGGGGCGTTGCGGGGAGGGCGGGCAGAGTGGGCTGGAAGAGAAGTCATGGCGGGGCGGTAGGCCCAGCAGATGACCCCCATCATGGACATCAGGCCCTCGTGAGAATGGACCCGTGGCTGGAGAGGAAGGCTCAGGGCTGAAGTCCTCCATGCTGGTCAGGAGCTGTTTGGTACATGAGAGACACTTCACGCCTGGCTCTCAAACCCCTCACCTTCAGCCACGTCTTAGGTGGCTGAGCTCTTTCCCTCTTGGGGAATTGCTGTTCTCCATTCCCGAAGGGTCTGGGCCCTGAGGGGTTCTTTCTGAACAGGATACAGTGGTTGTCTGTTTACCTTTACTAGATATTGGAGTGCAAGGAGGTGTCCCAGGAGGTTCCTGGGCTGAACCCCTACCCCTCCCAGTTCCCATTGCCTACTGGGAGCTCCATGTCCCGGTATCAGAGTGGCAAATAATCACAATGGTCATAATGCCTAACACTTCTGCCAGGTACTGCTTAGGTGCCCTTCTCAGTTGTTCAGATGAGGACACTGAAGCACAGAGGTGAAACCAGTGACAGAACCAGGATTCAAACACAGGCTTAATCGTACACTATTCTGCTAATACAAAGACACCATTTTCTTCCTGTTCCCAGTTGTGGCCTAAGGTGGAGGGAAGAGCCAAACAATGTTCTTGGCTTCCAGTTTAAAGGAACTGTAGCCATGCCTCCTGGCAGATAAGTCTGCCCCTAGGTACCCTGAGAACAGTGGGGAATGGAAGAAAATTTTTGAAAGGCTCCTTAGGTGTAATGGGGTTAGACCCACTATCCAACTTCATACTTGGTTCCTGCACCTGTGTTTTCTGGCCAAAGTCGAGCCAGCGGCGTATATTTGTCCCTGGTCCAGAGGCTCCTTGTTCCGCCTCCTGCAAGAACCAAGTCTGGCTGGTTCTGTGGTGGAAGGCATACTTCAGAGTGTTCTTTGTGGTTAAGGGTGTACCTCAGGGTGTTCCCTGTGGTCCGGGGTGTACCTCAGAGTGTTCTCTTTGATCCAGGGTGTACCTCAGGGTGTTCTCTTGGTCCAGGGTGTACCTCAGGGTGTTCCCTGTGGTCCGGGGTGTACCTCAGAGTGTTCTCTTGGCCCAGAGTGTACCTCAGAGTTCTGTGGTAAAGGGTATACCTCAGGGTGTTCTCTGTGATCCAAGGTGTACCTCAGAGTGTTCCCTGTGATTCAACCTATACCTCAGAGTGTTCTCTGTGGTCAAGAATGCACCTTGAATGTTCCCTATGATCCAGGGTGTACCTTAGAGTGTTCTCTGTAGTTGAGGGTATACTTAAGGATGTTGTCTGTGATCCAGGGTGTACTTATAGCCTTGCTGTCTTTCTCTGGGCCTAATGGAGGTAGGGACCATTAGCCTGAGAATCCAAGACCAGAATGTTAACTCACTGCTTTCCTGTGATTGGCTTTCGGGTTGGAGGGCCCATTACATGGACCCTGTAGCAGAATCTGAAGTTTTCCAGAAGCCTGCAGATGGTGATGTTGGCAGTGGTGAGTCCAACGTGAATATGGGTTCTGCATCTATTCTATTCTGGGGAGGACAAGTTGTGTCCCTTCCTACGTGTAAGGGGTCTGATGTAACTGGTTTTCTAGCAGGTGGCCAACAGGTCCCTACAGGACACGGTTCAGGGATCAGGATTGGTCTCTGTTGCTGGCAAACAACCCTCTCAGAAGCAGGTGAAGCTGATTGGTCTTTCAGCCTGTGTATGACTCTGTCTCAGCCACCTTGGCCCTTTGCTCCTGAGCCTGTCACCAAGCAAGAGGCTGTCTGGGGTTGCACGACAGTTGGCCTCCACAGAGGGTCATGGGGTCCTCTTGGTTGCCAAGAGTTTATCCTACAACGAGCGCCCTCTGCTGGGCATTTTTGGCACCTCAAAGATTCTTCGACCTGCCCCGGCCCTTGCTCCACCACCTCCTAACCATCTCGTTACATTATCATCCACCACCCAAGAGTAGATCTGATTTCGGAATCTCGTGCCATCTCTCCTTTCAGGCATGCCCTCTTCTCCATTGTTCTCCAGGACCCCTTGGGTCCCCTTACAGGCTCTATTAGAGTCCACAGCTGGCTACAGGCAACCCGGTATTTCATGCCCCTGACGCTCTACTGAGCCTCCTCGTTCCTTATCTGGTTGCTTCCTACTTACCCTTCAAGTCTCAGTCAGGCATCCCCTTTCCCAGAAACCTTCACGGCCTTGGGGCCACCCCTTCCAGGCCCCTCCTCCTGGCAGAGTGACGAGCCGTCCGCTCAGGTGGACTCGGCCCTGTGTGTGCAACGTTTAGCACTGCAGAGTTGTTTGCTAGCAGTGACTGCACAAGGCAGATCTCCCTTGCGGCTCTTTTTTTCCTGCCTCAGAAATCACTCACATGATGCATTCTAGAATATTTATTAAGCACCTACTCATTTCCCCAGGCAGCAGGAATTCAGTGAGGAGTAAGGGAGACACAGGCCCTGTACCCAGTACTTAGGGCCTACTGGGAGAGAGGGATATTTAGTAAAGAGGCCACAGGTAAAAATATTTCTGTGCTATTCAGTCTTAAATAATATACATGTATCACCTTGATTCCCAACCTTTTAAGGAGGAAAATCAATATACACTTTGAGACTGTGATAGGTGCAGGGAAGGAAGAGGTCCGGGTTCTGTGAGAAACTGTAAAAGGGGAGCCCTGAGTGAAGAGGAGGGCTGTCTGACATTTAAGCTGAAAAGGGAGGAGGCCAAGGGAGGGCCGTGCTTGAAGGCCCCGAGGAGAGAGGTGGTGGGGGGAGTGAGGGAGGGAGAGGAGAGAGAGAGTTGGCTCAGGGGAAGAGCAGGGCAAAGGCAGGTGGCTGGAGCCTTGCAAGCGGGGAGGGGGGGAAGGGTGGTGTCCTGTGGGTCTCTATCTGCAGTGAGAAGCCACTGAAAGGCTAAAGCGAATTGATACCCATTTTTAGAAGATCGTTCTGGCTGCTGTGTAGGGAGCTGATGGGAGGGAGCAAGAGCAGAAGCAGGGAGCCGAGTTAGGAGGCGGGCAGTTGTCCAAGGAGAAGAGATGGGTGCTTAAGGTAAGCTACAGGAGCAGAGAGAAGTGGTTGCATTCGGGATACCCGGGAGACAGGACAGGTAGCCCTGCATGCCGAGTTGCATGTGGGGAGGGAGAGGCTCCTATCCAGGAAGACTCCTGGGTTTGGGGCAGGAGGAGCTGCTAACAGTGAGACAGGACAGGGTGTGGGTGAGGAGGAGCAAGGGAACCTTCATCCTGGGAGTGTGAAAGGGGAGCACCTGAAGCCCCTCCAGATAAAGGCATCCTGCAGGGGGTTGCAGGTTTGTGGAGGACACAGCCTGCTTGCACTGCTCAAGCCCCATCCAGCGTCTCCTCGCTGGCCTCACAGAAAGGAAGCTGCTGGTGGCCTGGGGAGGACCTTGGTGCTTAAGGAGACAGCTATCAGCCGTACAGCTCATGACGTGGGAGATCTTGTGTCACAGAGCCCCTTATCCCACCTTGGGAGATTGTCAGGAAGCCAGTCTTCTCTCTTCTGTTCCTGTCAGCTGCCTGTGGCAAATCCACTGGCCTGGGAGCCAGAGCTTGGAGAGAAGTGGCCAGAGACGGTCCGCTGCTTCCTTAGGTCATTGCTGATGTCCCATGGGATCTCCTGGGCTCTTGCTCCTCCCAGGACCCCTGTCTGCTGACCACAAGGGGAATTTGTGTGCAAAATCCACACCCTGTTTGTTTTCCTCTCTGCCAAAATGGAGCCCCTGTTTGGTTAATTTCTATTTTGTGGCTTATTTTGAGGCTGTTAAAACAGACCCTGGGGGACCCTCAGCAGTGATTGTTCCATATCTCATTATCTTTCCCAAACCCGATTATTAGCTCAGATTTTTCTGATCGCTAGCTGCTGTTCGTGATGAGTTGTGTGCCATTAATGCCAGCTGGTTCCCTTAAACAGGACCCACCATGCCAGGGAAAATGAGCTGGCATTCAGAGCCACCAGCCACTTGGCTTTTTAATTTTAATGGGCTCCACCAAATGTTTCAGGCCAAAGGGCCCCCGAGGAATCAGAACAGACGGGCTCGCAACCCTGGTCTGCAGCCCACCCTGGTTCCTTCCCAGGCTGTGGCCATCCTAGCTGCTGGGACGGTAAGGCCTGAGTTGGGGGCTGTGGCAGGAGCGGGAATAAGTGCCTGCTTGACTCTCCTTTATTTGTACTTTCCTGCTTTCGAGCTCATCATCAGTGGGTGTGCAGGGTGACCTCACCAGCTCCTAGTCTCCCCACTTTGCTGGTCCCCGGCCCCTTCCTTGGCTCAGGCATGCTGGCCATGCTCAGGAATGAGCATGTCGGGAAAACCCCAGTGGGCTTCAGGGAAAGGGCAGGCCAGAAGAGATCTGGAACCCAGGCATTGTTGTTTCTCTTCTTTCCTCCTCCCTACCCCGGACTCCCACCCAGAGTTGGGGGGACAGGATGAAACACTCACTCTGGACTGTGCCAGTCCTAGCCAGAGGGAAAAACAGCCAGCCAGGGAGGCTTGAGGGCAAGTCTGAGTGTTTGTTACAACCAGTGACCACTATTCCTTGTCCTCCCACTACACTCCAGCCCTGCCTGCCCCCAAGAGGCTGCCAGGGGAATGTCCCAGCTGCCTGCTGGCCTCCTGGAAGACTCCTCCAACACGTCCCACATCTTTCCAAAAGGATGTCGGGGGTGGAGCTGGAGTTTGAACCTAGACCTTCTGTTTGATAGCTGGGATGGGGGCGCAGGCAGGGCTGGATCAAGGGCCCTATCTTTGCTGACGGGAGCTGCCTTCCATTTATCTGGGCCCTGGCCCCAACCGTGGTCTTTTCAGGACAGCTTTTGCTATGCAAACAGCAAGTTTTAAATGGCACACTAGACATTAAAGCATGCCTCATTGAGATGGAAGCTACAGGGAAAGTAAATAGCATAGTTAAGAGCAAAGCTTTGGAATTAGCAGACCCCTGGGTTCAAATCCTAGCTTTACCTGCCCCGTAATAGCTGTGTGTCCCTGGGTAAAGTTACTTAACTACTCGGAACTTGTCTGAACTTTTTTGAATCTATAAAAAGGAGCAACATACCTATGTAATTTGTTTTTTTTTTTTAATTTTTTTTTTCAACGTTTATTTATTTTTGGGACAGAGAGAGACAGAGCATGAACGGGGGAGGGGCAGAGAGAGAGGGAGACACAGAATCGGAAACAGGCTCCAGGCTCTGAGCCATCAGCCCAGAGCCTGACGCGGGGCTCGAACTCAAGGACCGCGAGATCGTGACCTGGCTGAAGTCGGACGCTTAACCAACTGCGCCACCCAGGCGCCCCTGTAATTTATTTTTTTAATGTTTATTTATTTTTGAGGGGGGAGGGGCAGAGAGAGAGGGGGACAGAACATCTGAAGCAGACTTTGTGCGGACAGCAGAGAGCCTGATGCAGGGCTCGAACTCATGAAGCACAAGATCATGACCTGAGCTGAGCTGAAGTCAGATGCTTAACTGACTGAGCCACCCAGGTGCCCCATACCTATTTAATTTAGGTATTTCATGCGATGTGCTCAGCACCCGGCCTGGCACTTCCCCGTGCCCCTTTCCTCCTCTTCTCCGTCACCAACACCTGTGTCATCCTGTCTCCCTCCAGACTTTCCCACTCTGCACTCTGTAGGAACGTGTTCCCTGGCATTTGGGGGGAGGGGGGGGCCACAGAAATAGACAGTCACTCACTGCTGAGAGCTGGGGAGACCTGGACTTGGTGAGTTCCATCTGCGTGGCAGGGCAGCCTGGAAGCAGGGGAGCAGGGCCCACTGTAGGCTAGCAGCTCCCTGACCTGCCCTGCCGTACCAGTGAAGTGTGTCCAAGCTGCCACACATCTCCCTGCCTCCCAGCCTTCCCTTGAGCAAGTGACAGGGAAAGGACAAGGATGAGACTCTGAAGATCAGCTTGAGGCTTCAAATACAGACCAGATGCCCAAGAGCCCAAGCTGGGTTTGCCCGGGAGCATCCTGGCTCCGTGAGATCCTGGGCTACCCAGGGGCTGACAGGTTGGCACTTCCTGTCTTCCCAGGTCACCGTGCCATTCTTGCTTTGACTGCTGCAGTCACCCTGCAGCCCTGGAGGCCTTCCCAAGGCTCTGCATCTTCTCCAACAACTCAGAAGGCTGAGGCCAGAGCCAGGGCTGTGGGGGCAGGGTGGCCTGCTAGTGACCAGGTGTGCCAGAGCTGAGAGCAGGCTCCCCAGGCCCCCTTTGGCCAGGTGTCCTGCGGCAGCCACCACTGCCCCTCCTCCCAGGAAAGACCTCCAGGGCAGAGTCTGGTTCTGGCCTCAGTTTGGGGCAGCAGTGGCCTCTATACATCTGCTTCTGGTCTGGCCACATGTGTCTAGCCTTTTCTCTCTCCACGCCTGTGCTTGTGCTGTTTTCCCCACCAAAATTCTCTTTCCTCTGCCCTGCCTAACCCACCTTTCCTCCCTCCAAGAAACCCCGCTTCCAGCCTTTGCTGATCTCCATCCATTCATTTGTTGGTTCATGCATTTATTCCTCAGTCACCAGTTGATTGAACAAGAACTACATGCCATCCACTGTCCTGAATGCTGGGTACACAAACATGAAAAAGGCATGGTCCACCTCCCCTGTCCAGCTGGGACATCACATCCATGAGCCGTGAACGGAGTGGCAGGAAGGAGGGATCGGAGACATGTGAGGGAGCACCTTCCTGCCTGGGAGAGGCAACATTCCTACATGGCTTACATTTTTACATAGCTTCATTTATTTAGATCCCTTTATGCTCTAAGCTCATGCGAAACACTTTGCATACATTCTTTTTTTTTAAGTTTATTTATTTATTTTGAGAGAGAGAGAGACAGTGCGCATGCGTGTATACACGTGTAGAGGAAGGGGCAGAGAGAGGAGAGAGAGAATCCCAAACAGGCTCCATGGTCATCACAGAGCCTGATGACACAGGGCTTGATCCCACAACCGTGAGATCATGACCTGAGCTGAAATCAAGAGTCGGATGCTCAACCCCCTGAGCCACCCAGGAGGTCCTACATAAATTCTTGTAACAGCCCTGGGATGTTGTAGATATTACGGTCCCTTTTTACAGACAAGGAAACCGAGGCAGAAAAAGGTTCAGTGACTCCCACTGTTAGTGAGTCATTGGAGGTGGAGCTCAGAGGCGGGCCTTAAAGAGCAGGTGTGGACTGAGTAGAGAAGGAAGGCATTCAGGTCTCAGGGACCAGCATGGGCAAAGGCCCCAAGACCAGAAAGCTCCCATAGCATCTGGGGAGCAGTAAACTGGATTCCCGGAAGGCGAATGTGGGGTGTTGAGGGAGTGGGGAAGCTGCGTGAAGGAAATGGCACCTTTTCACACAGGTCACGGGAGGAGCGGGCCATGGTAGACATGGTGGGACCACGTGTTCTAGAAGAACAGAGGATAGCATGGGGGATGGAATAGAATGGGGAGTGCCCAAGGGGAAGGCGAGGCGGGGGCCCAGTGTCCCAGGCTGGGTGAGGGGGCTGGGGTCTACATGAAGAGGGCAGTGAGCCCAGGATGTCACCCACTGCACCCCCATCCTGCTCTCAGCTGCTCTACTTAGTTCCACAGTCACCTGTGGGCAGGTGTGTGGATCTCCTTCTCCTGAGCTCTCGAGGTTAGGCTTGTGCCTGAGCCCATAGCAGGGCCTCAGAAAAGGGGTTCCTAGAGGCTGAGGTGGGAATGAGGGTTCCCACACTTCATTTACTTGCGGATTATGTGTTCTTCTAACAGCAATCTTTCCTTTTTCCCTCCTAAAAGAGGTTGTGTGTGTGTGGGGGGGGGGGGGTACATGCATGCGTGCACGCGTGTGTGTGTGTAGCTGAGACTTTCCCCTCACCCTCTTCTTCGCGGGCTGGTTAACTGGAATGACTGGGCAGTGATGCTTTGACTAGTGACCCTGGAGCCCGGCAGCCCCAGATGACATTGAGGATTTGGGGTCTGGGGCACAACTTCAGGGGAAGACAGTGCCGTTCACTCTCTGCTCCTGCCCCAGCCTGCGCCCCCTGCCCTAGTCGGCCAGGCCGCTGCAGCATCATGAACTTTCTGTTTTCTCTTTCTCAGGTGGGCCTTAATGTCCTGGTTCAGAAAGCCAACAAGTTCACCCCAGCCACCCGTCTTCTTGTCCAGAGATTTGTGCCATTCCCTGCTGTAGGTAAGACTTGAACCTTGCAGAGGTGTGCAGGGGTGTGTGCAGGCGTGTGTGTGTCACACCTGGGTGTGTGGGGCTGCAGGGCTCTTGGGGAACTGGATGCCTTTCCAGACTTCTTCTGATATTGGGGGTCTCCTGGTGAGGGCAGCTAGAGCAAAACATGTGTAGACAGAAGTGAGGGTGACAGGGGCGCTGCTGACAAGCTCTGTGACAAGGATTCTGCTTTTAGCTCAGGGATTCTTAACCTGGGGCTCCAGTCCCCCACAGGACCAGTAGATAGAATGCAGGGGATCCTATGAACTTGGCTGGGGAAAATACCTACACTAGCCTCTAGCTGAAATTTAACATTTCCTTCCACTGGGAGTGTAGGCAGCAAACCACAGTAACAAGCAAGAGCTGTGACTTTGTCACCAATAGAAATCACGGATACTTTCACATCCCATTACAGTTGTTACAGAGGTTTTAAAATACCGTTTACGTGCCACACTGACTCAAAATTATGATATTGATTCAATCCACTGGTAGGTCTTGTTTTTTAATTCGTTAGTTAAAAAGCACACCTATGATTGTATCACAATTGAAAAAATATTTGGCAATGTATTCCAATATAATCCCTTTATTTTTTTTTTAATGTTTATTTCTTTTTTGAGAGAGAGAGAAAGAGCATGAGTAGGGGAGGGACAGAGAGAGATGGGGGACAGGGGATCTGAAGTGGGCTCTGCGCCGACAGCAGTGAGTCCCACGTACTCGTATTATTCATATTCAGGTAATTGCGGTGCGTGCGTGTGTGTAGAGGGGATTTCGCTGCCTCCAGCTAAGTCTTTGCTGGTCTTGGAGCCGCTGAGCTCACAATAGATGCCCCCGGCCAGCTCATCAAGCCCAGCCTGGCTCTTAAGAAGCCCATGCTTTGTTTGGGGAGAGGGCCCTATAGCAGAACGTTTTTAAAAACTAAAAAGAAACAACACTGAAAGAAGCACGAAGCAGTGTGTGATTAGTTGTCTAAAGAGAAGTATACGCTTGAACCATGATACCGAGTTCCCCATTTGATGCCAGAGGACAAAGATAGGGGCCGGCCCAGGAGTGGTGTCAGGTCCCGTCACCTCCCAGGTGCCAAGGCTCAGTCTGAAGAGCCCGAGTCAGACCCAGGCTCATGGTCCCAATCTCATTATTGACCTCCAGGGTTCAGCTTCCCCATCTGTAAAATGGGGGCACTGATACCTACCTTCCTGCAGCCCAGAGCTGTGGGAGGGCCAAACGAGATTACAGACCAGATTCCATTCGCAGGAAAGTGCTTTGGAGCACCTAAAGAGCCCCGTAAGAAGGTGGAAGATCATTACCTGGCAGCCCCCGCCTCCTCGTTGGCCAGAGGCTAATGAACTCCCAGGACCAACTGCCCGTCTGAGCCTCAGCTGACCCAGATAATTGCTTAGCAACTCCACACTTTTAATGAACTCCCAGCTATTTCTGGCATGGGCCACTAATGGAATAACTCTTTAGATCTGACTTTGTTAAGGGGCCTAATTGAGTGAACAAGGCTGCCGATCTTGCGTTCCTCGCTATTCTGGGCTGGAGGGTCAGATGTAGCCTCAGAAGGTGGCAGCTCTTAGCTGCACTGGACTGGATCTGGGACTCGGCCGAGATGCAATCTGTCCTTGAGCCAAGCTTCAGACAAGGACTTTGCCAGGGGCCTGTTCCAGCCTTGCTCTGCCACTCATCTTGCTGGATGACCTTGGGGGTGGTCTTAACCTCTGGGGCTCCTTCAGGAGGAGGGTCCCTGCTTTCAGGTTTGACCCTATCTGTCATGCCCACCTGAGACTTTAGGACCTGTCCCTCTTTGGGCTCCAGCCTGATTCTCCTCCTGTCTTAATCCAAGAGGAGCCTGTGGGTCCAGCCACTGTCAAATTGTCTTGAGATCCCACATATCCCTAGTCAGTTGCACAGGTTGCACACAATGCCGTTTGTAGTCCTGATAGTCCTAGTTTGCCAGGATCCAGAGAGCAGCAGATCCTTTCTGGCTGCTTCCTCAGACCTGCTGCCTGAGTCCTAGCTGAGTGCCTGCCTCCCTTCCACCCCTGGCCCCTGTCTCTCCTTGTCCGCATTGCAGGCTTCCACTTCCCTGGCCCCAATGCCCTCCCAGGCCCATCTGCAAACGGATACCTGCTAACCCCCCGGGTAGATGTTGACACGGTGGTGTGCAAGATGAACAGGCATGCCCCTCACCTGCTTTTGAACCCCTGGTCCTCTCGGGCCATCATACAGACCCTGCACTTGGCCACCCTTCACCTTGTTCTCAGGCTTAGACATCTTCTGTAAGGCTCACTGCATGCAGGCAGGGCCTGGGTCCCTCCAGGCATTCACCCTGCTTTCCATGGCGGGCTAGACCAGACTAGGCCAAGCCATCGTTAAGGCCACCAAGAAGCTTGCTCAGGATTTGCTTTACCTTGTAGAGGGTTCTTTGCCCCTTCCAACCCCTGGCCTGATGGGAGACAGGACTCACAGAGCCATAAGTGCTCACAGGAAGGAGGTTGAGGCAAGTGGAAGTGATCAGATTAAGCCCTGGCTGTTGGGATGTGTGTGGGGGCTTGGGGGTGGTGTGTAGAGCAGAAGGGGGTCTTCATGGTGAGGGAGGGTCCTGAAAGGGCCTGTGTGCCCTGTGCTCAGAGGCCATATCCCTACTCCCTCCCTCAGGGAAGGAGGCTCCCAGGAGCCGGTTGCTTCTTCCCGCTGCGCTGCCCAGTGAGTTCTGCCCTGTTCCAGCCTGCAATCTGGAAGGTTGAGAGGATACCTCTCTTCACTGGGCCCTCCATGCTGCCCAAGAGAGAGGCCTGAGACTCTGGGCACAGGACACCTCATTCCCCCACCTGACTCCACTGATTTTACCCCTCTCTGGCTTTGGACCAGACCTCACTTCAGCCCCTTCCCACTGGAACATGTGTGACAGACATTGCAGGCCTTCCCTGGGTTTGTAGAGGCTCCACAGCTCTCCACATTTCCCCCAGCATACCTCTGTGGCCTCTCACTCCCCACATTGTCTCTCTGGGAGGACCCAAGGCAGGGCGAGCCATCCCCATTTCCCAGAAGAAAAAAAATTCAGACTCTCTGAGCTGGCCACCGCCCAGGCCTTGAAGGCCCAGCCCAGGCTACTTCAAGCCCACTTGGATAACCCCTCACCCAAGCAGCCGCGAAACTGAGGCATGTGGTCCAGAGGCGCCCCCCAGGAGCACCCCACCTCCAGGTTCACCCTGGTTTTTTTTTTTTTTTTAATTTTTTTTTTTTCAACGTTTATTTATTTTTGGGACAGAGAGAGACAGAGCATGAACGGGGGAGGGGCAGAGAGAGAGGGAGACACAGAATCGGAAACAGGCTCCAGGCTCTGAGCCATCAGCCCAGAGCCTGACGCGGGGCTCGAACTCACGGACCGCGAGATCGTGACCTGGCTGAAGTCGGACGCTTAACCGACTGCGCCACCCGGGCGCCCCTCACCCTGGTTTTTTAGCTAGGGTTGTGCGTGTGTATGTGCATGCATGTGTGCTGAGCACGTGGGAAGCCCTGAGGACACTCACTGAGCCCTTCTCTCCCTCACGGTGGTTTCAGAGCCTTGCTGTGCCCCGGTCCACAGCAGCAATCATGTGGGAAATCTCGGTTTCTATTTATACATGGAGATGTTAGGAAAGACGGTGAGCCCAGGAGCATGTGTGCTGGCATCAGAATCGATTGGGGACTGGTAATTAATTTGTTTAGACCTTAATTAATTCTCCAGTTCTTTCTTATTTGTGGACTGTCACGCTTAATTGTGTTCAGGAGCTCGAGCTCGGAGCAGGCCCTCCATTAATTGATGGGTGCTGTGAGGTGGGAGTTAATGGTTTGGGGAGCTGGGCAAACAGTGTAATTAAAGGTCAGTAGAGGAGGCATTGGAAAAACAACCCCCCTCCCCCAGGTCCACCCACCAGTCTCCATGAGCAGAGTCCATTCCAGGGCAGGCAGACCCCACAAACAGCCTTCTCTTGAGGCCTTAGGCTGGGAGCTGGCAGGAGTGGCCAGTGGGAGGCATGCAAGGTCGCGGATGCCGCGAGGGGGCACTGGTGAGAGGAATGGGCACATTTCATCAGGAATGCGTGGGGCAGGGCCTTTAGCCAGGGGCCGAGAGGTGAGGATCCCCAGATGCCACCTGGCAAGCAAATCTCCGTACCGGGCTCTGCATATATGTGTGCAGGAGTCAGGGAAGGAAGCCCTGAAGGTCACCCCACCCCCACCTGCTTGACTGAATCCATACCCAGCAGGGGACAAGACCCCCATGTGGGCTTTGAGCTCCCTCAGGGGAGGCCGGAGCCTCAGCACCTGCCAGCTGACTCCTTGCACGGGGGGGGGGGGGGGGGGGGGGGGGGGGGGGGGGGGGGGGGGGGCGGGGAATAACCTTCACGTATGGGCCAAAATGCCAGCCTCATCATCCCTTTGCCGGGAAACGCCTTCTTCCTGCACTGTCTACAGCAGTCCCCTGCATTAAATGTCACAGCTGATTTCATCACCAGGAAAAAATCTCTGTGTTCACCAGGGAGTCCGTTCCTCAGGATGTCTGGGCAGTGTCTGGGAGGTCTTCTGTTCACATGTCTGCCCTCACCCCACCTCCTTGCTCCCCTTCACCCCCAGGCCACGTGGGTCTTGGTGTCCTTGATTCCTTCTTTACTATTCTTCCCTTGGTGTTCAAGCCTCCCTGCTTGCCTCGTCCGGGAGGTGGCCACGGCAATGTGCCCGAGCCCAGAGGGTTGGTCCTGACCTCCTCAGTTCCTCATCCCCTGAGGTGCACCTGTGTCAGCTGTGGCTGGGCCTCATGACGTTTGTCCCTTCCATCCAGGTCAGTGATAATGTGGTGTCCGCAGCCCTTCAGCTCCTCTGTCCTTTCCTTGACCTAGTCCCTGCCCATACTCCTTTGGAGCTGTGGCGAATCTTCAACCTCTCGTCTGCCTCGCTCACTGGTCCCAGGCCTTTGAACATGGCCCTGTTTGCCTGGAATCTCCACTTCCCATTACCTCAGCCCCCATCCTCTGCCTTCTCTTGCCTTCATTTCTCTGCTCAGACACCACCTCCACCAAGAAGCCCTCCCTGGTAGGCCCAATCAGGGCTAGACCACAGCACCCTGTGTGTGCCTGTGTGTGCCTGTGTGTGACCTGGAATTGCATGTTTTTTGTTGCTGTTGTTTTTTTTCTGAGTCTGCCTCCTTTATCAGACTGTGAGCTCCCCAAGACTCATTCATCCCCAACCCCCAGGCCCGCGCTATGCCTGGCACACAGTGTTCAGTGTGGGTTTGTTCAGTGATCAAATGAGTGCTTTGATAAAAAGTCTTTGAAATTGGGCACCCATAGTGGAGGCCCACCATAATGACATCGGTGACCACATTCTGTGGCTGCTTGGACATTTATTCTGTTTTTTTTTTTTTTCATTTTTAAAATTGTTTCTTGAATGTTCTTTTTTGTTATATAATGTTTTCACTATCCTCCACACGTTTAGTTGTCAGGCCTAGGGTGGATGACCAATGGGCCACGTTTCCAGGTCATCCGGGGCACGTTCTCCAACCTTTCTGGGTTGGATCTGGAAGGATGAGTGGGCTGGGCTGGGTGCCATAAGCACGAGCCGCCCTAGAAATGACATGGGCCCCCAGTGTGTATCAGGTTTCAAGAGGACGTGAGTAGTTAGCCTGAGGGAAGTCTCCAGTGGTGTGTCCTGGGGCTCTGTCTTCAGTCTTGTCCCCTTCAGTTATAACTGCCTTGGTCATACGTAACTGTGGGTTGCATTTAAGGAACAGGCACAGCAACTTGGCAGTGACTGTGAATTCATGGGCAAGAGGTGCAGGATCTAAGATTGCTCAAGGTGTGGCCCAGAACAAAGGAGTCTGTTTAGTTCTGGACTCCACACATCAAGAGATGCTCCACACATGATAAGCAGGAGCGCAGGATCTTCTGAAAAACTGACAGTCTGTTGTTGCAATGAGCTGCCTGACCCCTCAGTTAGAGAAGTGTCCAAGTAGCAGCCGGGCCCAAAAAGCTGTGAGGGGCTCTCACGTGTGATCAAGTCACCTGTTTCTGGGCAGTTTGCCCAGGACCTGGCATATAGTAGGCACTCAGTGAATGCTTATTGAATGAATGGCTTTCCAGTTCAGAGATTTCATAATTACTGAAATCCAGATAGCAGAGGAATCCAGAGGCAGAGAAGGTGGGAAGCACAAGGCAGGAGAGGGGGGTTATGAATGTGGGAGGAGTAAGGACTGACTGGGGTGGGCCTGGCCTGTTGAGGAAAGGGAAGGGCAGAGGGCCTTTGGGACCTTGGATGTTAGCTTAGAGTTGGACTTCATCTTATGGTTAACAGGGAACCAACCGCTGAAGAATTTCAAGCTAGGAAGCAGCTGTGATAAAAGGGAGTTTTCCAGACGAATGTGTTAGCAGGAATCTTTTATTAAGAGATCCTGAACTTGAGAGTCAGCCTACACCTATTTACAGGCCGATTTTTCAATCCCCAAATTCCCAGTCCTGAGTTTGTGACACTTTAGTGTGGGTTGTGAACCTCTTCCCAAATTCTCAAGCTATTTAAAAGAAAACTGTGTCATATAGCAATGCTTTTCAGGTGGAATATTGAGGAATATTGTGAAATCAAGCAAATATTAAGGTATCCATCCCTATTTGATAATCATCCCTCCTCTAAAGGCAGGGATGGGGCTGTCTTCTGGTGTGATTCACATGAGTGTGTGTGTATGTGTGTTTCAGGTTGTGATGTACATACGTGTCCACTAGTAAATACATAGACCATATCTGGCAGAGACATGAGAACCTGGCTAGAGTGTTGTCTCTGGGGAGGGTCAAGGGGAAGCTAAGAGTCAAGGGTTGGAAGGAGACTGGTTTTGTTATTTACCCTTCTATGAGATTTGAATTGTTCACCGTGTGCACATAATAACCCACAAAAGAGGAAAGAGACAGAGGAAGGAGAGTGGGGAAAGCTTTGTCCAATGTCAGTCTGGACCCAAATGGGAGCTCAAGTCTCCTGGCTACCACAGTCATGCTTTTTTTTTTTTTTTTTTTTTTTTTTAATAAAAATGGTTCTATTATTTTCCTGATAATACATGATTGCTTTATAAAGTTAAACAACCCTACTTCTCTCTCCAAAGTAAGTTGGTGTATATCCCTCCAAATTCGAGTAAGCCTCTAAAAATGCGGGAATCTCTACTTATTCTATCCATAATATAAATATGCATATATAAATATATATTTAATACAAATGAGATCATACCATGTATACTGTTCTGTAAACTGCATTTTAACCTCAGTAAGTTTTAGACACCTTTACAGGGCAGTCATAAAATCTCAACTTATCCTTTTTAACAACCATGATAGTACTGCACTGAACAACCTTATACTCACATGTGTCTCTGTGCCCGTGACTGGGAGCTTCTCCAGGGCAGAGGTTTTCAAACAGCCACCTGGTGGGGGGACAGGGGGCAGGAGCTTTTAAAAATGCACAGATCTGGACCCTACTTCAGATTTGGTTTCAGTGGTGCAACCAGTGTTGACAGTCACCAATCTAGAAATAGAATGGCCACGTCAGAGGGCGTGCACATACCTAGCTTTGCTAGATATTGCCAAATGAGCATACCGGCTCTTTTCTCCTACCTGCAAGGCTTAAATTTTTGTTTCCCTACATCCTCTTCAACATTTGGTGTTATCAATCTTGAAAATTTTTTGTTCATCTGAAATGGTTCTTTTCTCACTTTAATTTGCATTTTTCCAATTCCCAGGGTGATTGAGAATATTTTCTTGACTGTATTGGGCATTTGGGTTTTCAAATAGAACGGAGAGAAAAAAAGGAGATCCCTATTGCATACCATACACAAAAATAAATTCTGGATAGATTAAAGACCTAAATGTGAAAAATAAAATGTTAAGTCTTCTAGAAAAAAATATAAATGAACACTGGGGAAGGATAGGGTTTCTCAATGACACAAAAAGTATATACCAGAGGGGAAAGGATTGCTTATTTGAGTACATGTTACAGTATATGCCAGAAGACTCCATCTACAAAGTAAGAAAACAAGCCACACACTATTTGTAAGCCGTTTAACCAATGAAGATTAGTCTCCAAAACATCTAAAGATCTCCTGCCAGATTGATTTTTCTTTAGATAAAAAAAAATCTATCTTTGACTATTAATAAGATTGAGTTCATGTTCATTGAATTTTTACTATTTCTTTTATGAACTCCTACTCGAATATTTTTGGGGTGATTTCAATGACTATCTTTCTCTTAATAACTGTTAAAGCTCTTTATACATTTTATGAATGGTTTTGCCCCAAAGTACCAGACTCAAACTGGCTGAATTAATAAATGAATGTATTACTGGGGCATGTGGGTGGCTCAGTTAAGCGTCTGCCTCTTGATTTCGGCTCAGGTCATGATCTTACAGGTTTCGTGAGTCGAGCCCCACATCGGGCTCTGCACTGACAGTGTGGAGCCTGCTTGGCTCTGTCTCCCTCTCTCCCTGCCCCTCCCCTACTCGTGCTGTCTCTGTGTCTCTCAAAATAAATAAGTAGACTTAAAAAAATTTTTTTAAATTTTAATGTTTATTTTTGAGAGAGAGACAGAGTGAAAGCAGGGGAGGGGCAGAGAGAGAGGGAGACACAGAATCCGAAGCAGGCTCCAGGCTCTGAGCTGTCAGCACAGAGCCCGACGCGGGGCTCGAACTCGTGAACTGTGAGATCAGGACCTGAGCCGAAGTCGGACGCTCAACCAACTGAGCCACCCAGGTGCCCCCCCAAAATTTTTTTAAATAAAAAAAATGAATGTATTACTTCACAAAGGGCGAGTGCCGAGTGAGGCACCCATGGTCCTTGCTTCCACCTCTGTGCTCTGCCAGGGGCTTCATCTGCGGGCTAGCCCCTTTCATGTCCTAAAATGGTAACAGCAACTCCAAGCACCACATTCAGACCCACCACTGCCCAGAGGACAGGAGGCTCTCCCTGCCCCCGCTTCTTGGATGAGAGGAGACCTTTCCCAGAAGTCCCCTGCAGACATCTGTCATTGGCTAGGGTTGGCCACATGTCCCTTCCTCAATCAATCACTGGCAAGGGAAGGATTATCACAACTAGTTAAGACTAATCCTCTGGGAGTAGAATAGTTATTGGGCGTCAGTCAGCATTACCTTCTATTGATGAGTAGTAGCGGCTCTTTGTCACATAGAATACATTTTCTCAGTTTCCCGTTTCTTATAATATGATTCATAGATATTGACTGCCGTATTTCTCAATGCTCAGATGCCTCAGTTATAGGGGCATTAATGTAATAGCCTTTCCGAAGAGGAGAGGACTGTATTTTCTGTTCGTGTGGAGGAATAAACAAGCCTTCACTACACATTCAATCCAAGTCACTTTCTTCGATGTCACAGAGTTTGAGTCTGAGCCTTCCTTATTTTTTCCACTTCTCTTTTGGACATTGGTTGTTAAACACAGGGTCACGGCCACCACTGCTTTTTGTAACCCTGCTTGCAATCTTGACCCTTTTGGCCACTTTAAAACCAACAGTATGCTTTGAAAGCATGTAAAAGAATTTGCGAATTTTTTGTCTGCATTTCCTAGTTGGTTTTATACTTGTGGTTTCATTTTTTTCCTTTACTTTAAGGAGAAACTATTCCTGAAGTTAATCAGCTTCTTTAGGAAGTTCCTCACATACAGATACCGAAGTGTGGGAACGGTGAGTAGGTCGCACCGATCCCTGCTGGCTGTCAAATTTTTATGATCCACTTTAGGAAGTTTGGCAATTTCTTTCACTTTTTAGACAAGTAAAGCATGATTCTATTCTCATTGTAAAAATTCAAATGGTATTTAGAAAAACAGGGTAAAAAAAAAAAGTGGAAGTCTTTCAACAACCCCTAATTCCTAAATTTAGGTCCCTTCCCAAGGAAATCACTGTGTGAGGTGTGAACCTTCTAAAACATTACCTGTGGGTTTATGGGCACACAGTACGTGTGTACCAATTATGGGGTTTTACATATAGTAAATCATCCTGTACACAACTCGGTAGCATTTTTTCATAGAAGTTTGTTTTGGAGATCTTCCCATGTGAGTTCCCTAATGGTGGACATTTAGGTTGTTTCTAATTATTTGCTCTTACAAACAGTGCTATAATTAACATCCTTGTAAATGTCTCTTTGTGCATATGGGCAAGCATTTCTTTAGGGTAGCTATCTATGGTTTGGCAATTTCTGCTGCCTTTAATTGCATTGCCTGGTATCTGGCAGACGATCTTCTGCATGTACAATAACTTTTCATGTCCGTGCTCCATTATAGTGTAAGTTCTAAAAAGATGTTTTAGGCAACAATTAGGAATCTAAGTTTAAGTTCAAATTCTGTGCAGACTGCTCTGGGTAGCTGAGGTGACACTTGAACGAACCTCCCCACGTGGCAAAGTTCACACACGCATAGGCAGTTGTGGTGGGGAGCAGGTAAGGGTTCCTCTCCCCCACCCCGACGTCCGTTGTAAGGCCCACTGGGATTTTTAAAACATTAAAACATGGGGGAATCCATCTTAGAACCAAGGAGTTAAGATATGTTGTTTTCCCCAAATGAATAGCCCAATAGCCCATTGCTTCACCTTCGTGTTTGAATGGTCCTTTCCTGTGAGTTGATAGAACTGCTTTCCTGCAAACTCATTTCCCCTACAGGTGGGTGTGTTTCTGGACTATTAACCCCATTGATCTATGTGTCTGTTCCTGTGCTAGATCAGAGGCACACTCCCCCGTAGTCATCTTTTAGAGAACTTTTTTTGCACATTTGCCTTTCTGTCTACTGCTCTTCTTCCCCATGCTGTCCCTTTTACACAGGGTGCTTCATTAGCTGTTCACAATCTGCATGATTTTGCATCACGATGGGTCTGATGTGAGAACATCTGCAGCAGTCAAGCGCATATTTTCCTCGGGACTTGACACTGAGCTTGCCATCAGCGTGAAGCGATCTCTCCCCCTCTCTCTCCCTCTCTCCTCTCTCTTTCTCTCTCTCTCTCTCTAATCCCATGACATCTCTTAGCATAGCTTCTCCAACGTCAGTTATGCCTGAGTCTTGAATGGTGCCAATCTGAGTTGAAAATGTGCCAGCTTTCTTAACATTATCACTAACAGACTGCTTAATTAACCTGCTGATACTGTCAATAATAGATCTTGCTGGTGTGCTAGAAAGAAGACCCATGGCCTACGGTTTGGTCTCTCTTTCTCTCTCTCTCTTTTTCATTTGCTTAGGCTCTCAGTGCTCATGACTTGGGAGCTGGACTTGCCAAGAGTGGGATGGGAGGGACCAGGGAGGCTTGAAAGGAATGCGGCAGAAATGGAAGTTCTAGACGAGATCATGGAAATGAAATCACTGAAACGGTCTGGTGTTCTCATTGCTCAAAGATGAGGATGGCTAGTAACCTGTGTATACAGCGGGTGCTCAATAAATGGACCAACTGAAGATATTACAGGGCGTGTGCCAGTTGGGTAGGTAGTGAGAAGTGTGGGCGTTCTGAGGGAGGAGCCTGGGGATGCCACCATTTTAGGGTGGCTTTCAGGGTTTTCCCTTTTTTCCCATCCAGGCAGCTTAGATAAGGAGAGAGCTTTATCGTGCCCAAACTGTCCTGGCAGGGCTGTCTGAGGGGAGGGACACTGGGTTTTCACTTCTTTTCCTGCTTTATGTTTCATGCCAAGTGGTTTTGTGTTTGAACCAAAGTCCTGCTCTATCTGCCGTGGCTTCATTTTACATTTGGAAAGTGCAGCGAGCAAGCAGATGCCACCATGAGCCTGGAGCTGGTTGACCACCGCCTCCAAATACTCTTGTCTTTGTCTCCTCTGCCTGGGCACACACATGGCACGGGGCTAGAGATGTCTCAGCAGTCCCTGGCTTCCCCTAACCTGGTGGGGGAGTGGGTGCAGAAGCTGACATCTATGTGAGCTCAGCCGGTGCCCAGAGATCCCATAGAGAGGCTGAGCGCAGCACCTTTTCTAATATCTGGGGAAGGCTGGTTAGGGCGGCCGCTTCCGGTTGCAGAGTGAGCCGGTGGCTCCTGACTTCAGGCAGATGCTCCTTGCCTGGACCACATTCCTTTGGCCTTGCCTTTACCGCCGTGGTGGTGGTGGTGTAGTGGTGCCGTGACAGTGGTGTAAGGGGTTCTCAGAGGGCAGAGATAGATTCCTTTCAGGGCAGAAAACCCCAAGATCCTCTCCAGTGGTTTTGTGGGTCTCCTGGGAACTGAGGAGCCTGGTAGCCCCAGAAGTGTGAGGGGTGCAGAGTATTCCTGCCGCCACTAGAGGGCACATCACTAACACACAGGCCAGGTGTCCGCTTCCCGAGGCCACTCTGGGGACCCTTCCGGGACCTGAACCCTGAGAGGGTCCAAGGCTGGCAGGAGCTCACCTCTGGAGGTCAGGAGGGGGAGATTCAGAGCCAGGACTATAACTCAAGCCCAGCTTGCCCCAGAGCCAAGCTCCCAACTTCTCCTTTACCTCAGATTCGCCTTCCTACTACTGTCAATCTCTGGACGTGTTTAAGACAAGGGTTTCCTAATGTCAACACTACTGACATTTTTGCCCGGATACTTCTGTGCTGTGGAGGCTGTGCATTGTAGGATGTTTAGCGTACCTCTGGTCAATACCCACTAGATGACAGTAGCACCCCCCAGCCCCAGGTTGCGATAATCAGAAATGTCTCCAAAGCTCGCCAAAGGTCCACAAGATTGCCCCTGGCTGTGTAAGTCAGGTGAGCGTGCCTGCTGTGACGACAGGAGGGACCCAGTGCAGAAGAGGTCTGCCCGTGGTTACCACTGTGCCTGAGAGTCGTGTGGAAACACGAGAGCTCCTCAGAGATGGCATATGTGCTGTAAATACATGTTAAAACTGTATTTGGTCTCCTGCTTTTCTTCTCCAAAGACTGCAGAGCCTCTCGGTCTTTCCCTCTGTTTATTCCACCTCCCCACTTTATTGAAACAAGAGACTGAGGCTCAGAGACCCCCAGGGTCTCAAGCCGCCCCTCACCTGCAGAACCCCGTCCCCCAGCTGCAAGCGCCCTCACCGCCGGCTCCCCAGCCTTGGCTCGGGCACCAGGAGCATCTGTGGTCCTCCTCCCACTGCACCTGCCCACTAGGCCCTGCAGCCCTGCGGCTCCCCAAACCCTAGTGCCCCCCCACTGGAGGGAGTGGGGAAGCAGCAGGTGTTGATGCTAATCAGCGTTCACAGCCCAGAACTGCAGTCGCTCCCAGGCTCACACACTCCCCAAAATTAAACACTCATTATACAAAATTAATTGACATTAATTAGCAAAAATTAAAACTTTAAACACAGCAAGGCGCTTTTGGGGGAGGAGTGAAGCAGGCGGCCTCCACATTTGTCACCCCCCACTCCCCACCCGCCCACCACCCTCAAGTCCCCCCAGTTTTATCCCGGAACAGGGTTGGAGGAGGTCAGGCAAGGTCAGCACCACACCAGCCCTGCCCCAGGCCCAGGTCCAGCTCCACGAGTTCCAGGCGAGAGGAGCAGAGGGACACTCCTGGGGCTAGTCACCAGCTGATGGGTGGCCCCCAAATGCTGGTATCCGGTGTCTAACGGAGGAGCCAGGAACCCTCCCCTCAGCCTAGGTCTGCCATGATCTCCTAGCCAAGGGAGGGAACCCAACCATGTGAAGTGAGAAGGTTGGCCTTTAGCTCCCCCTGACCCACCCCTGCCCCCTATCCCCGAACCCGCCCATCTCCAGGGCACCCAAAGGATTAGCTCTGTCCCACTTTGCTGTGTGACCTCAGATAAGTCACCCCCCTCCCCTGAGCCTCACTGTTCCATCCATATGATGAGGGGGCGGCGCTGGGTGAGTGCTGAGGTTCCCGCCTGCTCTGGCACCTGCAGTCAGAGAAGCGGATCTCTGGGAACCCGATTCACTCTGAGGAGCAAAGGGCTGAAGGTGGGGGGCTGCCATTTCGAGAACATGCCCGGAAAGGCAGCCCGAGGGGTTGAGTTGCTGGTGGTGGAACATCAGGCACTGGTAAGGTGTCTTCAAGCCAGGGAGCCCTCCCAGAGGGGCACTCACTTCGCCTGCTTGCCAGGCCCACCCCTGAGGAAAGGAAAGTAGCTATCCCTTGATAGCTCTGCTCTCTAGCTCCTGAGCACTGCCCCCTTCCTCCTCTCATGTAGGTTATTTTCCACCTTTGCTCACCAGGCCATCAAGGGCTCCCAAATCCCTCAGCAGGCTGATGGGCAGATGGGCAGCAGAACCACACCTTCACTCACCACATTTGAATGCAGACTTGGCCCTTAACTCAGGACTGTTGCTGCTTGGGATGGGGAGGTTTGGGTGCATCCCGGTGGCTTTGCCCCACCAGCTAGAATGGCATCCTCCCCTCTTACTCCTGCCCCCCTGCTCCCCTCTCTCTCTCTCCAGCCAGTGCCAACATCTGCAACGTGGTCCTGATGCGGTACGGGGAGCTGGAGGAAGGGATCGATGTCCTGGATGGTGATGGCAACCTCGTGGGCTCCTCCAAGATTGCAGCCAGACATGTGGGTCATCCGGAGGCTCAGGGGGCCAGTGGAGAGGCCAGCGACAGGGAGAGGGTTTTGTTCCTCAGGGGCTTCTGTGCACAGTGCCTTTGCTTTGTCTTCTTGGTCTGCCTTCCTTGTCCCACCCTGCCTCCCTTCTGCATGAGCCCAGGGCTTCCAGGTCTGGCCCCAGCCATGCCTGTCCCTGAACAGTCCTTCTCTCCATCCCCCCTCTCGTCACCACTGTAAGACATCCCATCTCTTGTCCCAACCCCTCAGGACCTGGCTTCTCTGATCTGTTAATTGGAAAGGGCAGAGGAGACACCCCCCCCCCCAGAGCTTTCTTTCCCCCACCCTGGGACCTAGAGCCCTGCTCTCTGGGCTTTCAGAGCCTCCTGGGCAAGAAGAGGAAGTATGGGAGCGGGTAGTTCGTGGTTCTGTGCTAATGGGCACTTCTGCAGGTGGCACCTCCCTGGGGACCGAGTGTGGCTGAGGTGGGGCTTTGGGGAAAGAATATCTTGCTGCAAGAAGGCCATCTTTCACCTCTCATTTCATCAGCCTCACCTACTTCAGCAACTGGAATTTTTTAGAAAATTCCAGTCGGCTTGTGTATCTCCCCATGCTTTCCCAGCCTTCATCCTAGTGGTGATTAGTGGCCGGTGTTGCTCTAGCCTGAGTGATGGCATGGCAGGTCTGCTGTGAGTACCTGAGCATTCTCCTCCTCTCCAGCCACTGTCCCTTATCAGCTTTCCCGATGGGCCTCAAGCCTCACCTCCGTCAGTGAGGCCTTCTCTATAATCCTCTGAGGTGGGAAGAACCCTTTCCTTGTCCCAGCCCTCCCCTCCCCACTGGTCTCAGAGAACATGAGTGCCCATCCAAGGCTTGTGAGAGGCAGAAGGCCTGGGGGTGCCGGTGCCAGCACTGTACCCTCGGGTTTTTGTGCAGGCGCTGGGTCCCCCATCATTCCCACACCTGTTCAGAAGACTGGAGGAACCTTCTCCCAGGCCTTCCAGAGGCTGATCATGACAGACCTAGTTTCCTGGAAGACATTTTCAGCCCTGAACCTATCCATCATCTAAGGGGATTTGGCCTCAGTTTCCTACCCAACCCCATCCTCCCATGCAACCCTAGTGTTTCCCCTGATGTGCCAAGAGGGAGGCCGACTACGGTAACTCTCCTAATGATGCAAACAGCAAGGAACCCCTCGCCCTTGCTGTCTAGGGGAAGGCTCCCAGGGCTTATGAGCTGTGAGCATTCTTCAGCACTTCTCTGAGGGCCAGGAGCCCAAGCCTTGAAGGAACTCCCCACAGTGACCATCAGAGTGCAGAACTGCCTCTGAGCTGTTGCCTTCACCATGCCCTGCCTCCCCAGGAATCCCAGGGGAGCCCTCAGAGCAAGGACCCAGTTAACCCCATATGGAGACACAGCAGACACTCAGCAGAAGCATTTCCCGCTCGCAAAGCTGACCTCTCGTCACTAAGAAAGGCTCTCATCCAGAGCCAGGAAAGGCAGAATCTTTGAAATTTTTGTCTTTAGGGGGTGTCAAAAAGAAAAAAGAAGTAAATCCCAGAATTTCTGTCCTCCTTCAGCACCAAGAGCCTCACGCGGCTCAGCAGGCCCCAGCTGTTTGCTCTGGTCCTTCCAGCTCCTGCTTTGTTTTTAGAGCATCTCGAGTCCTCCATATGCTTCCTCCCCACCCCTGCTCCTGCCACCGAGGCACCTCCCCGGGCACAGGCCCCTTCCTGGGGCCGCTTCTGTGTTGCCACCCCTCCCCCACATGTGGCAGGTGACAGGTGACAGGGATCTGCTCTTTTCAAATGTGTGTGGTGGGAAGATGGGGGTGGCTTTTTTCTGTTGTTTGGAATAAGGCTTTGTGAGCAATTCCATGAATTATTCCAGCCAGCCAGATGTGCTTAGCAGCAGTACACACACCTAGAGGCTCCAGGGGAGGGGTTCACCGCCAGGTGGCTCTCCCCCACCCCCTGGGAGCTCTGCTCACCACAGCCTCTGCTTGCCCCTCAGGCCCTGCTCGAGACGGCGCTGACGCGAGTGGTCCTCCCCATGCCCATCCTGGTGCTCCCCCCGATCGTCATGTCCATGCTGGAGAAGTGAGTTGGGGCAGCCAGGAGAGAGGGGCCACCACTGGGGAGGAGGGTGCGAGAGAGGAGGAACCAGCTGGCCCAGGGCAGGGGACAGAAGTGGCTGGCAGCCCACCCTGACCGTTTGTTCAGGCACTCCTGGGCAGTGTTACTGGAATCGTGCCGTGAACATTCGGGGACTTCTATTCTGCAGGACCCTGCGCTAGGTGCTAGGAAGGATGTCCAGATGGACAACACTGGCCCTGTCCTGAGGAGCTGACAGTTCTGGGGTGTGCGTGTGTGTGTGTGCACACGTGTGTGCGTACATGTGCTCTGTTGGTGCACAGTGCAGGACTGGTTGTGAAAAGAGTCTGAGGATTGTGGTAGGAAGACTAGATTTGGGGGCAGGGCCACCCTATTCAGGCATCCACCCTGAAGCAACTCAATACCTCACTGAGCCTCAGTTTCTCGTTTATAAAATACAGATAGTACTAACCTCCCTGCCTTCTGCAGAAGCGTGTTCTGTGAACACATATTTGCCATGACAAATCTTATAAAGACATAAGGGAACACAGCAATATGAGCAACGATAGAGTGATCCTATAATTAATGAGCAGGACGTTGAATTGTGAAGACAGACATGCCGCCAGAAGGGCAGGCTGAGAGGACAAAGGGAGGAGCCAGAGCTGACCTTCACGCAGGCTTGGGCAGGCTCTGAGGATGAGTGTGAGTCTGGGAGGATGGCAAGGAGCAGGGAAGGGCTCTAAGTGGGGGCAGCAAGGTGAATACGAGTCCGGAGGTGCAGACCCCGAGCTCGCGCAAGTACGAGGGAGGCAGTGACCACTCCCACTCTCCTGGTGGCCTAGCCTAGGAGGGGGTGCCTCAGGGCATAAAGACAGGCTTGGGGACACCTGGGGCTGTAGATCAGTTTAAGGACCTTCCTATTCCCACCATTTGAATTGTAATAACAGCTAACATTTATTAAGCGTGTCCTGCGTGCCAGTCCTCTCCCAGCCAGGTCTCTGCCCCGACGCCATCTTCTCAAAGAGTCCCTCCCTGACCACCCCATCGAGGTAACAGCACCAGTACTCCCTTTTCTGTCCATTGCCTTATTTTTATTCATAGCACCTAGAGACATCGCAGACTTTATCTCACTGTCTATCATCTGTTTGGCCCACTAGAATGCAATCTCCTTGGAGGCGAGTAAACGCGTGTCATTTATTGCCCTGCACAGCATCCAGCACGGTTGCTGGCACATAGTAGATGCTTAGTGTTTGTTGAATGAATGATCTCATTTAACCGTCACAACAGTATGGTGAGGTAAGTGTAACATTTCCTTTTCACAGATGAAGAAAGCAAGGCGAAAAGAGGTTATACCATCTGCCTATAGTTCTCCAATAGGAAACGACAGAGGCAGGAGTGGCCCAGGAGCGCAGCCGCAATGCTGGCTCTTCCTCCCACTCAGGCTGCCTTGGGTCTTCAGATCACATCGCATAATCCGCATGTCTTTGGGCCTTGCCCTGCATGGAGACAGGAGAGAAGCAGATGTGGGGTCCTGGTCTCAGGAAGCCTGTATTTTGATAAAAGAGATGGCCATGACCCGTACACAAGTCAGCTGCAGGTGGGACTGGGCAGTATGTAAACGAGCCCAAGGTGACCTTGAAGGGGGCTGGGGGAGCACTATGGGTCCATCAGCAGAGAAGGCTGGTCCATAGGAGAAGGGCTGCAGCTGCGTCTGAGAGCAGGGTAGGACTTCTGTGGAAGGCAGGCTTTCTGGACAAGGTGTGGGTCTTTTGTGCGGGAAATTGAGGAGTCTAACCAGACAGAAGCAAAGTGTGCTTGTTGGGGCCAGCTGATCAGGGGCCCTGTGTCCAGCCAAGATGATCCCTTCCTCACCATGGAAGAGGGGGAGTCATGGGAGGCAACTGAGCAGGGGTGTGGCGTGTTGAGCACTAGGATTCAAGAAAATCAATCTTGTATGGGAGTTGCAAAAAGAAACAGATCCTGGGAGAGCAATGGCTTTGGTGCCCCTGGCCCTTGTGTATGTAGCTGCCTCGGGAATGGTGACCGCAAGTACACACAAGGAGACCACCAGGCAAATGAGGAAGGTAGGGCTTCAGTCTTCAAAGCTACTGAACCCCAGGCCTGGAATTTTCTGGGGAAACATCTGTGATGCCTTTCTAGTTGGTATGTGAGCTGGGTTTGCAGAAAGTGGAGTGGAGTGGAGTGATGGTTAGTGTCCCATTGGTTTGGGGATTTAAATAGCTTTGGGAAGTTGGGTGGGATTGTTCCAGTTCTGAACCTCCCGGCCTAGGATCTGCGCAGAGGCCGTGTGCCTGGCTCAGCTCAGAGTCCAAAGAAGTCTGTCAGGGAGGCGGAGACAGGGAGGCCATTTGGTTCTGGCAGCCTTGTGTTTGGTGGGTCCTTTTCTGAAGTTCCTGAGAGGGTCCCTGGGGAGGAGAAAGAGTCCAGCCCAGGATCCCTCAGCAATATCCAGACCCAGTTTGTGCCGTCAAGGACTTACTAACCTCAGATCTGTCGGGTAACCCCAGGACTGTGTGGTAGGAGGGGCCGAGCCACACAGCAGTGGCAGCCGAGGCTCCTGGGAGGTAAACGGAATCTGGGTTCCTGCTCCAGCCTGGCTAGTGGAGGAGAGAGTCCCTCGGCCGCAGTCTCCCACCCGGGGAATGCTGGCACTGCCCGCTTCACCACCTTGTGGGCTAGGAGCCTTTGTAGGGGCTCCAGCGTGCACCCTGCAGCCTTCCACACGCAGGGGTGCTAGCAGCGGGGCCTCTGCCCAGAAGGCTGGTGGGGGAGCCCAGTTGGGTGAGAGAGTCAGGACAGCCAGGGGAAGAAGACAAAAGAACACTTACAAAGCAGCCTACTTGCAAATTAATGGAGTGCAAACTAAGACTGCTCCAAGTGCTGAGGGAGTGTGCGGCGGTGGCAGGGAGGCTGCGGGGAGACAAGCTGTCGTGGGGCGGGTGTGGTGGTGCCATGGCTGGGGCCTGCTGGCTCTGCCTCTGGCCTCAGCCCCGCCTGCTTGGGAGGAGCACTCGGGGACAAGGTCCCCAGGTTTCCTGCTGGCATAAGAGAGGTGGGAGCCCAGCTTGTCCGGGTGTCCCTGTCTCTGAGACCAAAAGGGAGAGAGTCTCAAGTCTGAAGCAGAGGAGCCACCACCCCCGACACACACACCCCTCCCACACACACACCCCTTCCCCTCACTCTCCACTGCCCCTTCCCTTGGGCTGAGGGCTCACACTCCAGCTCTACCCTCCTGAGGAGGAAGATGGTCTTAGTCCCTGGGCTGGGAGATCCATCCTCCCCATAATCCCACCAACTCAGAGGCAGGTGCAATGGCTCTCTTCCCTCAGCCCTGCATCCCTAGCCCTGGAGTCCGCCTTCCAGCCAGGTGGGGTCCCAGCCGGGTAGGGGTTCAGACTACATCCTCCCCAGTGGTTCCTGAGGCCGCTCCCCAGGCTCCCTCCTTCCCGAGGCTGAGGCTCCGGGTCTTTCCTTTCTCCAGGCATTCACACACACGCACATCTCTCCATCTGCATATTTCAACTCCCCCAGCTGCCTTTCCGATCCCTCCCTGCCATTTCCCTCTCCTCCACCCCTCCCCAGTCCTGCTGTGTTCACTCTCCCTGCTCAGGGCTGGGACTTCAGGGGTTCCTGTTGGCTGAAGTCTTGGGGCTGCCTGCTTCCTGAGTCAGGAGCACAGGCTTGGGGCCTTCCGGACCCCTTTTCCAGTGCAGATTTCAGCCAGTCACCCCTGAGAGAGGAGCTGAGGTCACAGCCCCATGTGGAAGGAGGCTGTCCAGTGTCCCCGCCAGGAGTGCCCAGGGATTCAGCCCAGGGCCTGCCCCTCACCTGCCAGGGAGGGAGCTTCACTCTTTCTCCCTGTCACCCTCCAGGCCCTTGGTGACCCTCCAGTCTATGCCTCCAGGGACTGAGGTCCCAGTCACTGCCACAGGACAGGAAGGCAGCCCCGCCCTCCACAGCCTCTTCAAGGCAAGAGGCCTCCTGTGTAAGTCTGGAGAGTGAGCCCGGGTACCCCACTTCCTTGTCCTGCTGGAGAAGTTGATCTCAGTTAAAAAGATCTCAGAGCCCATTTCAGCCTTACTCCTGGCCCTTCTGTGACTCCCATGGAAGCCAGGAGGCCTTGGGCTGAGTCCATGGAGGATATGAGGCTCACCTGTCCTGCTCTTACTCCTATGAAACTGCCCTCTCTCAATTCAGTCTTAATTCAACAGCTGGACAAGTCTTGGGGTCTGGGCCAGCGGGAAGGGCTAGAGGGTAGCCCTAGGGTCCTCCCTCCTTCCTGCACTCAACAAGAACAGTAACAGCAATAATAACACAAAATCACTGAGCACTTACTGTGTCCAGGCCTTTTATTTGCATAGAATTAACAAATAAGTGGAGCTTTATTTGTGCCTTAGCAGGAACATCCTAGCCCAGGGTTTCTGTTTTAGACTCATGGAAGGTTGTTTGAAATACAGATTCCCAGGTATGATACCAACTGAATGGAGATCTTATGGGGGTAAGGGGCCCTTGGGGGTCTGCATTGTTCAGCAGTTACCGAGACACCAGAGTTTGAAAACTGTGGCTCCCAATTCTGCTGTCTGCTCAGAGCCAGGAGCTCTTGTCCCAGGAGGGGAAGGTTGGAGGCGGGGCGGGGGGGAGGCAGTTGCCTGCCCCCACAATGAAGCCTGCCTCCAGAAGGGCCTCTCACCTGCCAGTGGTCATAGCCAGCCCTGTTCCAGTAGGAGAGGGGCAAGACCCTGATTTTATCCTTTTCACACCAGGAGCCAGTCAGTCATGAGGACGCTGACACAGTTACTGAAATCAGATTTAGTGCCCACCCAACATAGTCCAATCACCCATCCTGCTGGCGCAGGGCCCCAAGCCTCCCCAAGTAGAATGCCTGGTGGTCTCCACTAAAGGGTCTGCTGGATTATACAAAATGTGAGGTTCTGATGGGCAGCAAGGAAAGGTATATTGGCCAGTGGGCATGGCCCCCTCTCCGTCTGGAGACCTTGTTTCTATCATGGAGCTGGGGCCCCAGAGCCTGGAGGGAGGGTTTTCGTACACTTCTCCTGCCCCAGAATCCCACCTCCAAAGCTTGTCATGGCAGGGGGTGGGGGGGAGGGTGCCAGCTGTGACATGCTGCAATGAGGCTGGCAAAGTGTTCTGCGGGCAGGACTTGGGGGCAGCACGGGAGCGATAGCACTCGCAGGAAGTCAAGAGTCCAGGCAGCAGCCCCGTCTGCCTCCTGCAGACTTAGCCATGGCCTTGGACAAGTCATTGCCCTTCTCTGTGGCTCTTGGATGGACGTGGACCAGGTGGTCACTGGGGTGTGTTCTGTTCCCATACGCGGAAGAGGATAATCCCCTCCCGGCTATGTGTATGTGTGTGTGTATGTGCCTGTATCCACATGTGTGTATGTGTATGTGTGCATGTGTGTGTGCGGTTTGTCTCTTTCCCTGGACCTGGCACCTACTCTGGTTTGTTCAGTGCTTCGTTATGTGCCACCTTTGAGGACCATCTTTCTCTGCTGTGTGTCTCCCCAGGGGCAGGGGCTGACAGCCTCCTCTATTGTCTCCCCCACATGTGGCCTTCTTTGCACAGAGCTGGACACATGGTGGGATGGGTGCCCCACAAGTACTCATTTACGATGGATGATTGAGAGTTCCCCCAGCAATGTCCTTCAGAGCAGAGCCTGGGGAAAAAAGTGCCGTTGGGGAAGGCTCCAAAGATAGAATTCCACCACGACTATTTAGCTATGGGTTGGCACTGGCCCAGGACCATGCTGCCTGGCCCTGGGACGCTGAGTGGGACCCCGCGTGGTGGGTAGCAGCAGCTCACCCTGTCTTCCGGTCTCATGGAGCTCCCTCCTCTCTCCCCCACAGGACGGCTCTCCTGCAGGCGCGCCCCCGGCTGCTCCTCCCTGTACAAAGCCTTGTGTGCCTGGCAGCCTTCGGCCTGGCCCTGCCGCTGGCCATCAGCCTCTTCCCGCAGATGTCAGAGGTCAGTGTGGGGAAGGTCTCGAGGGCAGGACGGGTGGGTACAGTTTTGCCATTTATTAACAAATACTTACTCAGCGCTGACTCCTTAGCCCTGAGCTAGGCACTGGGGTTAGAGCCATAAAGGAGACACATTCAGGCCCTGACCTCTCCCGAGCTGAAGGCGAAGCAGTGAGCATGACAATTAAAAAGGGACTAGCAAATGAAGGGGGAGGACTTTTAGGAGGGAAAAGTCCAGCCGGACATGGGAGGAGACAGTGCGGGGCCCCAAACCCAGCCTAAGAGGGAAGTGGCATTTCATGGGGCCTTGAGGATGAGCTGGAGTTGGCCAGGTGCAAGGGGGAAAAGGGGACATATAGGCTGCGGTCACCTGGGGTGAAGGTTCTGAGAGGAGGCAACACACAGCGCATTACAGGGGCCGAGGAAAGTCTGCATCACGAGCAGAGGGTGGGCCAGGCAAGGGGGCCCAGGGCAGGTGGAGGTGGGGACTTGGGAGCCAAAGCAGAGAAGGTAGGTGTCATCAGAAGGGCCGTGCAATGCAGGACTGCAGATTCCCAGAGCCTGGGCTGGACCTCTGGAGGAGAAGGAGCCATCAGGAGGCAGTGGGCATCCAGCAAGAGATGGTGTCGGCTTGGACCCGGCTGTTGAAAGTGGGCATCGAGAAGTGGGTCCTTTAAGAGGAAGTGAGGTCTATGAAGAACCGCATGTGGTGGGAGGGAAGGGAGCCGACGGGGTGTGCGTCCGGCTTGCTGCTTTTGAACGACCAGGCAGACGTGAGCACTATTTAACAAGATAGAGACACGAAGGGAGATGGTTTGAGGGAAGAGGGCATGTTGAGTTGGATGGACACGTGAGGTTCCAGGATCCTGTGGAATGTGCTAATGGGGGTGCCCGGTGGGAAGTCGGCTCTGGGCCTGGAATCCAGGAGAGAGGCCTGGGCTAGAGGGACGGACGTAAGGCCACCAGCATAAAAACAATGATGGAAGCCAGGGAGTGTGTGGGGAAAAGAGGCCCTGGGGAGGAGTGGCATCCACAGACCAGCAGCCAGTTTGGTAAGTTCAGAGCTAAGTGCGGTCGGGCGGGGGGGTGGGCCGCCTGCAGGGGCAGGCATTCCTGAGAAGTTGAAGTGTCCCTTGGTGTCCCAGACGATGAAGGCAAACCCTCTCCCCAGGAGTGGGCCCAGCTGAGGGGTGAGGAAATAGGGTGGCAGGGCTGACGGCTCTGTCCAGGGGCTTGGCATTAAGGGAAAACAGAAATAGACCTGCAGCTGGAATGAGATGTGGGATCGAGGGAGGCTTTGATTTGCTTATTTTTCCCTTTTTTAAATGAAAGAGATGGGAGCTTGTGTAAATACAAAAGGGAAGGTACCAGGAGAGAAGCAGAGGACCGAGGGAGGAGGAAGATGGGGAGAGCAAAGTCCATGGAGTGGGGGCGGGGCAGAGCACAGACCGGGATTCAAGGGATTTGCCTTGGCTGCGGAGAGCCTGCTCCCCACTTTAGGAGTGGGGATGGAGAGAGATGCAGTTGGGGATTGTGTTGGGGGGTAGGGAGGTTAAGGAAGTTGTTCTGATAGCTTCTGTGTCCTCCTGACCGAGCAGAGAGGATGGCGAAGGGTGGAGGAAGGGGAGGCCAGAGGTTTGAGGACTATGGAGACATTCGGAGGGAGAATGGGAAAGACAGCTGACCAAGGAAGTTAGAGAATCTGGGTGGGCAGTGCACCAGGTCTGCTGTGAGGATGCAGGTCTGTGGGCGTGGCCAGGGCCTGTCTATCTAAAGGAGCCGGGGCTGAGAGGGCCACAGGGTTCACTCCTCAGGTTTCATCTGGCTGGCTGATTCGGGGAGTCGGTAAGCCATCAGGAGGAATGGCAGGCCCCGGAATCTTAGCTGGGTGGGTGAAGATGGGCGAGTAAGCTGACCGGGGAAGGCAAGGTTTGACAGAAAGGCAGACCCAAGGGGGTCATAGAATGAATGTGGTATTTGGAGTCACTGAACTCTTGGGCAGATGGAGGCTGTGGCCACAGACTGGCACCTATGAGTTTGCAATTACAGGCCTGATCCTGCTCAGTCCTGAGAGAGGTGGGCGTTGGGGGCAGGTTCCTGGAGGGAAGCCAGAAAGGTAAAACTGAGGGGCCTGGACTGTGGGCCCTGAAGACCCAAGGTCCTAAGTAGGAGGTAGTGAGCCAGCCCCGAGCCCTGAGGTCCCAGGAGGGTGAGGACTAGAGTCACTTCCCCACACTGAGCCCCAGAGATTTAGAAGGAAACCAGAATGGGGTGGGGCTCCTGTCTTGGAGGGCCCAAGGCACACTGGGGTGGGAAGCCTGGTGTGTGATATGTGCCAGGAACACCCTCATGCCCGCAGGGCCCAGCCTTGCTGTGAAGCCGGGGATACCCCTTCCCCCATGAAAGCTGAAAAGCCATTACCTGACGTTTGGAGATTCTAAATGGAGCCAAGGGCTCCAGAAGTTCTGAAGGTGGGAGAGAGGGCACTTCTTGGTGGTCTTGGCATCCCCGTCCTGGAAGGGCTGTGCCCAGCACTCGCCAAAGTGACTGCATCTCTCTGTACAGTCAGGCTAAGTCTGCAGTTCTAGGTGAGGGTCAGAGACACTCGCAGGCACCACTGTGTTCAGAAGCTTCGGGTAGGCCTCCTATCTCTACCTGTCGCATGGGGAGCGACCTAGGGCAGAGAAGCCTCACAGGACAGAATCGGGGACTGGCCTGTTGGAAGGATTGCTCAGTTTACCATCCTTCTGGCTCTGCTGGGGAAATGGAGGCCCAGAGCAGCCCAGGGACCAGACCAACGTCACAGAAGCGAGGCGGTGATATGAGAGGAACCCCCAGAGGCCCATTCCCAGGCCATGCTGCATCTACTTGTTCTGTAGGATTTTCTCTCCTCCCTCAGCCACTTTGACTGCACTGAGGTAGTGGAGAGATGGGGGGGACCGGGGGCCACCCTACTCTGGGGGGAAGAGCCTAGGAGTGGGCCTTTGGCAGGTGTTCCTCTGGGGCAGATGATGGAGAGATGGCTGCAGTCCACCCACCCAAGCCTCTGGCTCTAGCTGCAGAAGGTGGTCTCAGTGAGCAGGTCTGCCTCACAGAGGCTCCCTGTCAAGCTTCAGGCTCCTCTCTTCCCTCATGTCTGCCTCAAACAGGCATGGAAATGGACCAAAGTCCCTCTCATTGAAACCCAAGCCTTTTTTTTTCTAGACTGGGAAGAATGTAATCATGGCATGAGAAGTCTGTTCTCTCGAGAAAGGAGGGTAGGGATGTGGTTTTCAGTGCCCCTTCCTCACCTGCATCAAGTCCACTAGGATGTAGGCAAGCCTGGGGGCTTTATGAGCTGTTTTGAGGCCAATCTGCGACCTGTGGCAGCAAGGCCATCAGCCAACTGGCTGAGAGGACCTCATTCCCTCCATCCATCCTTCCAATTAATTCTAATGAGGTACAGCTTCTGCCGTATGGGGATCATGTCTCACATCCCAGAAGCCAGTGGGATTTGCCATAATAAGTCTGGACTTGCTTGGGCTGACCCATCCTTGCCAAGAGTCACCAAGGTTGTCAACAGGAGTAATAGCTGGAACACCAATTAATTAATTAGGGGACTTGGAAATAGAGTTTAGGAACTTGTTTCTAGAATGGTTGGCCTGCAGTGATTGGTGTGGAGTTTCCAACCCACTAACCCCAGAGGTTGAGGAAAGAACTTCAATCCTCCCTTCAATCCCTGGGAGAGAGTTTTGCTGCTCATTTCAAATTAGTATTTCTGCCTATTAAAATGGTGCTAATTTTAAAATTAAAATTGCAAACAATAATAATAGCCACCATTTGCTAAGCATCTACTAGGCCTGTCAGCATGTTGGTAACTGTGCATCCCTTGTTGTATCAAGTCCTCCCAATGCCCTTCAAGTCTGAGGTATTATTGACTCTTAAGGGATGTTACCTAGAGCGTTAGCGTTAGGTGTGCACATCTCTGACTCTGGGAAGAGATTTTCGCTGGAGATGGAACCTTTGGTGCCTGGGGGGAACTGAAGCCAAGGAAGGGGTGAGGTCATTGTGGGAGGAAGGAAAGGCATCAGGAAAAGGCAGGGGCAGCCAGGAGCAGAGGGAGGACCCTGATGGAGCGCCACCATGGACCCTGAGGACAAGGTCATTTCAAGGAGGAGGGGCTCTCAGCAGAGTGAGCTACAGCAAGGGGACCTGTCAGCTGGGTGTGTAGGCAAAGCAATCTAGGAAGTGAATGATAGTCAAGTTTCTCTGTGTTCAGAGAAGCAAGCTCATGAACGGGAAACCATTCAAGAACAGTAAAGAAAGTGGCACTCCCTGGGTGTTCCATTGATAGGGGTGGGAGCCTGGAGAGGGCCAGTAGGGGGAAGGAATGCACAGGAGGGGATGCACGTAGCCCAAGGCAGAAAGGCATGGCCCTGGGTCCAGTAACTAGAGCGGCCTGCTTGGTGGGGGAGGGGAGATGGGAGACTAGGACATGACAGTCCTATGAAATAGGAGTCAATATTATTCTGTGTTTACAAAGGAGGAGACTGAGGCATGCCTTGCCCAAGGTCCAAAGGTGGTAATGGTGGCTCCATACTCACGGAAGGATTTTATGTCCCTCCTCAGCCCACATTTATATCTCTATAAAATAAGAAGGCCCAAGTCTGAGTCCCAGATGGCTCCCTGATAATGTATTATTATGAACATTCCAGCACCCTCAGCCAACCCTCCTACCCTTCATGGGGAGTCCCTGTCCATGTTCACAGGGACCCTCTGGAGTAGGTGTTTGTGCCTTTAAACTTTTTTTTTTTTTTTTTTTTTGAGAGAGAGAGAGAGAGAGAGCCTAAGAAAGCCTGTGCTCAAGAGCAGGGGACAGGCAGAGAGAGAAGAGGGAGAGAATCTTAAGTAGGCCCCACACCCAGTGCAGAGCCCTACACGGGGCTGGATCTCAGGACCATGAGATCATGACCTGAGCTGAAATCCAGAGTTGGATGCTTAAGGCTTAACCAACTGAGCCACTCAGGTGCCACCTCTTGTGCCTTTAATCTCTACCCCAGAACTGGGGGCAGGGGGAGGGTTGTTAGTAGGCCAGCAGGTAGGGCAGGGAACCTCCTTAGGAAATTGAGTGTGAGAACAGGGGGGTAAAGTCTGGCCTTCCTTCCAGACCCCAGGCCGGTCACCGTGCAGGGATTGAGTGACCCTGTGACCTGTAGATTAGGGCTGTGAGGCACTGGACAAGACTGTCTCAGTCAGGCTGTGCCCAGGCATGGACCCATCCACACCTAGATTCTGTTTCCCACCCCATAGATGCTGGGTTGCTTTTCCCTTCCTCTTGTAATTATGAGAATCATGTCATAGCCCCCTGGTATCAGACAGCCTCCATTCTGATGGGATGGGCAGAAACCCAGTGAACAACAAATGTCAGGTGGTGGTGTAGTAACATGAAAATAAAGCAGAGGACTGTGCTGGGGCTTTCCCAGAGGCAACTCAAGGTCACATGGATTGTGGAGGCCACCATGGCATGTGGGGCCTGATTTGTGATGGCCTGTCTGGCCACCCTACAGTCCTCTCTGTAGATTGGGGCTCTGGGTTCCAGCAAATGTGGTCATCTGTGTCCTCCCCCAGACACACACGTGCATAAACACACACACACACACACACACACACACACACACACACTCTGTGCCTGCGGCCCGGGTCCCTAGAGGGAGATGTCCAGGGTCCAGTCTTCATGCCCACAGCCTTTGCTGCCACAAGAGGCTGGACCAGGGGATGGTGAATGTCCCTCCAACTCTGACAGCCAGCATTCCCCACCTGGGAGAGTTTCCAATCCCATTTAATGAACCTCATGTCTCCTTGGAGCAAGAAGCAGTACCTTGGCCAAGTCCTCTCCCCGTGTCCCTGCCTGTTTCTGTCTCTCTGTCTTTGTGCCTCTCTCCCTTCCTCAATTCCTCTCCGGCTTCCGGCCACCCCCCCCCCCCCCCCCCCCGCCAACCCCATTCCCCTCGCTTTTCCCCACTATTCCCTTGGGAGCTCGGGGGCTGGGGAACAGGGCTGCACATACAAGCCGGAGCCATTGTTTGACAATCTGTTTTTGTCTTCATCTTGTTGGCAGGCGGCAGGAGAGGAGCAAAAGGTTAATGAGGCACTGTGCAGCGGGATTACTGCGTGAACGGGCGGGCGGCGGGCGGGCGAGCCAGCCGTGGTAACAGGGAACTAATTAGGAGCAGTTTAACAGGAGGAAAAAGTGAAATCTCCTCTTCACCAACTGTCAATAATTAGCTGATTTGGTGAGGTTGAAATGTGTCCACAGGAAAAGGTGGGGCTTTTCTGTGGATGAGTGAGGCATTGGGGAATAGAGGCCACTAAGAGCTCTGCCCTGTCCATAGGTGGGATTGGGGCTGGCGGTCACCCCACATCCCCCAGGCCCACCCTCCTCCAGAGGCAGAGGCTGGCATCCCTCAGCCTCAACTATCCATATGACCTTGGTCTTAACCTCAAAGACCTCAGTTTCCCCAGCCATAGGGTGGTGGAACTATGTTTCTTCATGGCTCTGCCCATTAGGATTCTGGAAGCGAAACCATTAGACCAGGCCCTTGTTCTGGAGTTTGAAGAGCTGACAGCAGGCCATGCAATCTTGAGTCAGATGCTGACCCCATCTGACCCTCAGGTGTCTTGTCTGCAGCACGAGTGTGCCCTCTGAGAGCCACCTCCGAGGGCCTGGCGTGGCTCAAGAATGCTGCCAAATGGCTAATGGGCAGAGCCTGGCCTTCCTGGGAACTTGCCTTGTGGCCCCTGGACCCTCACTTGACTCTTTTGGCCTCCCAGCAGCAATAGGGACTGGAGTGGGGGCACAGAAAAGATGGGCTATGTGCCTCTGGCTGGCTGCAGGTGAAGGAGAGAACCCTGGGCTCTTCCATAGGGCTAGGGGGGCTCTCTAAGTGTGTGTGCATCTCTTTTCCCCGCACCACATGCCAGGTGGGAGGCAAGGAGTCAGGTTCACCAGTAGCGAGCACCTGTTTGCTCTGTTGGCATGCCCTGCAGTTGCTGGTTGGTTGGCCTTTGCTCGTTGGCCTTGCCTGACAGCTCAGCAGAGGACTTCCCACCTTCCCCGGCCCCTCCAGCTTCTGCCAAACACCTTGACTGGAAGAAAAGACATCATCAGAGGCCCTCAAGGCTTTCTGCTCAGAGCCTCCCATGTCAGCCCTGCCAACCCCACCCCCACTCAGCCTACCCTCTCCTTACCTCAGCCTTAGAGGGTCCGGGGCACTAGAAGAAGGCATGTTCTGAAGAAGACTAAGGCCCTCGTCACATTCTCATACCACTCACAAACCACAAGTCACCCTGGCCCCAGAGAGTGGCTCTTAGAGGCCACATGCATGCTGTAGATGAGGTACCTGAGCATCAAGTTCAGCCACCCCCTTCTCATTCCCTACCCCCTCCCTGTCTGGGAAGAGAATATGGGTGACCCCACTGGCAGCAGAACCTCTACCACCTCTCTCCCCATCAGCAGCTCTGAGGAAAATGGTAGTTTTCACGAACCAGCTTGGCTGGAAGCTGTGACTTACCAGAAGCAAATATCTACCCCAGCTTGCCTATCTTTCCCCTCTCTTTCTCTTTTTCTTGGGAAAGCATTTGAATGCCCAACCAAGAATGGGGAAGAATTGGGAATGAGCTCAGGTCTACATTGAGGCTGTTCTAGAAATGACCGCTCCTCCAGGAAGTCCTCTCTGATGAGCCACACTAGGATCTGTCCCACCTCACATAGGTAGACTTCGGTGACATTTGTTTCCTGTGTCCCATCTACTACCTCGAGACAATAGTCCTTTCTCCCTCTTTCAACACATAAGGATGTTCCTAGGGCTGAGAAATAGAGCTCTTTATCAACACCTAATACAGAGTGTGGCTCATCTGAGCTTACCCCGGTTCCTGCTTCTCCTGCTTTTGCAGTGCTGTTATGAGGCCAGAGGCAACGTCTAGAGGGCATTGTGTCCCTCCTGAGTCCACAGACATTCACCTTCTCCCAGAGCAGGGGCCTCTTCCCTCTAATCTCAAATCCATCTCCCACTTTCCTTGGAGTTGTTTGTTTGGGGTTTTTCTCATTTACTGGTTTAATCAGTCTCTACTGAACTCCAAAGCGGGCTATTTTTGCCGTCAGAAATCTGCCGCCTCCCCGCCCGCTGCTTTCTTGGAGTTTGCCCACAGGACCCCCCAGGAGGGACGGATGGGAATGGCAAAGCCACTCAGAGCCCAGGAACGCCAACGCCACCTGTCACGTTGCCTGTTCCCCACACCCCCAGCCCAAACCTGCATGTGCACACAGGCCCACACACAAGCACACACATGAACATGCACACACATGCCCCAGTGACATCCTCCAGCAGGGCCACCTCTCAGCCTGTCCCTCCTGGTTCTTTCTAGGACCTTCTAGAAAGCCTAGCTGAATTCAGGACAGGGAGGGAGGAGGCTTGGTTGTGCAAAGCTTCCGCTGAGAGGATTAAAAGCATCAATATGTGCGAAGCATAGAACATGCCTGACCTGTGCACAAGCAAGGGCTCAGCCTTGTGAGCCATGAGGAGACACCCGTGAACAAGACTGGGCCTGGGCTCTAGGATAGCCATGGAGTCCTTCCTTCCTTATGCAGCATCACATGGATTTTCCAAGTTTTCAAAGAACTCTCTCGCCTGTTTCTTGATATTATCCTCATGTCAGTCCCAGGAAGTAGAAAATCTTCCCACCACACATATGGGGAAACTGAGGCCTTGAAGCTGAGAAGATGGAGGACAGAGAAGGATTCTGAGATTGATCCACCAGGGGGCACCCAGGAACAGTACAAAGCTCCAAAATGGGGAGGGGGTCTGAGCCTCCACTGGGTGCACATTGCACAGGGGAGATGGAAGAGTATAGACGGGATCCCTACACTTGGGGACCTTCAGTTCAGTTTGATTCAACTTCTGCCAAGGACCTACCGGCTTGAACTGGGGTGAGGTAGGGGACTGCTGTGTTCATAGATGATTAGTGAACAAATCGCCTGCAACTGGGGATGTGATGGAGATGGAAATAAATGCAAGGGGCAATGGATTTGGTTTGAGAAGATCAGGGGAGGCTTCCTGGAGGAGGCAGCCTTAGAGGATTAAGATATAGCTAGACTTGGGCCTCAAAGGCTAAACATACAGTGTACTAGAAATGGAGAGCAGCCAGTAGGTGAGAAACCTGGAGAAGGTCCCAGAAGGCTTTTAGCATCCAGCCAAGGAATCTGACATTCACTGGGAAAGCAGCGGGAGCCAAAAGCCAGCAACCATAGGCCTGACCCACAGGGTCTAGGCTCAAGCCTCAGCTGCTCTCCAGCGCTGTCCTAACACCTCTGCCCTCTAGGACACTCGGGACAGCTTCACGAAAGATGGGGCCCGGACTTGTGTGCCTAAGCAGGACCTGAGGCCTGCTCAGCCCTGAAGAGAGAGCGTGGGGTGTGCTGCCCCTTATGTGCTAGACCTGAAAGAGGCGTCAGACACACAGGGTCAGTCAGGTGCTGGCCTGGGCATTGGACCCCATGTCAATGTCAGCACCACCTGCAGATGCTCAGAAGCCCAGAACCCTGGCCAGGAGCAGGAGGCAGCTTTGAGCCATGTCACAGGGTCACACTGAACACCCCGCCCCCCCAGCCCCATGCCTTTGAAAAGGAGGCAGAAAAGCCACCAGAAGAAAGGCAAGGAGGAGGAAGTTCTTTGTAGTAGGTAAAAGCCCCTGAGAATGGGGCACAGGCCAGGGATCCAGTTTCCTGTTTGTGTCTGGGCACCTTAGCTCCAGGTTCAAATATGTAAACTATCCGCCGGCCTGGCTGCAGGTGTGTGTGCTCCCAGGCTGCAGAGGCAGCGGTGGCCCCAAATGCATTCCTGACTCGGGCCCCCCACCCATAATGAGCCGGGAGACAGAGGCAGATAGCTCAGGGTTAACCCTTCCTGCACCACCAAGGAAGACCCAGTCAGGCTGCTCTAGGGGACTGTGGGGCCAGCTGGGCCTTGGGGTGCTCAGGGGGGCTGGGGGTTTCTGGACATGATGATTCATGTTTTCTGCCTCCGACTTTCAATGCAACTAAAAGTTAGGGACTATCTGCTGTGAGGGGCAGCAGGGTCTGGCTGGGTGGGGCACCTGGATGAGGCTCTCTGGGAGCCAGGGTGCAGGTTGTACCTCAGGGTCAGGGAACAGTGGCTGGGCAGCACTCCCTTGGGCAGGGCGGGTGTGAGTCCAGCAGGCCCACGGCCTCCTGGCACCGCCAGTTCTGGGGCTTGTGGGGGACTATCAGACAGCTGATAACTTCAGCTCTCTCACTGGTCCCTGCAGCCCCCACCCTCCAGGGCTCTGGCTCCCCATCCCCTGCTAACTGGCTGTCAGGTACCTGGAGAGGTGTCTACCAGATGAAGAGAGGGAGCCAGGGGCTCTTGCCTGCCCCGTGAGGCCAGCCTGGAACTAGGTCACCCCTACTCCCTATGGCCACTTCTTGCCCAGCCCCCTTTCTCCTCATCCCATTCTCCTTGTAGGAGGCCCCTCAGAGCTTGTTGAGGTCAGAACCAAGCCCTGCCCTCGGCCCACTACCCTGGGCCATCAAGCCTTTACTGGATTGGTACTGGTGACCCCTCTTGCTGCACCCATTCCCTTCACCAGGCCTTGGCAACTCCCTCACTCCACAACCCACCCATGAACCTCTGTGGCCAACACACCATTTGATCTGCTGCCCACATGGCACATAAAGCCAGCTTCTGCTTCTTATCCATCAGCCCCCCCACCCTGAGCAGCAGGGGTGTCCCCAAAACAACAGCACAGCCCTTTGTCTCTGTCTCTGGTTGGGGCAGCAGCGGGGCACTCTGTATCTGAATCACATCCATTTACCAGCAGAGCCCTGGATGTGATAGCTGTGGACGAGACCCAGGACCCCCACACCTCAGAGAGGTGGTCTTCAAACGGCACAGGGGTCTTCCCTGCGGGGGCCTCCCGCTGAGCCCCCCAGCGGTAAAGATCCCCAATGGTCCCGACGCCCGTGAGATCCGCCATTGCCCCAGCCCCAGCCAAGGCTAGAGGAGTCTTAATGGACAGCCAGTTGAAGTGGCCCAGAATGGAAGTGAGAGTCTGTGCCCGGGGTCAGCGCTGAGTTGGGGGTAGGAAATCTGGACTCCAGAGGTCACCAAATCCCGTTGTGAAGACTGAAGCCTTTCAGCCCTCATTGGGACCACTCAGAAAGCTGTGCCTGGTATCCATGCTGCCTGGTGCCTTGGCACCCCCTGTCACTGCTTCTGCTCCTTGGGCTGGTCCCTCAAGGCTACCATCAGGGGCTTGTTCCCTTCAGCCGCCCCTCAAATTTGCCTGTTCTCCAGGCCTGGCGCCCTCCCCTTCCATCTGTCCTCCTGGGCAAGTTCCCCCACCCTGGGGCCTCCAGCTGTGTTTGCACATCCCAGGTTTGCTCTCCCACCCGGACCCCCGCCCAGAGCTCCCGACCCATGCGCTGTCTGCCTCCCTGGCCTCTCTGCCTAGGGAACTCAACATGACCAAGCCTGAGCCTGTCACCCTCCCACCCCGACCCGTCCCCCTCCCGCATTCCCTGCCTCTGAGAACGGCGTCACCAGCCACCCCGGCTCCCGAGCTAGAATTAGGAGTCATCCAACGCACAGTCATCCTCGACACCTCCCTCTCACCCCCACATGGGATTGGTCATCAACTCCTATGGGTTTCTCTTCAGAAAGGATTCAGTGCCACCCTCCTCACAGCCCCGCCGGCAGCATCATAGGGCAGGACCTGGCACCTCTCTCTTATTCCCACAGCTGCCCCCTCACTTACCCTCCGATCCATCCTCCACATCCACCGCCACCAGAGAAACATTTCTAAAATGGAGTCTGGATCATGGCCCACCCCCACTCAGAATCCTCCCGTGGCTCCCCATGGCCCACACTGACACGTTCGTGTGGCCCATAAGGGCCTGCCCATCCCAGCCCCACCTCCACGTCCTGCCGCATTCCCTACATGCCCGACGTTGCCCGCACCAAACGGGCCGTGCTGGCCCGCCAATGCTTTTCCTGCCCTCTCTTATCAAAATCCTCCATTTTATTCCCAGCCTACCTCCTCTGAGAAGTCTTTCTTCCTTATTCCTTTCATCAATACGTGGTAACCCCCACCCCCTCCCCAGTTACCATGGCACCTTGTCTCTCTGGGATCCATGTGCTTTCATAGATGACTCCTCCCCTAGACTGTGAGCTACCCAAGGGCATGGATGAGATAGACTGTGCATCTCACCTGTCCATCTCTGTGTGCCCAGCCCTGGTGTATGGAGTTGACAGCCATAAACGTCTGACGTGAGGGCTGGTTAATGTGAAATGAGAGAAAAAGCCCCGAAGGCCACTCTGTCCCCGAGCCTCTGCTCCTGAGTACCTCAACCAGCTACCCCTCCCCAGAGCCTTTCCACTGCCCGCATCTCCCCCCTGCCTCCCTTCTACCTGCTGCCCTCGGCACAGCGAGGAGCCTGGGGGACCTGAGTCAGGGACAGCCCCCGCGGGGAGGATGAGGCCTTGGTCTGCACCCAGGCCGGCACCCTCCAGGGAGCGGGTCGAGTGGGCCGTGGCCCCGGCCGTGGTCCTCCACCGTGGTGGTGAGCAGCCTCTCCGATTTTAATGCGGGCCTCGGTGCTTCAGTGAAAGCCGGCATGGGAAGTTGCTAATAATGGCACTAAAATAAAATATGCTACATCTGTTATGGGTAGCAGAACAAAATTAGCTGCTCACACCTCTGACATCCAAGATGTCTTAACTTAAAATACTCCTTGGCTTACTTTACATCATTTACTGATTATATTTAAAAGAAATACAATTTTGCAATTACTGTTCTTTCCAGTGTGATATCTGTGCATCATTTTCCTTTTATGTTTATATATTTCTCCTTCATTAGTGCAGTCTGAAGGGTGATTAGGATTCTTCAAACATTTTACAGAGGTTAAACGTTGATTAAGATTTAATTATTACTGTAAATAGCTTGGAATGACATATGGTGCAAAAGCCTGACATATGTGCATTTGAATAAATGAAGTGCTATTTCCCAGGATGCCTCAGTAGCTGTTTAACAGCTTTCCCGAAGGGTTATGTTACACCTCATGGTAAGATTGCTGGGATGTTATATTTTGTTGGTTTTTGCAGCTGAAAGCTAAGAACAGTTTTCCAGTTTTTTAAAAACATTGAATATTTTAAATACCTAAATTGTTTTGCACAAATTTTTGCTAATTTGTCTAACTAGGTTAAACATTTTCAAAAGCATTTAGATTTTTAAGCGTGGGCGCTGTGCATTGTGTCAGTGGCAGCATGGGGACGAGGGGAGCTGGTGAGGTGGAGGGGACACGGAGGCCGGCAGGGGTGGGGAGGGAAGAGGTGGCTTGAGGAGAGGGGGTGGGGAAGAGGCCTGGGCCCTGAGCCTAGCTCTTGTCTCTTTGGCCCTCTTCAGTGGCCAGAGCCTGGGTATGGGGGTACCGTGGACCACAGGGGAAGGGTTCCCCTTCCCCAGAAACTCCACTATGCCCACTGGCTCTAGTCCACACTGAACTCCCTCCTTCTTGGCCTCTGACATGCCCGGTCTGGCCATGACCGAGTTCTTTGAAGGCAGGGCTGGTCTATGGCACCTTCTGCATACTTCTCAGGGTTGCCCTGTCTTGACATACAGCAGGTACCTGGGACCAGGTTCGGCTGAATTAAGCCACAAAGGCCCGGCACTTCCTTGACTCTGCCTAGGGTGGAGATCATGCCGAGGCCCCCCTCACTGAAGTAGCACCTCCCTTTCAGGTTCCCTCAGGCATCCTTACTGGCTAAGTCCCTGGAGCTGCAGACCAACATCTGGGCTGCTGTAGAGCCTCCAGGGGGACCTTATTTCCCAGTGCCTTCTGCCTCCCTTCTTTCCATTCATTTATTCAACACTTACTGAATACCTCCTGTGCACTGGCATTGGGCCTTGAGGGTGCAGGGATGAACACGATCGCACATCACGTTTGCTGCCTTGTGGAGCCTGCAGTCTAAAGTGGAGAGGGGGAAGACGAGTGGACGACGGTCAACCTCAGAAACAAGTGATACAACTGAGATGCAAAAAGTGCCAGAAGCTGTGGGGGGGGTCCCAGGAAGTGGCCACACCCAGGCTGGAGGAGGAAAGATGTCTAAAACTGAGATGTGGAAGATAAGCCCAAGGAGGAGCCCGGCAAGGGGGGTGGAGAGAGGTGGTGACAGAGGGGCAGTTCAGGCAAAGAACCAGGGTGGGGAAAGCCCGGTATCTGAGGCATGGCAATAAGTAGGCGTGTGCGGTGCCTCCAGCCCCAGGCGCAGGGCGAGGCTAGGCAGGGGCTGAATAGCGCAGGAGTCGAGACTGTTCCCTGAGGACAGTGGGGTCATTGAGCCATTTTATGAGGACGAGAGGGGTGCCCAAACTTGTGGGTGGGAAGGCTCGCACTGTCTGAGGTGGGGGTAGACGGAGACTTGAGGGGAAGGAAGGAAAGAGGAGGTGAGGTGGTGCCAGAGCATCACTGGATGACGGTGTGGGGAGCCGGGTTGGGACAGAGGCAGATGGTGACTTCAATCCCGATTTCGATTTTAGGGTTGAGTTCAAGTGCCTGTGAGACATCCATGAAAAGGTCTAGTAGACAGCCCCTGCGTGCCCAGGACTCAGGGCAGAAACATGGCTGGAGAACCCGCAGATCTGGGGAGTCCCCGGGAGGGTGGAATCACCCCAGGGCTTGTGCAGGGAAGAGGGCCCAGCCAGACGAAGCCCCCGGTGACCCTGAGAAGTGTCCAGTGGATGTCACAAAGTGCAGGGTGGCAGTGACTTGGGAGAGAAGGATTTTTGTGGATTGTGGTGGGAACAGAAACCAGATTTGCTGTGGGTTGAAAAGTCAGTGGGAGGTGAAGAGGTGGAGAAGGCCACCTGAGACAGTGCCTTAAAGAAATTTGGTTGGGGGGGAGGAGAGAGACCAGACGGTAGCTGGAGCGTGACGTGGGGTTAACGGGACAGTTTATCAGATGAGAAGTTCTTGTCAGTGTTGAAATGCTGATGGTCGAGAGTCAGTGGACTGTGAAGGTGGGAGACAGCAGGAGAGTCTGGGAGTGGGCTCCCGGAGTAGGCATGGGGGAGATGGACCCCAGGAGGTTCTGCCTTCTGAGGGGAGGGGTGGCAGGAGGACAGGTGCGGAGCAGCGTGGACAGGTAGTTCATGGGTTTGATGGGGGGATGCCGAGGGGCTTCTTCTGTTGTCTTCTGCTTTTTCTCTGAAGTAGGAAGAAGGCTCTTCTGCTCAGGAAGAGTTGGGGGGCTGAGGGCGGAGTGACTAAGGAGGGCGGAGAAGGTTTAAGGTGGCCCCTGTGGAGAATGAGGGAAGGAGCTGACTGGGCAAAGTGTCTGGGAGGAGGCGGTTTGCTGGTCACTGTGGGGGCCCAGCAAAGTCAGGTTCAAGAGCATGGTTGAGTTCCTGTAAATCTGGGCCTCTGCCAGTCAGAACTGGAAGGACCTTTGGGCTAGAGAGTGGCTGGAGCAACAGCCCCTGGTGTCCGGGTTGGAGTGGGTGGGTGTGAAGACTGAGCTGTAGGGAGTCTGGGGCTTGAGGTCTTCGATGTCTAAAAACAGATAGGGATAGTGAGTGGGGTGCTGGAAGGATGGGGACTGTGGAGTCCAAGAAGGTTGAGTTTGGATTTCAGGAGTGTGGGTGGAGCAGCCCTGGGTGGGGACCAGGTCCAGGGTGGGTGTGGGAGTGGGTGTGGGAGTGGGTGTGTGCCACGAAGCAGACTGGGCCCCGGGAGATGAGGAAGACACAACTCGGAGGTCAGAGTGTGGGACGTTCACCTGCACGGACACACCGTCAGAGGAAGACACAAGACCTAGCCAGGAAGGGATACTGTGGCAGGAGGGCGGTAAAGGAGGATGTGTCAGTAGGCGGCAGGGGGGGAGAACTTTGGGCACCAGGGTAGTCTTAATGCTACTCCCAGCCTCCACACTCACCCATCCCCCCTCACCTTTCTTCTCTGTTCTCACTCTCTCCTCAGATCGAGACGTCCCAGTTAGAGCCTGAAATTGCCCGGGCCACGAGTAGTCGGACGGTGGTATACAACAAGGGGCTGTGAGTGGTGGCCGGCCGGCCTGGGGATGGAGTGCTATCCAGGCCGGGGAGCCGGGGGCGGGAAGGAGTCTCCCGGCTGCACCTGCAGGGAGGGGCAAGCTGATCCCACTGGTCCTGGGCCACCTGGGGGAGCACTGGACCCACAGTGGTAGGGAGACTAATCTATTCACATGTTAACATAAGGGTGAGGAATTCTGACACATTTCCTATAAGAAATAATCAAGTGCATTTCTGGGCCTTACGTGGGGTTGTCAAAACTCTACTCAGCACAATTATCTGTGAAGCTGAAAAATTGTAGAGTGCCCACGGGATAGACTTAGGATCCTTTTATACTTTGGGTTTTTTTTTTTCTTTTGTTTTTTATCTGAATCAAGTCTGAGCCTTGGCTGCAGTGGCCCTGATGGCGGCAGCGGACCAGTGGTGGCAGTAGGAATAGGCCAGGACGCTGGTAGATTCAAGACATTATGGTGGCCGGGCCCAATGGCTCCCTGAGCTGGGCTGGGGGTAGGGGAGGCAGTCTACACCTCACAGGAGGAAGCAGCTATGACTGAGGTCCTCAGGAGGTGGCCCAGGGAGTCAGAAGCACTGGAAGCCTCTGGAAGATTCTGTGGGCAGTTGACTCTGAGTGTGGCTGGCCTTCATCCATGCTACAACCTGCAGAACCAATCCCTCTGCACGAAGCCCAGTGCCTGGGGCTGGGGTCACCCTTCATGGAATCCCGATCCATTCGAGGCCCCAGCTTCAGGCAAGAAGCCCCAAGAAGGAATGATGTTTGGCTGGAATTGTGGGCCTGCACTTTGACCTCTGCAGGGTGACCCTCCTTCTAGTCACCAGGCTGGAAGCTGGGCTGTGGGGCTGAGGATGGGGCTGGAGCTGGAGCTGGACCGACCTCCATCTGGGGGGCTCTCAGGCCCCAACGCTTCCTGCTCCATCCCACTGCTTCCTGAGTGGGAGGGTCTTATGCCTGAGTGCAGAGGCAGGTTTCTAGGTACCAATCTGAGAGTCAGCATCAAGCCAGGAACTGCAGGCCCTGGCTGTGGCACCAATGGGCTGTGTGACCTTGGACAAGTCTGCTCCCCTCTCTGAGCCTCTACTCCCCATCCGGAACCAGAGGACTGGATCAGGGCGTTCCCACCGACTCTTCCAGCTAACCTCGTCTTTGCCTGTCCTGCTCAGATGCTGGTCATCCCAGGCACATCCCCAGTGTGGACACTGAACTGGGAAAGGGGCAGGCCCCTTTGGGAATGGCCTCAGGAGCTAGACCTTGACTTTCTGTATGTGAACCCACATCCTGGGAACACTTGATCTTTGCCCCTTTTCAGTTCTGAAGGAGGAGATAGTGTGGGTGGCTGGGCCTAAGTGTGGCTCCACACCCACGTGCCACCTCTCACCCTGCACCGGCCTCCGAGGCCACTTGCTGCTGGCTCCTGTCTCTTCCCATTGGCAAGCCAGGAAAAGGAGAGGCCTGCAGGGGCTCTGCAGAAGACAGCAGGACCCGAGGTGAGGGTGAACAGGGCAAACAAAGAGGAAGCATGGGCCCCATTGTACCCTTCACCTGCCCCCAGCTGGAATGGAGCCCTCAACATGCAGCCACATGGCCTCCTCACCTCCCTGGTGACTCCACCTGGGGAGAGACCTGGCTGGAGGTGAACACAGGCATGTGCAGGAAAAGACTAGTGCAGGGCAGCAAGGCTGTGGCCATGGGCAGCTCTCACCATCCTCTGTGCAGGGGTGGTTGTGGGAAGGTGGGTCTTCCACAGGCACTGGCACCATGTACCCCCTCAGAACCCCGTGCTGTCTGTGAGAACCTCCCAGCCTGGCCCTGCTATTTCTGCAGAATGCTGCCCTGAGGGCCCCCCACTCTCCTGAGGAGCAGCACCCCCCTACCAGTCAGGAAGGGGTGAACACAGAGCAGGTAGGGAGAACAGAACAGCAGAGAAAAAGGGGCAAGTATTTTTGAGCCAATCCTGCCATAATGTGACCGTGCCAATGACAGGCTGGGTGTTTCTGGGTCCCCTTTTGAAAAGCTCTCTTCAAACTCACCCTACCCCACCTCTCATTGGACCTCGTTTGTGTGCACTTTACCTTGAGACCAAAACTGCCCACCCCAGCCCCACTCCCACCCTTTCTGGAGATGTGGTAGAGATGGGGTCTCTCCGGCTCCCTCTCTGGACTGGCTGCCCTGGCCCAGCCCCACCCTAGCCCCAGCCCTGTGGCCTTGTCATCTCATAACCTACTTACTTTGTCTCCTGGATGATTTCTGGTCATGCTCCCAAATGCAACTTCAGGTGAGCTAACGGGACTCCTCCTTGGGAAAGGGGTTGGCAAAAGATCTGTATAATACAGCTCAGGGTGATGGTGACAGAGGGTCAGTGGCCGTGCTGATAAGATAAGCCCTGGCTTGGCTGTAGAAAATACCATAAGGGAAACCTTTTGGCCAATATCCATCACCCACTCTGCTGAGGCCAGAGGAAGGGAGGCCTCGTGGGCAGACTGGCTCATGACTGGGGAGGAGGCTGAGCTAGGTCCCACAGCTAGGGCGTGGCTGGTCCGGCTGTGCCAGAATCCAGGCCATACCTACAACTGGTTCTCTAGCCCTGGTGTACTGCCCCACCCCCCACCCCCGCCTTCTTCTAGTCACTTCAAACATTCTCTGAGGCTCGGGGATGTCCTTCTCCCATTCCAGAGAATAATCTGATGGTGCAGGGGCCAAAAGCCCAAGATGTCTAGACGGCTGCTGGGTCAAGGTGGCTGATAGCCCCCTTTCTACTTCCTGATTGTGAGCTGGCTTGTTTTCTGTCCTGAGCCCCTGGCCTGGGAGAAGAGTGGGGTCCTGAGAGCAGAAGGGCCAGAGGACAGGGGCAAGTGCTCTTCCAGCCCTGGGCCGGGTGTGAATGAGGCACGAGCACATATGCCTTGGCCACACCAAGGGGACTTTGCAGTGTCTTTTTAACCTTCTCAGAAAATTTCTCAATCTCTGTGATTTATGTAATACTAATGAGCTGTGGGCAATAAATGATGGATTTAAAGCATCAGGGCTTGGCTTTGTGGGTTGTGGGTGGGAGCAATAGGGGTACAGAAACACAGTGGGGACAGGCCAGGACTGCCTGAGGATTTTGTGGGAAGCCCCCCAAGGAAGGTGCAGACCCCAGGCTCCAGGAGGGGTCAGGCCATCTGGGAGGCCCAGAGGGAAGGGGAAAGGAAAGGACGGAAGAGCATGTGAGGGCAGGAAGTTGGACAGAGGGCATGGGTTGACCTTTACAGAAGGAACCCCCCCACCTTTACAGAAAAGTTGCTGAGCACTCACTAAGACCCCACTGCAAGGCACTTGAGTAGATAGGGATGTTGGTAGATCTCATACTGTTGCTATCCGGGGGACACAGAGGGGAGTGCAGGTGGGAGGGTCATTCTGGACTGCCTGGGAGCCCAGAGAGTCTTCATAGGGAGGAAAGATGTGAGCCAAGTACAAAGGTACCAATATCCACAGTGTGTGTGGCACTAGCCCCAGGAATTCTGCCCCTTCCTAACTTCCCCACAGTCCCTCGGGGCCAGGCCTCAGCCACCTCCTAATAGTTCTGGCCCCTCTTCTTCTAGGAAGCCCCAGAATCCCTGGGGAAGTGAGGCCTGAACTCTTTTCCTGGACCTCTAAGCATCTTCCACCCCTGCAGGGAGAAGCTGATGGCCTCCCATGGCAGGGGGACCATGTTGTAGAGGTGAGGTCCACGGCTGGGGTCACGTCAACCCAGGTGCCAGCCCCAGCTTGGCCCCAGCATGAGTGTTTGACTTCTAGCCAGTCACTTCCTTTATTCACCCATTAATTTGGTCAGGTGTTTATGGAGCATCTTCTCCAACAGAGCCTTGGTGTCTTTAGCTATAAAATGTCAAGAACAAGCATCACTCGCTGGGCTGGTGTAAGGACTGGAGAGACCAGGTGAGGAATGCACCCCGACTCTTCACTTTTGCCTGCCAGGTGTCAAGAGAACGGCTGCCTCCCCTTACCTGTGCACTGGGCCCCTCTAGGAGGCTTGGGGAGGGGGGGCAGGAAAGGGATGGGGGCGGGGTCTGTTCTCAAAGTGATACTTCTAGGTCATGGGGCTTCTGGTCTCTGGGGAATTTCTTTGCTAACAGCCCCACTGGCCACAGCCCCCATCCGGGCGGAAATCCTTGACTCTCAGGACAGACACAAATCCCTCCTGGGAGCTGTTTGTTGTTTTTAGCTGGTTTGGGGGCTCAGCTCCTGCCCAGCCCGGAGATCATTAACACTCCAGGAATGTGGCCTCCCTGGCCCCATCCCCACCCGCTGGCCCCTAGGGCCTCCCTCCTCCCACTCAGGCCATGATTAGAAGGAAAGTCAGAATGCTAGGGGATGAGGACAGTGATGAGTGACTCTTTCTCAAGGCCCTGGGGTACCTGGGATAATTTGAAGAATGGAGCTCCCTCAGTCTTCCAGAGCTGCTGCTGCTCCTGCCATCTCACCATACCCCTGCCGCTGATTAGCTCCTCAAACAGAAAAGTGTCAGCCACTCCCGAAAGGCCTAACCCCCATGTGCCCTTGCTTCCCTGCAGTACCAGGAGTCTCCTGGGCAGTGGCTGAAAAATGTTCATTCACTTCTCACGTCCCACTCTGAGGTAGCCGCTGGCAACCTGATCTAAGCTCAGAGCCTGACTCCTTCCTGACAAGGACATCTTCTCAACCAGAGCAAGAATCTGGGGCCCCACCTCACCCCAGTTCCCTGGGCCTTGTGGAAGGGTAAAGGGAAGGAAGGAGAAAGAGAAGGAAGACAAATGAGTGACAGAGGCACCAGGTGCCCCATGCAAATTCAGCGAGGAAATGAGGGAAGGAGGCTGCCCCTCAGCCCCCTGGCCCCCTGAGCCAGTTCTCCTCTCCACACGGAAGCATGGCAGAGCGAAGGGCAGTACAACAGGGCCCTCACTCAGTCCAGGGGTGAACCGCACGAAGCTCAGCGTTAGGGAATGGGGTGGGGCAAGACAAGATGCTGGAAATAGAAGTGGGCCAGCTGCTGCAGAGCAAGGGGCAGCTGGGAGCCACTGGAGGCTTTAAGTAGGGAAGTGGATTCATCTGGCAACAGAACGGAGTGTATGGTAGACACAGGCAAGACTGCTGGCGAGACCAGGGGAGAGTCAAGGTGAGGGAAGACGGAGCCTAGACCAGGGGGTGGGAAGGTGATGGAGAGAATGAAGAGATTCAGGATTGCTCAGCTGTAGGTGATTGGTGGTGGAGAGGGTGGCCGAGAGAAGTCAGAGATGGCCCCAGTTTCCTGGCTTAGGCAGCCGAGGACATGGATGGTGGTGCCGTTTCTCAGTTAAGGAACAGAAGGAAGAACAAATCTGCAGGCCTTCTGCTTTACAAGTTACTAGAGGTCCCTGTGAGGTACTCAAGTCGAGGTGTCGGGACAACTGGATGTGCTTGTCGGGAGCTCGGGAAGCAGGTGGAGACTAGATATGTAGCTTGGCGTGTTAGCCACTTACTGAGCACCTGAAGCTAAAGGGACCGTGGCAACCACCCAGGGGGAGTATGTGGGGTGAGAACAGGAAGACCTGGGAGAGAACCTCCAGGAACCCCCACCTCTGAGGCCTGGCCCAAGACAGGAGACTGCTAAAAAGCTCAGCCATAAGAAGGGTGTTATGGACTGAACTGTGTCCCCCCAAATTCACATGTTGAAGCCCCGATCCCCCATACCTCAGAATGCGACTGTATTCAGAGGTAGGGTCTTTAAGGAGGTTATTAAAGTAAAACGAGCTCAGGTGGGTGGGTCCTAATGCAATACGACTGGTGGCCCTATAAGAAGAGGAAGTTTGGACACAGACGAACACAAAGCCAGCCATCTTCAAGCCAAGAACAGAGGCTTCAGAAGAAACCAACCCACTTTGAGCTGGTACTCTGAGCTTAGACATCCAGCCTCCAGAACTGTGAGAAAATGTACTTCTGTTGTGTAAACTGCCCGAGCACACTAATGCCAGGGGTAAGAGGAAGATGAGGAGAGCGTGGCACCCCAGAGGACAAGAGATGAGAATGCTTCCAGTAGGAGAGGCTGTGCACATACTGAATAGGTGCTGGGAGGTGAAGGAAGACGAAGACCAAGCACGTCCTTTGGAAGGACCTGGAGAGAATAGTCTCAGTGGAGTGTGGTCAGGTCAAAAGCCAGATCTCCATGGGCTGAGAAGTGAGTATGTCTCCGACTGGCTGCCAGTATACAATTAACTTGTAAAACAAAGGATTTCCAAGAGACCAGGTTGTGAGCTGGGCATTGAGACACGACAGTGGCTGCAGCATAATGTGGGGGCGAAGGGAAGGCTTCAGAAGGCACACTGGGGCTTGCGGACATTAATGGGTGAGAGGGGAGGAGCCTAGGGAGACAGGCAAGAGGAGTGAGGTCTCCGGAGGGGGGCGGGCCGGGAGGAGAGAAGGGTCTCAGGGGTAACAGGAAGCAGGTGGAGAGGATGGGTTGGATGCAGGTAGTGTGGATCTGAGGGAGGGAGGTTGAAGGGTGAGAGACTAGCTTGCCTGGCCCCTCCAGGTATACTTTGCACCATTCTCTATCTGCTCTCTGTCTGGGAGGCCTACTCGTATGGACTTGCCATTGGGCAAGTTTGGGAGTCTCCAGCGGGAAACTGAGGATTCGAGGAGGGTGACACTGGGGGGTCGATTCCGCGGGCCTCCCCTGCATCATTGGGCCTCCCACTCACGAAGGCTGCGGCTCCTATCTGGGGCTATCTCCGTCCATCTGTCCTCTTGAGTTCTGGTAACTGCTCCTGCCCCTGCCTCTTCGGGCCCCAGGGCTGTGGGCCATCGTCATTAGCCTTGTGGCGCTACAACATCTCTTGTCAGGTGTCTAAAATTCGTGAATTGTTCCTTTATCCAACTCTCCTCAGACTGCCCCATTTGAAGGGACTACCTCTTTCTTCCTGGCCCCTGTTTGATGTGAAGGTGTTCCCTTGCAGTGTTTCTCATTTTTTTCTGGAGATGGAAATAAGGTCCTCTGTTGAGGGTAAGCAGAAGAGGTTTGGGCAGAAGGGAGACTGTTTGAGACATCCCCTGTGGAGAACGGGAGTGGATTTATCAACAGGAGTGAGGCCTCAGCTGAGGCTGGGACCTTGGACTTCAAGGGGTGCCATCCAGCACACTCGTGGGATGTCCTCACAGACGCGGCTGCAAGGGCAGGTGGGGAAACAGGTTCAGGCAAGTTTGCAGGTGCCAGGCAGGTGCAACAAGGAGCAGTGGGACCAGGGGATGTCAGAGAGACAACAGAGGGGCCCGTGGCCAGGAGCGCGTTATGAGGCCAAAGCATGGACATAGGCGACGACTGAACGAGTGAGCGGCAAGAACGTGTGGTTTGATAGGGAAGGACATCTGAAGGTGCGGTTTGAAAGAAGGGGTCACATGACTGTGGCCTCTCATAAGCCCTGAGAGTGAGTGGTGATGAGGGGAGTAGGAAATGAGGGCCTGGGGTGCCGGGTGGGTTGTTCATGGAGACCCCCAGGTCTCGGGGAGACAGGAAGACCATGAGCTGGTAACCACAGTCTGACAACTGAGGGGGTACGACTGGGACAGGCAGCAACCCCGCCCACGTGCACAGCCGCACGCCCACACACACCCACACAGTCACACTCGCGCACACACGCCCACAGCCCTCCCAGACACTCCCAGACACCCTCACATGCACTCACCCTCACACACACCCCAGACAGCAGATGGGGCGCTCGGGTAATTGGTTAAACCTGTTCCCGATGTCTGGCTCCGCATTGGCAGCGCCTGTCTGACAGGAAAGCTGGCTGGGCCTGCACCACTCAGCCTGCTGGCCTCCCCGCCCCTCCCCCTACGGGGCTGCCCGAGAGCAGGGGCTCCAGGAGAGGCCTGTGGGGGGTGGGGTGGGGGTGCCGCCTGGCTCCCTCCTGGGCAGAACCCAGTTGACGAGGTGAGGGTTCCACGTAGTCCCACGGGAAGCAGTCACAGCACCCATGAGGAGGAGCTGGTGACAACCAAGTGCAGAGATGCTGAGAGCACCAGCCATGCCGCTGCGGAGCCGTGGGGACTAATCTTGGAAAGTTCCGCGGACCGGCGGAGTGTAAAGATCATTCCCCGAAGCTGAGGCGCGTGGCTTGGGCCACAAGAGCGAAGAACCTGCGTTCCCGCTACTTAAGTCACATACAACATGGGGTTCTTACGGGCGTCATCAGTACCTCAGCCCATCTGACTCTGCAGGGCCTGGGAGACCAGCCCAGCTGAGGCGATGTGACATAGCCAGGCTCTCTCGCGGAAAGCCTGGCCAAGCAGCCCCTGTCCACCTGTCCTCACCCCTGCAGGGCCCTGATCTCCAAGAGGAAGGAGCAGTCGAGGGAGGGCCGGGAGCATCATTCCTCGGCTTCTTCTCCCCTTCCCGGCTGCATCTGTGTCTCTTCGAGAGAAACTTTGGTTTGTTCCCTGGAGAGGGCCCAAAAACTCCCAAATTAGCAAACCTGGCAAGCCGGCAGCTCAGAAAATAGTTCATCCTGATTCCATGTTTTTCAGGCTCACAGAAGCCTTTATTAATGAAGTCACAACACCAATATTTACCGTCTGCAGGGAGAGGCACAACACGGGGGGGTGGGTGGGAGTGCAGTGGGGACTCCCGGCCCGCCCCTTGCAGGCCTGGCCTAGGAAGATTGGCAGGTTTCCTTGGGTCCTTTCCAGCCCTTTATCTGGATGACAGGGGCTGCTCTGCTGTGATCCTCGTGTACCTCCTCCCCCACCAAGTGACAGAATCTTAAGAGGAACAGCTCGCCCATTCCCCTGCCCCCACCGGTGCCAAAAGGATGCCTCCCCTTCTCACCCTCACCCCACCTGTGTGGACATGCTCCCCAGAGGTTATCCACCTGCTTGGCAGTGAGAGTGTCCACCCCAAGGTGAGGACTTTCAAGATGCCAGGAATGTGTTTCCTGGCTGATGGGGTGCAGAGGGGCACTGAGATGGGAGAAAGCCCTTTGGTTTCTAGCATTGACTGGACCCAAGTGAGATGCTGACAGGCTCAGCAAAAGGACCTTCTGTGCTTGGATCCCTGCATGGGCCCCAGGCAGCAAGTCTTCAACATTGACTTCAACATTAATCAAACCCCCAACACATTCCAGGAGCCTAGAGAAGCATAAGTAAAGGCACAGCACAGGCAAAACCCATGGCTCACTGGGGGACAGGGGTGACATGGATGAGACTGAAGCCAAGGGCACCAGGAGCGAGGTAGGAGAGGTCAAGCCGGGGAAGGAAGTGGGGCAGGGGAGGGGGCTTAGGAAGGATGTGACACAGTCCTGTCTGGGCTCAAGGAAGAGAACCCTAGCCACAGCATGGAGGTCCTCCTATGAAGCGGCCTCCTCCTTGGCAATCCACATAAACCTCTTTATGTCTACCATCCCTTCCCTCTCCTCCCAACCCCCCCAGGAGCCATGTACACTGCTTCCCAAGGTAGAAGAAACCTTGGCCGTTTGTCAAGGTGGGCAAGCCTGGAAGAGAACAGGTGGGGAGATGAGTCAGCTGTGAATGTGTTGGGTTCAAGGTGCCAAGGGGGCTGGAGTGCAGCAGACGCGAGCAGCCGGCTAGGTGGCTCTGCAGCTTGGCAGAGGTTGGCTGGAGAGAGTCCAGGGAGCCAGGAGAAGTCCCAGACATGGATGCGAAGCCCCAGGCAGAGGGCACAACCAAGAGGCAGGTGGAGCAAGGAATGACCCTGCAGAGGACAGGGGTGATGAGGCACGGATGAGACTGGGGAGGGCTTGGAGAGGCGGGAGGTAAAAGTGTCAGAGGTACTGGAATAAGGCAGGGAGGGGTACGGGAATCAAGGAGGGAATGGGCAGAAGATCAGGGCGTGGATGAGGCCAGACGGGAGGCAGATGAGTTTGGCCCCAAGGGGTGGCAGTGATTGGTGACTGGTGATGGCATCAGCATCAGCATCTGGTTAGAGAGCTCACGGGAGGTGAAGAAGTGGAGACAGGTTTGGACGTTGTAAGAGAAAGGTGTTAGGAATACAGGTCTTGCTTTTAAGGATGAAGGACACGTTGATGTGTGACAGTAGGAAAGGCAAGTCGATGAGCGGAAGAGCAGGTGAACTACAGAGCTCTATTGGGTCCTTCCTTGCTGTTTCCTGGCTGGAGGCCCTGTGTCCGTGGGGACGGGTTACAGGCTCAGCCTTATGCCCCATCTCGGAAGTTTTCATCTACACAGAGGAGTTCTCCGGGGACGGGTGCGCATCCTGGTGAAGCTAGGACCCGGGGCTAGCATGGTCAACTTCTGTGAATGGTGCGCCGCCCCTCAGCTCCCAAGTCTCCCTTTTTCCTCGAGTGTCTCCTCAACTGGAGGAGCCACCAGTCTCTCAGCATGCAGAAGTATACATGTTCTCTCTCTCCAACAACCCACATGGTTGGTTTCACATGAGCGGTTTCCCACTGCTCAACAAACTTGGAAACTCCCAAGCATAGCCTCCCTTAAGACACAGAGTGGTCCTTCCCTATGTCTGGCCTCCATTTCTCTTGCTGTACAGTTGGAAGCTAGAGACCAGGGTAGAGACCACCAAGGCACTGCACAAGCTTGCTCTGCTGGTCCCCACTGGTCCCCAGAGCCGGAATCTGCCACCCAGGCTCGAAGGCTCTGGGGTTGGAGCTGGATGCCCATGTCATTAAGAGAGAGACTTTTATTATTCCCATAGGGAAGGGAGATACAAGGGGATCACTAAGAACTACAGCGGGTGCCTGGAAAATAAATTAAAACAGAAACGCATCAAAACAAACAGGAGATAAGAGAAATGGAGAATGGCTGGGAGGCTGCAGTGGCTGGCGGCCCGCCCAGGCAGGCAGGCTCTCCGAGGAGAAGGATGAGCAGTCCCAGGCCTCAGCCAGCCCATTTCTTGTCCCTCTGGCAGTGGTAGCCCCAGGCTCCAAGCCCTGTGAGGCCGTGACTCGAGGCCTCCCCGAAGCCTGGTGGGGGAGCGGCCAGAGTCCAGCTGGGCCCACCCAGGGGCCTGGCCAGCAGCGAGCAGACGCTCTGCCCTCATGGATCCGTGGCTGCCCCCCCTAGTCATTGGAGGTGACATCGATGTCCTCCCCGTTGGCCTGCTTCGTGGCGATGCGCCACCGGTTGATGTGGTGGGAGCCCTTCTTCTTCTGCTCAGACTCAGGCCCCTCTTCCTCCAGCTTCTGCCGCTTGTACTTTGTCCTCCGGTTCTGGAACCACACCTTCACCTGGGCCAGGGAGGGAGGGGCAGAGGTAAGAAACACCCAGGAGGCCCCCAGAACAGGTACTGGGGCCTCAGCACCCAGGCTGAGCTGGGAGCCAGTTGGGGAAACCAAGACCAGGGTCCTCTCCTCTGGCCAGGTGCCACCTGCTGGGTCCAGAAGACTACTCTTCCAGATGCGAATGAGGTGGGGCAGGGAGAGGACACAGTGGGCCACGAGGAGCCATTTTCCCATCCCTCTATCACAGAGGGAAGGGAGCAATCATGGAGCTGCCGAGCATCCTGTAGCCACAGCATGGCAGAAGGGAGGAACCCAGGCTCTGGAGCCCAGCAGACCTGGGTCCCTACCCATTTCTAGAGAAGAGAGAATAACTGATCCTTCACGAGGCAGAGATGAACAGTAAGTGGGAGAATATATGAAAAGCCATTGCATGAGTCCTGATGAGCTCCCTGTGGGCCTGATATGGGCCCCACCTCCCAGGGCCACCCTATGCTCTTTGCAGCACAAAGAGGCAGAGCGGACATGGCTACGTGACCAGGAGATGATGTCCACACCAAGAGCAGTGCTCACAACAGCCAGAGCATGCCTGGGGTCACGGACCCCGCCACTCAAAAGGCTCTGACTCACACACCATCTAGGTCAGTCTCTCCAGGGGACCCTGTGAGCAACGTCAGGTGGAGTTACCCCCATCCCACATCAGAAGTAGAGCTGGACAGGTGGGAAGTCTGGTCCCTCATGTGGCAACTCCTCAGGGTAGTCTGAAATCCACCAATGAGGCCTCATCCTCCTTAGACATAGCAGTGTCTGCAGCCCCACCTGGGGCAGGGCTCTAAACTTCCTGCCCCCAAAGCCTTGGCCTCTGTAGCCTATCCAAATATGGGAACAGGTCACACGGGAGAAATCACACGGGACAGAGGCGAGCTCCTCTTTAAACATAGAGGGTTCCCCACTTCTGTGTCAGGCATTGAGAGTCCTGACAAGGGGAGGGTTCAAACAGTGGACAACTATCTTCTGTGATGGGTTGCGGGGTGCTTAGAGGGAGGAGCAGGTCTGCAATGCAAAGCCTCTGCGAAGAGGCTTAGTCCCATCTCTAATCACCCCTCACTTCTCCCACCTCCCCCAGCATGTGATCAGTGTCCAGGATACAGCCTTTAACATCTTCGTGGGCGTGATCTAGGAGGGTTGTCCCAGCTTCCTGACTAGTGTTAGTGCTTGGGGACTGTGGAGAAAGTCTCACTCAGTCTGTCAGCTCCTCCTGACCATACAGTTCTTTACTTGGCCTTACAGAGCCAGGCCAGCACCCCCATCCTCAGAGCTGGTAAAGGTGAATCTGGGTGCTGATCCTTTGCTAAGTTCCTTCCCTTCTCTGGACTTAAGTCCCTCATCCATAGGAAAGAGGTTTTCAGGGGCCCCTGCAGCTCCAGGGCACCTCCTGGGCTTTTGCTCCAGAGGGTCCCTGGGGAGGTGATGCAGAGATGGCAGGGTTACAAGGCATGGATGGTTTCCTGAAAATGACAGCTCATTTAAAAAGCAAGCAGGTGCTGTCAACTGCAGCTGGGTGATCTGTGGTGTCCATGACAGTGGTGACTGGTAAGTCATGTGTGTGGAATGATGGTGAGCACCTTGGTTTTGGCAGCAGCAGTTACTGCTGAGGGGAGATCCTGGAACCCTGGGTGGGGCCAGGAGCAGTCCTCAGAAGACTACCCAGTCCAACCCCTAGTCCCTGAGAATGGCTGAGAAGCACAGGTCTTAGCCATAAAGCCAGGCAGTGGCAGCCAAAAGCAAGCAGGCCTGGCATCTGGGCGTAGGGAGCAGTTTCCTGCCCAGGACATTCTACCTTCATGCTTCCCAGACACTACCCCCTATCCCCTTCGTGGAACTCACCCAGTCCAAGGCTTCCCCTAAGAGCACACCCTTCCCAGGGTCTGCCCTACCCCTTGATTTTAGAGCACTGGTTGGGGGTGGGGGCAGCCAGCCAGAGACAGGAAGAGATGAGGTGCCTGGCCTGGTGGATGGTGTAAGAGGAGGATCTTCTTCCCTCATTTCTAGGGTAAGGTGCAAACCTGTCGCCTGCATATCTCACCCCAGGTAGACAAGGGAGAATGGTAGATGCTCTGGGTACAAGACTTCTAGATTCCATAACCACCTTTCCTTGGGTACCAGGCTGGCTAGGCCCTGGGTGGTTCTGCGTGGCAGAACTGCGTGGCAGCCAGCCTGGTCCCCACCCCCTATCGTGGAGCCCACTGACACTACACCAGCCAGTAGGTGGGTGAGCTCCTGTGCCAGGCATTTGTGTGTGACTCGGGCCTGGATGCGGGGTTGGGGCAGCATTCCTGAGAGCCCAAGGGGCTGGCCAAGGGTTAAGTGTGGGCACTGTAGCGATGGGGCAATCCGGGGAAGTCCTGGGCAACACCAGGACCTAGGGCCCTTCCTGCACCTTCTCCCTCCCACACAACTCCCAAGTCTCCTTCCAGGAAGGATGGATGGACCCAGCCTGCTACCCTCGCCTCACAACACTGGCCCAAAGAAGGAAAGTTTCCAGTGGTGGAACCCCAGGTGCAGGATATGTTTTCAGGCAAGGGCCAGCTTCCTGGCACACCCAAATGAAAGGTGATTCGGAATATTTTCTCCATGAAAATGACTGAGGTCAAGGAGGCAGATTTTTAGAAACAGGGATGCAAACTCTCTCCCTAGGCAGACTGGCTATCTTCTGAACAGCCTTAGGCTGAGTGACCAGATGCTGTTTACAAAGACTGTAATAACAGGGGGATGCTTCTGACTTCATAATATCAGTGAAAACGGCAGGATGCAGTTTGGGCACAGTGTGATCACAACCATGGAAAATAAAATCTATGCATGGGGAAAAAAAGACTAGAAGGAAATGTACCTAAAGTGAGGGTGACATTTCTTTCTTCTTTCCACTTTTCTGACTTTTCTTTAATGCATTACTGATAACAGTTAATAGTTATTTTTTACTTAGAAAAAGAAGAAGAACTGGGCTCTGAGTGTAGTATGAGACAAGAGTGACATCCCATCAACCTCTCTAACCCAGCCTCTGGGTTCACCCCAGAGCCCTTTCCTTAGAGGACAGAGGCCCTAGAAAGGCTACCAGCTCTGGGGGAGCTGTGCCTATTCTGCACCTGCCTCCCCGGAACATCTGCACATGAGCCCTCAAAGACACAGTTGGGATGTTGGCTAAAGGAATCCCTCCCCCATTTCTTTTTTTTTTTTTATTTATTATTTTTTTTTCAACGTTTTTATTTTTGGGACAGAGAAAGACAGAGCATGAATGGGGGAGGGGCAGAGAGAGAGGGAGACACAGAATCGGAAACAGGCTCCAGGCTCTGAGCCATCAGCCCAGAGCCTGACGCGGGGCTCGAACTCATGGACCACGAGATCGTGACCTGGCTGAAGTCGGACGCTTAACCGACTGCGCCACCCAGGCGCCCCATCCCTCCCCCATTTCTGAGTCTCCTGGGTTTGCAGAGAGGTTCCCTGTGGTCTCCAAAGTCCCCATCCCATTGAATGTCTCTTTTTCAGGTAAGCCGGATCCTTCCAAGATTCTCCACTTTTGCCTGAGTTACCCACCTGGGGTACTCTTCCTTAGCCTTCAAATTCCTGCTCAGATGTTCCTAGGCTGGGCCTGCCCTATTGCCCATCTGTACTTCCTTAGTACTTTTCCCTGTCGCAGCAACAGTGACCCCAGCAGTGGGTTAATTTATTTGCTTGAACCTCTGTCTCCTCATCAGGCTGTGAGAACCAGGAGAATCAAAGCAGTGTATAAGTCTACTCTAGAGTCCCAGTGGGCATGTTCCAGTCTGTTCAGCAAGCTGGGCAGAGGTGAAGCGACCTGCACTCTGCTCTTGGCAAGAGGTGCCTAGGTCAGAACTGGAAAGCTGAAGAAAATCAATGGTGGAGGGAATTGAGATCTAATCAGAAAATGGGTTTGGGAAGTGCAATTGCTGGAAAGATGGGTTTAGTTCAGTGGACACTTCTACAAGAGGGTCAACTTTTTTATTTTAATTTTTTTTAAGATTTTTAAAAGTTTTATTTATTTAAGTAATCTCTACACTGAACCCCAAGATCTAGAATTGCATGCTCTACCGACTGAGCCAGCCAGGCTCCCCCAAGAGGGTCAATTCTTAATTCTCCATGTTGTGAATTGGATTAACCACTTCTAGGGAGAATCTGGGGGAGGGAGAAAGACCTATTGTTGGGGGGCACAAGGGTCAGCACGAGTCAAACAGGACGAAGAAAGTGCTGTGGATAAATGAAGGAATGCATGCATGCATTAATGTATTAAAGGACTGATTGATGTATGTATGCATTGATGAATGAAGGTGTGTATGTATTAACGAACAAATGAGTGGACAAAGGAACTAACGCACAAGCCAACTACAGCTCCAGCCAATTGTTTCAGACTTTACTTTCGAATAACCTATTTGAATGAACCAGATTTGGACCCTTCTTTTCTACTAGTCCCCAACTTTAGTCCCTCCCAAATGGAAGTCTGTGGCTCCTGCCTGCATACTTTCAGACAAATACTTGTCCTCAAGGAGTTTGAACACCCTATCGAGATAATAGCCTTTTCCACTGGGGATCCATTTCCTACTATTTGATCATACTACTCTCACTCACAGGGTCAAGCCCAATGTCATGAAGCTCAGCCCTCACCCCACCAAACTGAGGCCAGCTCTGACTTCCCATCAACCATAGCCCTAACTCTTTCTAAACTTTCTTGTCTCCTCTTCTGTCCGACCATCCTGGATGCTTGCCCTCACTCTCAGAGAGACATCAAGATTCATCCGCCTCCGCAGGACCAGGCCCTGGAGAACCACTCCAGTCTGCCTTACCTCCCCTGCCCTGTCCTGCCTCCCACTGGACTCCTGGAACATGAATGATGCAGAAATTCTTGGAGAAGAGCCAAGACTTGAAGAAGGGATGAGTCCATCTCAGAACCAACAATACGCTAGCAACAAAGGCTTCTTGACCTTTCCCTAAAATTCAAGTCATTTGGATATTTCTTTCTCATCTGTCCCCCCCAAAACAGAGCTTTTCAGAGCAGGAAGGGGCCCCAGGAAGTCTCCTTACCATGCTCCTGGGGGAAAAACCCATAGGCGGGTAATTATACACTCCTTCCTTCTAAGACCTCCCTACCTGTTTTTGGGCCCCAAGATGGTGGCCAGACTTGTCAGCTCCCACTCCATCTTAACTCACCCACTTCAAACCCTCCCCTTCCTTCCCACCAACCTAGAATCCTATGCATCCCACTGAGCCTTCTGGGCCTGAGGTCTCCTGGGAGCCTTCCACCCATACAGGTCTCCCCTTATCTTCCTCAGTCATGGTGTGACTTCAAGGGGACTCTGGTCACTCACCCTGTGCATATCCCATAAGTGTGCATACTTTACATTTTGCTCCCACCACCAAATGAGGAATCTCCAAGGCTAAAGACTCCATTTCTACACTCCTTTCCCTCATAGCTCAAGTGAACTCAAAGCTGGAAAAGGTGAAGAAACACCTGCTGAACTGGTCAAAGCAGACACGGACCAATTGATCAGCCTGGAGCAAACAAATGCTTTCTCTCATTCCCCATAAAACTAACGTGTCACCCCACACATGCACATAAGCACCCGAGCTGCTGTCCGTGCCATGTGTATATATGATATCACCTGACCTTTGGGCATCATCTCACTGCTCATCTGTGCTCCACACTGTGGCACATACATGTTACACACACACACACACACACACACACACTCACTCACTTGCCCTCACAGCTCTGATCTGACCCAAATCCGGGTCTGTGCCACCAGACTGAAGCTTAAATGGGCCTCATTCAGTCATCGAGGTCAGACGCTGAGGCTGCACCACAGCAGTGAGGAGCAAGTAATTAGAGCCAGAGGGGAGAACTAGCCCTTTTCCCAGGACCACTCCCTCCACTTCCTGGATTGATCCACCGCCATCCCAGTACAAACACCCTCTCTCAACCAAACACACAAACCTGCCCCCAACAAAGAAGCCCAGGTTTCCCACCTGCCAACACTCCATACTAAAGCTTTGAGCATGCATACACCCCTGAGCTCTGGCTGGGTTAAGACCCACACGTTGATTTCCTTAACTCTCCCAGAAGTTTTATCCGTGAACTGGTGGAGAAAATGAGATCATGTAGATTAAAATGCAAGGGAAAGATAGAAAACAGAGGGACAGGAAGGGGTCAGTGACTGCAGAAAGCAAGGGAAATGACTGATAAAGTGAACACATGGATATGAGTACAATCAAGAGAAATTCGCCTATTCATTCGATACATGTTTATGAAGCCTCTATGCCTTGCTGGTCATTGAGCTGGACCCTACAGTATAGAGAGAAACAAGAAGGCTTGACCTCTGGCTCCCAGAGCTGGCCTGTTATTCATCAGAATCACCCAGAGAGCTGTTTTAAAAACATTTCCTGGATCCCATCCTGGAACTCCTAAGAGAATCTCCTGAATGGGGCCTGGGAATCTGTATTTTAAGATTTCTTGGTGCAATAGATCTAGCCAGTCCACAGAGTGACATTTGGACATGATAGATAATTAAACCACAGCAAAGTCCTATGTGTATTATGATATATGGGAGATGTACTGTGAGCTCTGAGAACTTGCAGGAAGCATTATATAGAAACACAGAGAAGTAGAATATAGATGAGCCAGAAACTCAGGGCTGGAAAGAACCACGGAGTTGATTTCATTAAATCTTACAGATACAGCAGACTGAGGCCCAGAATGAAGACAAAGGCAGAGCTGATGACATGACAGGTAAGCACTAGCAGATATTTGAACATGCATCTGTCAGTAGCTAACTAGATCTGCAGAGATGGAAGCTTGAGATGGATGGTAGATACACAGAAGATAGAACAGATGATAAGGAAATAATCAACAGTTGGGTAAATGAGAGCTATTATTAGGAAGATTATAATTAATAGAATATATAAATTAACTAGCTATGGAGAGGCAGTTTAATGAGAGCAGACAGAAGTGCGTGGCTAGATATAAAACAGCTATCTGTGATGGATTGGAGAGCCCTGAGAGACAAATGTAGGTACTGACAGTAGAAATAGATGGCAGGGAACTGATGAGACTGTTGCTTGACGAACAGCTGATAGCTGGAAATGACAGGTAAGTTTGCCTGATAAATACTGAAAGATGGACAATTAATCAAATATATGGCATAAGTCCAAATAATAAGTACCAGAGGGACAGAAAGCTCTGATGATGAAGGAGACTGGGTGGGGCAGAAGAAACACTGGACTAAGTCAGGAAACCCAGGTTTGGGGCTTACTGTAACACTAACCTGATACACTACTTTAAACAAAGGGAAGGAAAGGACGGGGGATGAGAATTAATATTATTTGAGTTCATATTAGGTGACTTTAATCTTTAAACAATCTATCTTCTGGATGAGAACATCACAGCTCAGAGAAGTTGAGTAACTCACCCAGGGTCACACAGATAATGAAATCCAAACTGCCTGCCTAGGGAGCTCTGCCCAGTTGGTGTCTCTTTCCCAGAATCCTCACCTGAATAGATGAGCCTCTCTAAGGAGGTTTCTCAGGCTCAAACCTCCCATAGTTCTATTGTGGTTTCTTGTTCAATATGCTAAAACCAGCTCACTTATAGATAGAATATGAGTAGACATAAGAGTTTTGATAGTGATGCTGGATATATTAGTCTCTCTGGGTTTTGTTTTAAATGTGTTTGGAACATAATGAAAATGAAAGAAACAATCATTACATTTACTAACTGACATTGTTAGGAGCAAATAGGCAGCTAGATTTGGTGTGAAAGAAAGTTAATTAAAAATCCTCTCACTGAGCTAAAAAATTGAAAGTTTAAAAGCAATGACATTATTTCAACAAGTGTTAATCTGTAGGTGGGAGGATTATAAACCATTTTGTTTTCTTACACTTATGCAATTAAAATTTAATAACTAATACTTTTTAAATGATGTTAACTATAAACACCATTCTTAAATTGACACCTTGTTTTAGACAATAATTTTAAAACACTCCCAGGAGGGAACGGGGGTATTATTTTTTTAACTTGTTTTTTTAACATCTTTCTTTAAAACATTTTAAAAACTAACTCTATCATAAGCTTTATCTCTGCTGTTAGAACAGCCCAGCTAGCAAATCTGAAAAAGCGTGGGTCCTGCAGTGGAGTCCAGAGTAATGCATTGATTAAATGGGGGCATCAGACAGATGAGACAATAGATGCCAAAATGGGACACGAGGACCGGCGGGTGATGTCCGCCAGGGGAACTGAGGAGGCAGTTAGGGTCTGAGCCCCCTTCCTATCTTCACTGCTCCAAGGAGACCCCAGGCTGCCCCCTCAAGATCCGGGACCAGGGTGGTGTATCCAGGATGCTGGCGGTGGTGTAGTAGGGGCCAGACCAGCAGGAAAGGGGAGAGGAGGATAAAAAGCGGGCAAGCATACCTCTCTCATTTGCAGATCTGGGAGCTGTCAGGGACATAAGGGAGTAAGGTCTCCCGAGGCCCATTCAGACCCTGAAATCCGCCTCCAGGGCACCAGCCAGCCCCTCCAGCAAGTCTTACTCCCAGGGACCAAGAGCTTAGGCGGTGCTTCCAGGCAGCATTTATTTATGGCGAAGTCTTTACACATAACAAACCCAAGTCTGCCTCCCTATAACTCCAATCTAGTTCTTAAAATTTTTCTTAATTATCCATTACAAAAACACTCCTGTAATGTCACCCAGTTCAAAACCCCTCCAACACCATGGAGTTTGTTCCTTTCCCCAGCTCAACGGCCCTTCCAGTGTTTGAACACAGTCCCTGACTCCCAGACTCTACTTTCGCACCATCCCCTGTCTGCGCGCCCAAACGTTTACCAGTTTTGAGAGCCCTGTCTGCGCAGAGATCAGTGCCACCCTGGGACCCCAAGCAGGGTCGGGCCCCTTCCTGGCTAATCTCCTCTGCTTCTGATGTTTACAGCCTGAGGACACGTGGGCTTTCTCCACACACCCCATCCGCCTTCGCCAGCTCTGCCCATGAAAAGCCCAAGCAGCAAAGCCAGTGTGGGAAAGGTCTGGCCATCCCACAAAACTGCGAGCACCCCCGGAAGAGTGGCGGGAGAAGGGCTGCAGTAACCACAGGACTGAGACGGCTCCAGTGGACTCAGGGGCAGCTCAGGAGTGACTGGGGCGTGGGGCTCCACGCCCTGCCTCCTCCTGATAAACTGGCACCTCCTATGGGCTTGCAGAGCAGACTGGGGAAGTGGTTTGATTCCAACCTCCTGGTGGTACTTAGTGCTTGACAGAAGTCCTGCGGCCTCCGAGAGGCTAAGCGCAGCGGGAGGGAAGGGGCTCTAAAGACTGGTTTAGCTGGAGGGCCGCGGGGTAGAGGCGGTGGTGGCTTTTGGAACTGGGTGGGACAGAGCTCCGGAGAAGGCGGGGATGAGAGTCGGGCTCCTCCTGCACCTGCCCGTCCTCCCCCCACCTCCACCTGGGCTGACCGGCCGAGCGCGGAGGCCCGCGGGGTGGTTATTACCTGCGTCTCGGAGAGGCTGAGGCTGCCGGCCAGCTGCTTCCGCTCGGCGCCCACCACGTAGTGGTTCTTCTCGAAGGCGCGCTCCAGCCGCAGGAGCTGCGAGGGCGAGAAGGCCGTGCGGATCCGCTTGGGCTTGCGAGCGAAGGGGCCGTGCAGAAGCAGCCCGTCCTGGGGCACGTCGCTCGCTGCGGCCGCGCCGCCGACGGCAACACAGCAGGTACAGACAGAGAGAAGGGGCGCCGTGAGCCGCAGCCGGGCCGCCGCCGGGCCGCCCGCGGGAGCCGGCCAACCCCGGCCCTCTGGCCCGGCTAGCAAACGCCCTCGGCGCTTCTCTACCCTCTCCAATCCTTGACTCCCCGCCCCCACTTCTCCCTTTCCCTCTCGCCGCCCCTTCCTAAAGTCCAATCCCCTGTCCTCCCCCGACACCTAGGGGGGAGAGTTAGGGTCAGAGTGCTACCCTGTCAGTCGCGGGAGGGGTGGAATAGCAGAGCTGCGGATCACTCCGTTGGGCCAGGAGGAGGGCCCAGGCCTAGTGAGGCGCCAGCCGGCCCAAATCCACAGCGCCTGGAGCAGCGGAAGAGGCCATGGGGTGGGAAAAGTCCCTTAGCTCTCTTTGTCCACTTTGCCCTGTCCTATTTCCCTCAGAAAGGCCAAGAGTAGAGACAGGGCTGGATGTCAGGAACGTGACACCCTCATGCCAAACACATTTTCAAGAACTAGAAGGTAGGTACCCAAGGCACTCTCTTTTCACACCTGTTTAAACCAGCCTTGCAGCTAAATGATTAGGCTGCTAGCCCTTTGAAAATTCTTGCCAACAGGCTCAGGCTCTACCTTGCAAGTGGTAAAAATAGGCCAGCAGCTAGGTCAACGTCCAAGCAACTCCTGAAGGTCTAAGGTCAGGCTTCTTCCTCCCCCTTCCCCACCTCTTTCCCCCAGGCCTTCTGGTAAAGCCCACTCCCCACAGGAGACTCCTACTGCTCTCCGTGGGAAAAGGCCTTGCTTCATCCCTGAATAGTCCCGTGCTGAAGAAACACGTGTATAAATATCTAGATGTCATCTTTCTCTCTAATATATATAGATATAGATATATTGGTTTCTGCATGGGCGTGTGTAAATATATGCTCCAGCCTCCCTACTGTCTTTTTCTCCCATCTACCATACAGGATTTTCAAAGAGTGTGATTGTCCCTTGGCAAATGTTGGCCATCATGGGAACTCACCTCCTACCTTCAGGAGGAGGGGCTGACACTGGGTTCAATGAGGCCGGGTGGTTAGGTCAGGAACTACAGAAGCCAAAATAAGCTTCCACCCACAGCTTCAGTCTCAATAAACCCCCCACTAGGCCTTCACACAATCTCTGGCTTGGTTGCACATGCTAACAGGCTTGAAACAGGCCCTTACATCACCCATGGATCTCATGCAGTGGCACATAACAGTCCCCCGACCCACTGACAATGCAGAGCCCTAGATGGAATGTTTTCACACAGTTAGCTGTTGAGATTTGACTGATCCAATTAATTTCTTCAGAAATGGCCACTGGTTTTACCCAATTTGACCTGTTGTTTTGTTTAAGATAGTTGTTTGGATCTCCGTTGAGATCTCCCATCTCTGGAAACACTTCTGTAAGTGAAGTAAGGTCATATAATTGAGATGTTGTTGCTAAAACTCTCCAGGTAACTGTTCATGTCCCTCTGCTGGCAGATACTGATTGGCATTACTTTCTTTGGAGGACTTGGGTCCTTGGGGTTTGGACACCTACACAGGTAAACTTTATTGCTGAGGTTTTCTGTGGAACAAGTTTGCTAGAGGGGAGATAAAGTCCCCTGACAATCACTTATCCATTTCAAGTGGCTGGATCTGTGCAGCTACAAAAGGGAGTGGGATCACATCATAGGGGGGATGGAGGGGGACAGCCTGCCCAATGGGCCCTTCAAGGTGGCAGCAGGCCGAGGGCTGTTAGGCCTGACTGAAGGCAGTTTAACTGGTAGTGGTGGAGGGGACAGATGATCAGGGGAGATGGTCTGGAAGAGAGGAATAATGAGGAGTGAAAGGAGGAGACTGATCCAAGTAGAAATAAGAATTAAAGTCTTAAGTGGGTACCAGTGTGATTAGGCCAGGGAAAGGTGGGAGAGGTGAGTGGGAAGCAAATACTTCTTGTTGATATTAAGTTGCTTCAAAACACAGCATTGTTCTGACCCTGGGTGAAGTCCCAACAGTGGTTTTTCCTCTGGACAAGTGAGCTGGAGAGGGAAAAGGCCTTGATCATCCCAGAGTTCACAGGGTTTGGCCTCAGCAGCTCAACTGACCCAGGCTAGTGAAAAGTGAGGCGGCAGCCTGGAGAGACCCTGTAGGTGGGAGTGAATGGGGTGCAGGGGTGCCTAGGGCAGTCTCTGGCTGAGAAAGCAGAACTACAGTCTGCCTCAGTGTGTGTGACTTGATGGCTGTTTTGTAATTCTGGGAGTGTGTGTGGGTCACTTGTGCGGTGAAGTTCTCTGTCTTTGTCTTTATAAACCCAAAGTGGAAGATGGAAGCAACAAGCTTCTCTCTCCTGACATACGCATGTCCCTTTGCCTCAAGTCTGGCTATTTTAGGAAAAGCTGGGTTGCTTGGTTTATTGTAACGTTCTGTTGGGGGCAGATAGCATATATATAGTATTCTGTATGTGCAGAAGCACAGGGGTCCTTCTGACCCAACCTCGAAGAAGCAAGGGGCAGGAAAATTACTCAAGATGCTGAAAAGTGATGACAGATTGGATTTCAAAAGAAGCCAGGCCTTTCCCTATAAGAAAGAGGTGGTTTAGTGCAAAACTAACCATCCTGAGAAACTGATCAATAGCTCTATGTTTCTGTAAGGACAGTGATGCCTTAGGTGCCTATGTGCCTGGTACCCTCTCATTATGGGTAGGGGGGCCTCAACAGTCCCTACCACAGCTTCAGTTCCCCCTAACTGGACCACAAGAACAGAACAAGCTTGGGGCTGGGGTGCAGTGTGGCCTGTTTCCATGCAGTAGTTCCGGCCTGTGGGAGTGGGCTGTCAGTTTCAGACAAGGATAGGTGGAAAAGTGGAGAGGGGCTGTTAGCCTTCCCTGGAGCCAGGAGGAACTGAACCCCAGCCCATTTTGCTCCGGCCTCTCACTTCAGGCCCCTCCAAGGCAATGACTGGCAATAGAGACTCCCAGGAGTGAGGTGGCTGAAGGTGGGAGCTAGGGATCCGAAGTGCCCAGGCAGACGCTGCACTCTCTTCTGGAGAGGCCCGGGCCAGCCCGGGGTTCTGGGTGGCTGGCTGGGCGGAGGAGCCCGGGGCAACAAGAAGGAGAGGCCGGCCAAACTGCGGAGATAACCTCATTCCCCCTCCTCCTGCCGGAACAAAGGCGCCCTTTGATGCACCGGCCCATTGCAAACGCCGGTCCCAGTGGGTTGGGGCTTCCCAGGCCCCCTCCTGACGCTGTTCTTGGTCTGGAAACTTCCTGAGTCCGGGTAATAACACCGAAGTGCGGCCAACTCCGCGTCTCCGCCGGCTCCTCCCCTTTAGGCCTCGAAGGCCACGGGCTTCAGGATCCTGACGCCTGATCCAGACATCCCGAGTGGGCTCTGCCTCTTCCACCTCCTGGCTCTGCCGGAAAAGCTGCTTGCCTGCGCGCGGGCCCGTGCTGCCCGAGAGCGCTGCGCACCGAGCGCAGACATGTTCCTTTTCGTTCGTGTAGGGTTTCGTTTCTTGCATTAAAACGGGGCTGAAATGAGCATCGCAGAGACCCGGTTCTCTAGAAAACGCGGCGCCGGAGGGCCTGGGACGGCTCTGCCCGCTGCCCCAAGGCCCCGTTGGGACCGCAAGGCTCACAGCCGCCGGGGCGCGCACCGGGCTGCAGCGATGAAGACCGGACCCAAAGCCGAAACGTGTCAGCGTCCGAAAAGTCCTTCAGTGTCCAACGGATTTCCGAGTTCAAAAATTCGGCCACGCATGGCTCCATCTCCGCGTCCAGACACGGTTCTTGAGAGAAAAATCCAACCGTTTTTGCAACTCGACAACGTGCCCGCCGGGACTGATGGCTCAGGGAGCGGCGGCAATTTCTGAGAAGGTTTTTCGGAGAATTCATCTGGCCTCGCTTGGCTGGGAATGCTCAGAGCTGGATCTGTCGCGAGGTGCCCCCGGCCCTCAGCGCCCCGCGCCCGCGGGGACGAGGCTAGAGGCGGGAAAGGCAGAGCGGAGGGCGTGGGGCCCCGGGTCCGAAGCCAAGGGCACAGCTGCAGAGACCATCGGATGAACAGAGACCACAGGGCTTAGGATCGGTTCTGCCCTCTCCTCTGAGTCCCTGTCTCTGCACCATCCTTCTAACCACGGGCCCCTTGTGCCCCGTTCCGACGGTTCAAAAGCAGCCGCGTCTCTCAGATCGGCCCATGGGTGCCAGGTTTTGAGACCCAGGCCAGGCCCCATGGAGTACCGAAGTGGTTTACTCAGTTTTGAATAAAACTTCATTTATAGCAGTAAACAATGATTGTAATTGACAAGTTTCATGCCCAAAGCGGCTGACACCATAGGCTTTTTTTTTTTTTTTTCTTTTTTTTGCCCCCAAGATGATTTGGGCAAATCTTTGAAATCCCAGGGGGACAAGTCTGCCCACAAAAATTCTTGTTCAAGTAATTACATTCTTTTATTTTGTGGGATCTGCTGGGTCAATATCTATTGGTCAGATGGGACTAAGCAAATTGACAAAGCAGGACCGGGAAAGCGGCTGTCGGTGAAACAGTGAAGCACCTATAGTCAAAGCTTCAAAAGATCATTTTTCTTCTGTTACCTAAATAATGGTACCAAGCATCTGGTTTACTTTGTGTAGACCGCGGTTTATCGTCAGATTAGGTTGGTAGCCGAAGCTCTCTCTAGCCATATCCTTTTCATTTGTTTCACTAAAAGCCGGGTTACCTAGCTCTGAGTCACAGAACCTCACAAGGCTGAGGTCCGGTCCCGTCCACACTAACAAAATAAAACTGGAAACTAAAGCAATTACTTCACAAATTAAGGCCATTCTTTAAAAAAAAAAAAAAGACAAGAAAAGAGAAACAAACTTTAACAAATTCAAGGAAGAAAACGAACTCCAACAAATGCAACTCTATTTCCTTCGGAAAAGTCAGATAATTGAAACGTGTGTGTGCGTGTGTAAGGCCAGTGGGGTATCTTCATTAGCAAACCCACTGCCCAGTGCAGAGATGGGAGAACAGCCTGCCTATGACCTTAAAAGTCCTCTGCCCCCGCCCCCTGCCTGGGAGGACTGCTGTCGGTCCCCCAGCAGCCGGGCGGGCTCCCAGAGTCCGCGCAGGGCGGACGAAGCCGGTTGCTGTTGCAAACCTTCCCGACCCTGCGTCTGAGAGGCACTTGTAACTTGGAGAAGTCGGGTCGAGGTTGCTGAGAAACACCCCAAGACAGTGGAACACTCCACACTGAACATTAACTCTCCAGTTTGCCCTCCCTGCTGCCCCTTCTTTCCACAGACCCGGGACACGCGGGTAGACTTTGCCCTGCTCCGACGCGCCAGCGAGGGAGGATATCTGGGAGTTGGTGGTGGATGTGTAAGCGAAGTATGGTCCCAGGTCCAGCTGGGGCGGAGGGAGAACCGTGAGCGCTGCGCTCACTGGACTGCGACTGGCTCGGCCGGGAGGGATTCTGGCAGGCCGCGGGGAGGATCAGGAGAGGCTCCAAGGATGCGCCCGGGCTTGGCGTCCGGATCTGCATCGTTTCTGGGAAAGCCTGGAGGTCCCAACCTGGCTCTCTGGAAGGGAACCCAACACCGCGGTAGCGCGAATGGATCCGCCGCGGCTCTTCCACATTCGGGGATCGGCCTCTGCCGACCCACAGCCTTCTTTCAACAACTTCTGAACAGCCCCGCGCGCCCCCGAGCCTCCCCCGCGCAACCGCAGCGTGGGCGCTGGCCGGCCGCCTAAGCGGGCACAGCATGGGCACTCACCCTGGAAGCGGTGGCCGAAGAAGCGGTTCCGCAGGACCCAGGGGTAGAAGTGCAGAGGGTCCCGGTGCTGGGCGCCGAAGAAGGAGTGCGGGGGCTGCAGCGGGGAGGCGCCCAGCTGGTGCGCCGGGTGCACGGTCAGCGCGGGGTGGTTCATTGCCTCGGGGAACACAAGCTCGGGCCCACCATAGAGCGAGCGGCCGGCGCCCGCGGCGGCGGCGGCGGCGGCGGCAGCGGGGAAGCCGCTCACGAAGGCCGCCTCGGCCGCGCCGGGGTGAGGGTAATTGAGCGCCGTGGGCCGGAGTGGCTCCTCCGAGGCGGCCGCCGCCAGGGGATGGGAGCCGGCGCCCCCGCCGCCAGTGCCCCCGCCGGTGCCGCCGTCCTTGGCTACCAAGGACTCGATGGTAAAGCCGCGTTTGGCTGTGGGCTGGAACATGGTCGCGGTCGCCAGAGCCGAGCGAGGCAGCTGGGCTCTGGGGAGCGCTCCGCGTCCTGGCGCCGCCGCCGTGCGGGGTGTGCACCCAGCCAGGCACATGCACACACACCAGCACCCCTCACCTCCCCCGCCCGCCCGCCCGCGCTCAGACCCGGCCGGCGAGCCAGGCGCGGTGAGGCGAGGGGCGTGCGAGCGAGCGAACGCGGAGTCGGGCCACGGCGCGCAGCTAGGCGCGCCGGCCTCTGGGGCCGAGCGGGCAGCTCCCGGCGCAGGCACTGGCGCGGGTTCTGTGCGAGGCTAAGAGCTGCCTCTACGGCCTGGGGGCTGAGCCCGGCCCCCTCCCTCCCGAGTCCAGCCAGGACCGACCCCCGCCCCTGGTCCTCCCAGCACTGCCCAGCTCAACCTCGGCCGCTGCTCTGCGAGGCGCGAGTTAGCCGGCACCTGCCCCGCGCTCGCCCATTGGCCGCCGCTCACCTGCCCCAAGGTGGGGGGCGGGGCGGGGCGGGGCGAGGGACGGCGGGTGGGGAAGGAGCCAGCAGTCGGAGGCAAAAAGCGGACTGGAGCCTTTGCTGGGCGATCTAGGCCTCCCCCCCCACCCCTCATCCGCCCCTTGCCACAAGCTTCTCCTCGCGTCTCTGCCCTTTAGCTGAGTCTGGCGACCGCTCCAACCACCTCAGCCCACGCGAGAGCCGAAGAAGGCGTCCGAGGGGCCTTGGGGCTTGGGAAAATCTCCAGCCCCACTTCCCGATGTGTAACTCAGTTGAACCCCCTCCAATTCATCCTGGGATGTCGTTTCAGTTCTCAGGCAACTTGGATCCGAGTGGAGGGTGGGTAGTTTTTGCCCAACAAATAGGTTCTCCGAGAACAAGCTCCCTGGCCTCCGGGACCCTCCTGCTCACCCACCATCTGTCTCTTGGGACGCGGGTCTGAAAGCCGCGCCCTCGTTCCTGAGGTTTCGCGTTTTCTGAGTGTTATGGGAGACGGCTCCAGAAAGGGGACGCCCAGTTCTTTTCACCCAGGGGCCAGGCCGGGAACAGCGCGAGAAGAGCCACCGGAGTGGTCACTTTGCAGACCTCAAGCAGCAAATCCGTGTTCGGAAGGACCTCCTTGGCCCAGCCACAGCCACCGCGGTCTGCTCGCACCGGGACGGCGGGCCTTAGCAGAGGACGATCTGCTTTTCTCGCCTTCTCTGGTCGTGGGGCTCAGGTGCAGGCGGGCCAAGCCAGGGCCTCGAGCCTTAACTTGAAGCTCGCCGAGCAGTCGACCCTGTCTCCAAGAATGCATCCCAGCCATCCCGGGAACGCAGCGGCCGCCTGGCCTCCCCTGACCCTCACCTTCCACCTGCGACCGCGGAGCAGCGGACGACTCTGCTCCGTCAGGTTTCCATTTCTTGTAATAATTCCCTGGGGGTGAGAGGGTGAAGAGAACCAGTACTCAGCAAACTTTTTCACCCGGGCCTTCCAGGCCGCAGGAAACACCGCACGGAGGCCTAGGAGGGCGCTGGGCGGTGGTGGGGAGGCTGGGACCCGGACCCTGCCAGAGCACTGCAAGGAGGGGACCGCAGCGCGTTTCGCTTCCTCGCCGTCGCCGGGGTCTGTCGGGGCGGCCCGACTGTGGCCGGGTGCGCAGATCCGGCCTAGGCCTTGCCGGCGCCCCGAGGCCAGGGGTTCCGCGTGCCGCGTGACTCTGCAGGGACTCCAGGCCGGGTCTTGGGAGTGGCCCGCCTGAGCGCCGGGAGCCCAGGTCCGGGAGAGCGCTTCGGGCGCCCCTGTCGCCACAAAGCGGGTTAAAGTCTATTTTCCACTCGACTGCGCCGAAAAGCCCCCGCGCGCCGACGCCGTTCCGGCCCCCTTGGGCGAGGTGGGGAGGGGGCGGCGAGAGGGGGGAGGTGAGGCGAGGCGACCGCACCCTGCAGCCCTTCGCGTCCCGGGCAGCCCCGGGCTGAGCGCGGCGGAGCCTCATCAGAAATGCCTGCGGCAGGAATCCTTAACGAATCCGTGGCGAGCGCCAGTGCCTCTTTTGCGACCTCTCCGGATCTTTTTGGCTCTGTACAGGTCTCTCTGTCTCTCTCCCGTTTATGTCTCAGGCTGTCTATCCCCCTCCCTGTCTCGCTGCTCCACCCTCCACCCCGACTTTTCATTTATTTCTTCCCCCTCCTCCTTTGCCCCAGCTTCAGTCCTGGAAAAGGGGAAGCTCAGCCGGGCCGAGCGGCGACCTGAGCAGGCCACACCACTAAGGGGGCAAGTGTGCGGAGCTGGGCAAGGGCACGGAACGAAGGGATTTTCGCTTTAGATAGAAGGAGATGACTGGGTATTTTGTTGGAGCAAGATCCCCGCGGGGACGCGGGTTCAGTTGGATAAGCATTGCCTGGGCCTGTGCTCTGCGGCGACAGGGGGCTGCCACGGAGAAGACAGGAGCCGGAGCAAGTTTAACCCTGCTGCGGGCCTTGCGCCCCTGGCCAGAGACGAACCCCATCTGTCTAACCGCAGGCCCTCGCCTCCTACCCCACCGTGAGGCTGGATATTGGCCGCGAACTCGCTACACTGGGCAGGTAGAGGAGCTTGGAATCTACCGGGCCATTTCTAGACTTGGCATCTACACTGGCCACATCTATTTTCATCTGCATGGTTCTGAGGATACCTGTTGTTATTAACTTGCTAGGCCTTATAATAACACCTTCCCTTGTGGACCTGGTGCTTGCGAAGTCCTTTGACATCTAGCTGTCTGTCATGAACCCCTTATTTCGGATGAAGAAACAGACTGCACAGGACCAGTGACTTGAGTCTGGTCGCAGTCTCCATTGAGCTGGGACAGGTCAGTGATCTGGCTCGGGTTTCACTCCCATTCCATCCCCACCCTGCTGCTGCAGCTAACTCCCAAGACAGGCGTTCTCTGGGTTAGGGATGGGTTGCTGGTGTGCTGGGTGTGCTGGATGATGGCAGTTCTACCTTCACCCTCCCTCCCGTTTCCCTGTTCCAAGCCTCCTTTCTCTGGCTTTCCTCTCTGGTAACTCTCTAATTTCCCTCCATCCTTCCCCTCCCTGTGTGGATATTTATCCCTAACCTGGTTTCCTCTATTTCTGCTCTTCTTAGGGCCTCTTCCTCTACTGTCGCTTTTTCTGCAGTAGGTGAAGAGAAGAACTTGTCACCCTCAGGGGGTCTCTAAGCTTGCCTCTGTGTTCTGGATCTAGTAACAACGCTCTCCACCTGGCCCCTGTCTCTTGCTGTGCCTTCTCACCTGCCCAGTCTCTGCCACGTTCTCCCACCCGCAGCTGATCATGTACATAAATGCCTCCTCTCTCCACCAGTGGACAGCAGTCCACCTTAAACCAAACCTCCTGCCCCCTCTCCCACCTCTGTTCCCCAGCCCCTCCCTTCCACCTGCCTGTCGTCCCTCCCCAGTTGCTGAGTTCTGTCCAAAGACTGATCGGTGCCTTCCTCAGGCCAGAGGGCCCTACCATCCCATATGTCTGCTTACCTTTCATTCCACACCTGCCTGCCCAGCCCCTTGGACCACCCATCCTACCTCTGGGCCCTCATCAATTTGTCTCCTCCTTCCTTCCATCTCTGGAACGACCTGGGCTCAGATTCTGACTTTTCCACTTACTGATGGTGAGAACTGGGGCCAATAATCTTGCTTCGGTTTGCACATCTGCAGAATGGGAAGCACTATATGGGACCTCTGTGAGGATGAATGAGATTAGTATGTGGTGCACAGGACCAATGTGTGACTCCAGACAGCCACTCAGTAGATGTTACTATCTCTGCCCTTGGCCATGCAGGAAGCTTGGGAACTCAGATCCTCACTCTCTCATCTTTCTCGTCCAGTCACCTGGTCTTATAGTCAAGTATTTTTCAAGTCTATATCCCGTCCATTTTTTGCTGCTTTGCCGGGTAACTTTCATTCTTCACCACTCAGTTCAACTCCCCCCAGGGAAGCACCGCCTCCACTCTGTCCTGGCATTCACCTGCAGGAGGGAGTTACCAGGGTCTGCCCCCCCACCTCCCAGGCTACACTCCCACCTCCACCCTCAGCTGGGAAGCGATGGTGTCCATCACAGCCCCCCCCCCCCCCCCCCCCCGCCCCCAGCACAGGCCAGGCAGTGTTTATCCAACAGAGCCCTCACTCTTGTGGAGTACTTGGTCTAACAACATCCCCAGCCATTTCTCTTTTACCTTTCATCCTCCTCCCTCCTCTTTAGCTTAGTTTGCCTTTGGGTCTCCCTGTCCCACAAAAAGCCTTCCGTCCTCTAGTTTCTGCTAACTTTTCTTCACCACCAAACTTTTTGAGTAAGTTTTAGTCTCTCTGCATCTGCCTCAGTTCCCTTCGACTCAATAAGCCTTTGCAACCTGGCTTCCACCCCCATCCCATTAGGGAAATGGCTTGCAAAGCTCCCAAACTTTTACCACGGTGTTATGACAATAGCAACATATGCTTACGGAGGCAATAACAATCCTAACAACCTTAAGGAGTTTTTGTGATGTTGAACGAGTTATAATCCCCACCCAATGGGCTTACATCAGTGTTCCTAGCACATAGTAAGCACTTGATAAACGTTAGCTGTTAATTTTATACAGCTTTGCTGTCTAATACGGAAGCCATGTGGCCATCGGGTGCTTAAAATGTGGATGGTCCAAATTGAAATATTCTGTAAATGTAAAATACATACCAGGTTTGGAAGGGTGAGTGTTTTGAAAAATCGAAGATATCATTAATATTTTCTGTGTTGGTTTCATGTTATAATGATAACACTGACACATTGGGGTTAAAGAAAATATATTATTATTATTTTATCTGTTTCTTTTTACTTTTTAAATGTAGTTACTAGGATGTTTAAAATTACATTTGTGGCTCCCATTATATTTCTATTGGACAGAGTTGTTATAGTAGATATAGGTAATCCAAAGGAGGGAGGGAGGGTAAATGGGTGTGCAGAAAGGGAAAACAGAGATCTTATAATTATCATAACCTACCACCTAGAAAAAAACCATCATGAAATTCTTGCAGTATATTCTTCCATATTTCTCTATATATTGCCTTCCTTTAAAAGGTGGGGAATGGGGGTGGGAGAAACATACGCAGTGTTGTAACCTGCTTCTTTATAACCAATTACAATCCTCTCTGTACCCATTAAATATTCCCCATTGTTTGTGCTGTTGACAAATTTTCAGGATTTTAAACAAAATAGTGACCTACAGCTTCATAGCTCTATCTTATTGCATCTGTATGAGTATTCCTTTTCTATATAAATTTCTAGAAGTATAATTTCCAGATATGCAGTATTAACTCTTCTGATCCATATTGCCAATTTGGCCTCTGGTAATGTACCCATTTGTTCCCCCATGTGCAGAGTTTAAGGGTTTCTTAAACTCTGATCATTCTCTGAAATGATCATCAGGATTCCTTATTTCCAAATTCCTATCTTTTTTAGTTATAATTGGCTGTGGGCTTTTTAGCATTTGACTTTTGGAAACTCTCTCATCTCTTCATTTTCCTAACAAGGTACCTGTCTGGATCTGCCGCCTCTGATCTGTTCCTCCATGGGCTCCCCTTTCTTCTCCTAACTGTGGGTGTTCACTAGGCACCATTGTCTATTCCTTCCTTCCTTCCTTCCTTCCTTTATCTCTCTCTCTCTCTCTCTCTCTCTCTCTCTCTCTCTCTCTCTCTCTAATCATCCATCATCTATCTTTATTCTACCTTTACTCCCACTGTTGCGACCAATACCTTGGTGCAATCCCTTTACGGATTTGTAACACCAACTCTTTATTTTTTCCCAGATCAAATTGCTAATTTTCAGTGCTTGTGAGGTAACCTTCCTGGGGGTCCTTAGACATTCACTGTTCCCCAGAACTGAGCTCAACATCCTCCACACCAAATCTGTCTCTCCCTGGCTCAGCCTCTTCTAATAACAGACCTCCAGGACATCTAATCTCAGTAGCTAGGAGGCATCTGTGAAACCTCCTTCTCTGCCACCGCCCTGCACATCCACTCAGTATTTGCATCCATTCCTTTCTTCCCATTCCCCCTGCTACCATTCTACTTCAGGCTTTTGGTACCTTTCCCTGGTGATTCTCTTACAATAACTATTTGTGGTCTCTCCTCTCTGCAATTCATCTGACTCAAGGCTGCCAGATTTCTAGGACACAACTCCATGTAAAAATGTTTTCACACAACTGTGGGACCCACGGAAGTGTCTTTACCTCTGTGACTCAGTTTTTCATCTGTAATCTGGAGATAATAGTACCTGGAGAGTTGTTGAGAGAACTAAAATGAGGCAGTTCGTGTATACCGCTTAGCGCATAGGCTAAGAACCCAATAAGCACTAACTGTTAGTGTCACCATTTCTAATAAAGTTCAAGCTTTTATCTTGGCATTCAAGGCCCTCCACGAGCACGTGCCTACCATTCTAACCTCCTGTCCTCTGCTCACCCATGGGTAGCCCCAACTATAGCAATATTGCCACCGCTGTGCATCCAGGAACTCCTCGCCCTCTGTGCCTCTTGTGCATGCCCTACACATTTTCCCCTCCAAACCTTGCTCAAAAACATTACAGCATGTGTCAGTCCAACTTCTGAGAGTTAGGAAATTGGCAAAAGTGCCTGAAGTAAGGGGCGCCTGGGTGGCTCAGTCGCTTAAGCGCCTGACTCTCGATTTCGGCTCGGGTCATGACCTCACAGTTCGTGGGTTTGAGGCCCATGTTGGGCTCTGCACTGACAGTAAGGAGTCTGCTTGGGAGTCTCTCTCTCCCTCTCTGTCTGCCTGTCCCCCACTCATGTTCTCTCTCTCTCTCTCAAATAAATAAACATTTAAAAAGTACATGAAGTCAACTATATAGGGTGCTAACTTTGTGAGAATTTCCTTTATTTTCTTTGCTGCTGTGTTCCCAACACCAGCACATTTGCCTGGCAATAGGTGCTCATCAAAGATTTGTTGACTGACATATGAATTCGAAAAACATAATTTAAGATTATATTTATTCTTAAACAGTACAATGATGTAAAATTTCATCACAACAGAGCACAAAAAAGAACCAGTTCATGCCCTGTGAGGTTTTGCCATGAAAGGGGAGTTAGATCTAGGCCTCACCTTGGAAGATTTCTCCTGCAGAGCCTCTGATTAATGGGAAAGGAAACCCAGACACTTTGAAGTTGAAAGCTGTCCAGTAATTGGCTAACGTCTTGAGTGGGGAGAACTATAAATGAAAACCTTCCACTGTCTCTCTATATGGTAAGATGTGTGAACTGGAGCAAATATCTCTTTCCTCTGGATCAATGGATGCCTTGTTCTTGCAAAGATGAACCAAAGACTTAATTCTTAAATGGAGCAATTAAGGAGCCCATGGCTCAGTGTCTCGGTGTTTTGCATAACAATATAAATATCTTCTCTATAATGAGATGTTATCTTTGCAGATTACTATTAATTCAAGGAAATGTTTCTTTTCAACATATGGGTCTAGGCTGCTCTGTCCCTGAAAATTCAGGCTCTTTCTTGACAGTGTGGATGTGTTCTTATTCAAATAGTTCTCCATAGAAGTGGAAAACGAAGGGAGGGGGGGCCTCTATCCTCACTTCCCACTGGTCAAAGGGTCTTGACCAGAATTGCCAAAGCCACCCTGAGCTATTTATTCTGCTGAATGCCCACTTACTCCTGTCAGATGGTTATGTAGTAGTGGATTGTCCTAGTGGGGCTCCCGGCAAGGCCTGGACGTTCTGGAATGGACATGATGACTCACAGGCATCTTGCAAGGCAGCAAAAGGGGCTAGACTGGAGGCACCTAGAGAGCAGGTGAGAGTTGGGCTGGAGCTGGGAGACAGTCCCCCTTCCCCCAAACCAGGGAGGCTGGACTCTGAGAGGAGGAAGCTAGATCCTGCTATTACACGGATGGGGCTACCAACCAGCAAATAACTGAGTCATGCAATGAAAACTAAGCTCAATGACAGGACACTTTGGCAGGTCCCTCCCGACTTGACTTGGTGTTCTGCCAGTATGCTCACCTTCCCACTTCCCTAATTGTCCATTCACACAAGTTTGTTCATGTCTGGATCTGCACAGCTTTGCAATGTTGTACATACATTTCTTCCTTTTCTTTGGTTGTTCAACAATTTGGCCGGGTCATTGGTGGATTCTTTCTTTGTAAGTTCAATCATTCAATATGATGTCATATTTGTTTCTAATAATATGGTAGACTAGATGTCCAGAGACCCAGTACAGAATGCCTAAGAATCCTTTTATCATACTTTGATTTTGTATTATAAAAATTTCCAAGCATACTTAAAAGCACACAAAATAGTATGATGAACACCCATATGCCCTGTCACCCAGATTTTATAATTATTAACATTTTTCCATTTTGCTTTATCTCTTTCCTTCAGAAGTTGTTTTTTTGTTTTTGTTTTGTGGTTTGTTTTTTGTTTTTTATTTTATTTTATTTTTTTAAGAGAGAGTGTGAGGGAGTGGGGCAGAGGGGGGAAGAGAGAGAGAATCCCAAGCAGGCTCCAAGCTCAGTGTAGAGCCCGATGCAGGACTTAGTCCTACAACCCTGGGATCATAACCTGAGCTGAAATCAAGAGTCAGACACTCAACTGACTGAGCCACCCAGACACCCTGTCCTTCTAAAGTATTTTAAAGTAAACTACAGCCATCCTAATATTTTACCTCTAAATATCTCACTATGACTCTCTATGGAGAATTCCTTTTTAAAAAAGGACTTTTTATTATGTGAAATTTCAAACATGCTTTGTAGAGAATAGTATAATGAATCTCCACATGTTTATCACTCAACTTCAATTATCAATCTTTTGCCAGTCTGAAAAACATCTGTTTGAATGATGGCAGAGCTGGCACAAAAATAAGGAAAAATCCTCAAATGCCCAGAAATTATAGAAAGCTTGAATTGAGCCAAGGAAGTGGATTCTGAAGCTGGAGTCTGTGTTGGAACAAACCCCGATTCAGTGGTGGCACAGGGCTTGGGTTTTAAAGGGCCACAAGTGAGAGGGACAGGGCACAAAGTTTGAGACAGGAAGTCAGATCAGAGACCCCTGAAAAGTGACATCTTTACTGAGTGAATGAGAAAAAACTCCACCCCCACAAAGGGAGGTGGTGGACACACGTGCCTGGCTTAGCTTTGGCTCTGTGTGGAAAGGAAAAAAAAGAAAACATATTTTCTTGAGAGTTCCTAACCATAGCCTCACTTTACTTGGATTTAGGGCCAGAAATTTTAGGAGGCCCTAAAAGATTCCAAGCTGAGAATTTAGTATCCACTGGCAGAGGCAAATAAGTATATTTATCCTCCTTTTTTAGAGGAATGTACTTGAAAGCCAAACTTCAAATACTCCCCCAGACGAAGTTCCAAGGAAGATGAACTCACAATCAAAAATCACAAAATACACGGGGATATAAACTACCGTGAGAATTAGAAGAAACTACAAACTGCAGAATCAGACCTGCAGAGACAGCATATATTAGGATTATCAGGCGTAGACTATGAAATACTTATGTTTAGTGTATTTTAAAACTAAAAAAACAGTATTAAAAAGAAACTAAAAACTACCTAGCATGGGTGTGGAAAATGGTACAACTTTGGAAAATTATTTGGCACTTTTAAATAAAGTTAAAATATACCCATTCAACCATTCTACTCCTGGGTATACACCTAAGAGAAATGAGTGTGTATGTTCACACAAAGACTGTATTCGTAATCACCAAACCTTGAAAGCCACCCAGGTGCCCCTAAAAAAGAATGGAATTTTGCAATATGTTACAAAATGGATGGACCTTGAGGACACTGTGCTAAACAAACCAATCCCCAAAAGACAAATGCTGTGTGATTCCACTTATATGATGTCCTTAGAATAGTCAAAATCCTAAAGACAGAAAAGAGAATGGTGGTTGCCAGGGGCTGTGGGGAAGGAGGGAATGGGGACTTACTGGTTAGTGGATATAGAGTTTTAGCTTTGCAAAAAGAAAAGAATCCTAGAGACGGATGGATAATGGTGATGGTTGCTTGACAATACAAATGTACTTAATCCCACTGAAATGTACATTTAAAACCCATTAAAAGGCATCTGGGTGGCTCAGTCAGTTAAGCCTCTAACTCTTGATTTTGGCTTTAGGTCATGATTTCACAGTTGGTGAGATCAAGCCCAGTGACTGGCTCTGCACTGATAGTGCACGGCCTGCTTGGGATTCTCTTTCTCCCTCTGTCTCTCTCTCTGTCCCTCCAACCCACCCCATCTTTCTCTCTCTCAGAAAAAAGTAAAGGGGCACCTGGGTGGCTCAGTCGGTTAAGCATGCGACTTCGGCTCAGGTCATGATCTCACGGCTTGTGGATTCGAGCCCTGCATTGGGCTCTGTGCTGACAGCTCAGAGCCTGGTGGCTGCTTCGGATTCTGTGTCTCCCTCTCTCTCTGCCCCTCCCCGCCCATGCTCTCGAGCGCGCCCGCGCATGCACACGCTCGCATTCTCTCTCTCTCTCTCTCTCTCTCTCTCTTAAAAATAAATAATCATTAAAAGGAGCTTATATTAAAACCTAAAAAAAAAAAAGTACGTAAATACTTAAAAAATCATTAAGATGGTAAATTTTCTGTTACATGTATTTTACCACAATAAAAAATAAGTTGAAAAGCAAGGACATATACACATAAATAAATAAACAAAACACTGACGAAAGCAAGTAGTGTGTGTCTCTTAAAATCTATTTGGCAAAATAAAAACAGCAACACCTCCTCTCCCAAATATAAATGTTGACTGTTTATAAAAACACTAAATAAAACACCAAATAAAACACTAAGCTTCCTGTATAATTTGTAGGACTAAATATTGAACAATAGTAGCACATAGATAGGGCAGACTGGTGACCAAGTTAAAGCACATTTGGATTACATAATTTTCTGAAGGAAGGCAAAGATAGTGATTCACTTTAGAGTTTGGAAATTAAGTAGGCCTGGTAAGATGTCTAGGGTCACCACCAAAGGAATAGAAACAGAGTATCACTTCAGAATTAGTAAAAGAGGAAAAAATAGAATTTTTAAAAATCTAGGATGAAGGGTGATTGAGTAACTATAAAACAGTTTCTTAATAAAAACTGTGGTCAGTGGACAGGTCTTCAACCCGTGGTATGTAGGCTCTAACGGCAGTGCATCACTAGGCAGAAAGAGCCCTGCTTTGGGACATTAATCTGGTTAGAAAGTAGCTGAGAAAACATGGAAAGTGTCATAACAAGAAGTGTTAGAGAATCTGTCATTGGCATTCTCCTCCTGGAGATGGAACACAATCACTGAGCAATTCTAAATAAATACTTAAGCCACAGGAATTTAAAAACTGATGTCAAAACAAAAGTTTGAGTTTCTGTTTTTCACAAAATTTTCTGAGAGTGTCCATCAATTATGATGCGAATAGTATTGTGAGGAGTAATCAAGTATTTTCACCATCAAGAGTTAATCAGGGTTGATAGGTTGATACAGAGAGTAACACATTTCAAAGCCGAGATTTGGTACGAGGTTTGAAATTTATGAAGGAAAGCAATAGGCCTTGTTGATCCAAAACTATCCTCAAAGTACGAAAACTTCAAGGGAATTAAAATATTCTTTTAAAACCTTTACAATCGGATTGTTGATGGATGGAACAGAGCATGATAAAAGATATTCTGTTGCCCATTCCGCTTGTTCCACTAACAAAAAATTCAGGAATGAAAGATCAATTAAAATGTGAAAAAAAAATTACTGGAAAATTTCAGAAAACCAGAAAAAGTGGGAAATGCATTTGTATTGGTGTAGTTTTGTCATAAATATCTACTTTTCAGTGTCATTGTCTTTTGTAAACTATTGCCTGATTACCTGAATCCTGATGAGGAAAGTAGAATTATCCAAAGTTGAAAACGTTTTATTTCTGGAAAAACTGTGTCTACCAAGGGAATCTCATTTGTGAGTGAGGGTAAATATTTTGAGTTGGAAATCAAAGAGAAATATAAAGAGAACTTACACCTAACTTAAATTGGTTTCTACAAATAATGCAAACTTTCTGTGAACGTTGGCCAAGTTCCTCAACTTTCAGTGCCAGTTTCCTTTTCTGAAAAATGGGAATAAATCACAGAACCTGCCGTCTAGTCAGTTGAGAGGACTCAATGAGTATATGAACGTAAAGCGCTTTGAATTGTGCCTGGAACATAGTAATCATTTAGAATTATTAATAAAATAATAAAGATGGACATTGTTCTCATAAACTACTCATGAGATACAATAAGGCAACTTATGGTGTGAGGATGCCAACTTCTTAGTCTGTACGAGGTTCCTGCAGAAAATGTCCCAAACCGTCTTCGTCAAGCAGACATTCATGGGCACCATGGGTATGGTTAAGATCACTGGGAGGCTCCTACACTGAATTATTATGAAAGCTGTTTTGAATAAAATTGCATTGCTATGTCTACACAGGAGCTTGACATAAGTGAAAGATGTAATGTTGTTGCTACAACGTTTACAGAGGATGAGCCAAGAGCTTTATACACACATTGTCATGCACGTCTTGGGGATTTAATGGTGTTGGGATTGTTGGGATATGAAAGAGTTCTGCAGTGATCTCAGTCTGTCAATTCTTTGTATGACACTATTCATGCATCTCTGGAAAGCTGGCAAATTTTCAAAACATTTGTAAACGGAGTGAAGTCATAACCTACAGGAAGCTCCAAGGTTGTTGGAAACACGTTGGCTTGTTTGTTGTGATCGAGAGACTTCTGCAGATTGTTCAAACGTGAGGAGTTGTTTCAAGCTATTCTTGAAATGTGCCGGTGGCTGGTCCAGTGAGGTCTTGGCTGACTTTGGTTTCCAAATTTGAATTCACCTTTTGCTTACAGATTTTAATAAATTTTAATTTTTTTAGTGTTTATTTTTGAGAGAGAGAGAGACAGACAGAGAGTGGCCGGGTGGGGGAGGGGGACAGAGAGAGAGGGAGACGCAGAATCTGGAGCAGGCTCAGGCTCTGAGCCGTCAGCACAGAGCCCAACACGGGGCTCGAACTCAAACCTGCGATATTGTGACCTGAGCTGAAGTCAGACGCTTAACCTACTAAGCCACCCAGTCGCCCCAAGTTTACAAATTTTGGCTAATTTTAAACAATGGGCCAAGCATTTTTTTTCCCCTAAAGAGCTTCTAATTGAAGCTACAGTGTTTTTCTCTTTGCCATCAAAGTTAGAAGCAAAATTTCATGGCTTATCATCTGAGAGAAGCGATAAATATTTCAAAGCCATTTGGGACAGAACAGAGAAATGATGCCAAAAAGTAAACCCCAAAGGTTTCAAAGTAGAAAAAAAATTGTTTGGAGGGGGAACAAAAGTTCACGGTAACTCAGGTAGTATATTTCCCCTACTTCGTCAGATAAGCAATTTATAATGTTTATCTCCAATAAATTGCAGCCATATTACTAAATTTGTGATTTCAAAAGCCAATAATAGCAGAATGAAACAAGTTTCAGAAACACTGTTTTGCGGAACAGTACATTCAATGAAGAAACAGCTAAACATGTAGAGGAACTTTCGGTGCACTTGCCTGCTGGGCCTGCGTGGCCATCCTACTGACCATCCCTGAGAGCAGTCATTATGTTCCTTGTTTCACGTTTCCCAACAGGGCATGGTCACCGAGTTCCTTGCGAAATGGGTTAATTAGGATAAAAGGACAGTTAGGAAATCCGGCCAGATGAAGGATGTAATGAGTGTGGAAGGTAGTGCAAGAGAAGACTGTCAGCCTCTTACCGGACCGTTGGAAGGTGGCCAGAGTGTAGGTGGTATCAGCTGCTGGGGAGAGGCCTGGAGGAAGACCATGAGAAAGCCCTGAGAAGTCTCGGGAGCTTGATGTTGAGGACAGGGCCTGATAATGTAGACAGACACTCATCCCCAGGAGGGCAGCTCATGTGAGCCCCAAATCCACAGCCAGAGTGCCTCAAAGACATCTGTCATCTGGCCTCATTCAGTCCTCTCTAATATACCCAGTTAGTTTGTGTCCCCGTCCCACACACCATGCCCATTCTCCCCCTGGTGTTCTTGCTTACGAGACTTCCGCCACTTAGCATGACTTCTTCCTCCCCACCAATGCCAACCCTGCACAACCTTCAAGGCTTGTTCCGGTCTCACTTCTTCCAGGCAGTCCTCCCCATCTTCCTTCCCCTAAAGATGGCCCTTTGGAGTCTTTGGACCACCACTTGCATTCATGCATTGCATTCTCGCATTCATGCACCACTTGCAGAACGCTTGCATTCATGTAACTTGGGAAAGGCATAGAGCAGGAGCCTAGGACTCTCTGGGACTACGGCACGAAAAGAACAAGGCAGCCGCTGCCCTGGGTTCCCGCACCAGAAATTCAGGCCCCCCTCACTTCCTTTTTGCCTCATTCCATGGCCCCAAAGAGAAAGGAGAGTCAGAAGGGGTTCCCTTCACCCACTCCTTGTCTGGTTTCCCAGTACTCCTCTGACGCTCAGGGAGCCTCTGGTTTCAGCTGTCCTCTCTCCCGCCTCCGCAAAGGCACAGAGACGCTTCTCCCACACAGCAGCGCACCCACTCACCCCCACCTCATCGAGGGAGACCCTCGTCTCTGCCCCACACTGCAGCAGCATCCTGGCCCACCAGCCCAGCACCTGGGAGCCAACTCTCCTTTAATGAGCACATTAGTGCTCAGGTGTAGTGAGCCCAGAATTCTCAGTAAGCTGGGGCAAGCCCCTCGTTATCCTAACGAGCCGCCTGGCAGCGCTTCTGGAGATCCTCTTCTTTCTCCAGAGATCAGACTTTGTCCCCTCCGTCGCACCAGTGGATTTGCTTTGCCCTTCCCACCCTGATGTCACCTGCAGCTCAGGCCTCAGTCTTGCTGCTCCCATTCCCTGTTTCCTGGGACCCTGGCTCCAGGCCCTGACCTGATGTCCTCAGTGCCGACACTGCGATTGGCAGTTCAGACGTGAATAACAAAAAAGGCCGGAGCCTCATGCTAAGCCAGGCTTTCTCTTGCTGCGCTGGAAGCCCCATCTCACTTCCTTCAGTGCAATTTGCTTTACTTCCAGAAGGCTTCCCTGACTACTCTAAATCTAAATCACCTGGCTCTGCCAATTCTCTCCAGAGAAGTCTGAAGCTCACAAATGATTCTATAACATGTGTTCACCTTTTGAATCTCTAGAAGACCTTTATAAATATACAGAATGGCGTGATTATACGGCGTACTTTTCCAATATTCAACAGATATTTACCGAGCACTTAATAGGCGTCAAGCATCGTACTTGGTGCTGAGGACAAAGCAGTGAGCGAGACAAACATGGTTGCCCCTGCCATGGAGCTTAGCATGGGGCATGTTGGGTGGAGCAGGACAAGCAAGCAGACATCGATGGTATAGTGTGAACGGTATTGTGTGGGTGGCAGGAGGTGTTTTGGGAGCCCATGGCAGGAGCACAGTATCAAAGATGCCAACCTTCTCTTGTTCTACGCAAACCCCCATCTTAGGAAACTCTGGCCCAAACAGACATATTTTGTACTGTGTGAACCTTCTGCCCAGTGCCCCACCACTCTACGGTTTATCAGATCAAGGATGGAAATGCAATGCACGGGGGCCAGTCCACGTCCTGGCCGGTGACCTAGAAAGGGGCTCACCCTCAGAAATGTAAATAAGAGAGGCAGAGGGAAGTTGCAATTAAATGTGGGCCTAGGCCCTGGGCACAGGGTGCGTGCACGCTGAAGTCACAAGGGTGCAAAGAAGAAGTGTGCCGGGAGACAGAGAGAGGAAGGGAGCTGACCAGCAGAGACATGTGGTGGGCCCTTGAGGGGAAGGCTGGGGGCTCCCTTTCCCACTCACCAGGTACCTCGACAGTGACCCACACAACCCCCAAACAAAGGAGACCCAATGAGGCCCTGGAGCCAGGCTTGAGCAAGGAATGGGACAGGCCGAGAGAGGCTGCCAGGGATGTGAGGATAAGGAAGATTTAGCTACCCAGAAAAGGAGAAGGAGGGTGTTTCCTGCAGGTAAGGACATTTGTCATGGTGTGAGATCTCCAGGGGACATAGGCCATATAACTGCACTCACTACAGCATGAGTAAGACAGTAGAAATTTAATAGGAATTTTAAATTTAATTTTATTTTTAACTTTTTTTCATTTTATTTATTTTAGAGAGAGAGAGAAAGTGCACAAGCAGGGGAGAGGGGCAGAGGGAGAGACAATCCCAAGCAGGCTCCGCTCTCAGCGAGGAGCCCCATGCAGAGCTTGATTCCATGACTCTGGGATCATGACCTGAGCCGAACGAAATCAAGAGTGGGACACTCAACCGACTGACTACCCAGGTACCCCCAAATTTAATAGAAATTTAAAAGAGTAGAACTACATTTGCTTGGAGCATACTAAATACATCTATCCTTCCTTCCTTGCTTCCTTCCTTCCTTCCTTCCTTCTCTGTCTTTCTTATTACTTTCTTATTACCAAGGTAATGTGCATTCACTATGGAACAATTTCAAAATACAGAAAAGGAAAAAGAGCAAAAAAAAAAACCCTTCTCAAAATCATACTACTCAGATATCATTGTTTACAAATCATACTGTTATTAATAATAGCTAATATTTGTTGAGCTCTTTCTAGTCACAACACACTGTTCTAAGACTTTCCGTGCATTATTTTATTTAATCCTCTCGACCCTGTGAGATGGGTACTCTTTTTTACTTGACCTAGCAGATGAGGAAACTGAGACACAGTTTAAGCAGGTGGCAGAATTGCAACTCGAATCCAGGCAGGTGATAACTCAAGCAATAACCAGTGTCAAAATTTATGTGTATAATATTTATGGTCTTTTTAAGAAGATCATAAAGTAACATGGACTCCTTTTTTCTTCTTTCTACAAATAGATTTTGGGAAAATTTCAAGTAACACATAGTCATAGTTTATACACTTAAAATTGTTCAAGTAATACATTTGTGCTAGAGAAAGTAAAAAGTACAAATGATTTTAAAGAGAAACACAAAAATCATTTGTAATCCTACCACCCAAAAGACCAGTGTTTACATTTAGGAGTCTATCCTCCATTCCTGGAGTGAATTTAGGATTAGGAACATAGCTACAGCTCTTAAATCGGGCAACATCATCCAGGGAGTGTTTTAATGAGCTGGGAAACCATACGAGCATTCGGCAGTTGGGTGCACACTGGAGGATGTGAGTTACGTTTGAAACCTTGAAGAACGCTTCTGTCTGATGCGAGCAAGTATGTTCCAGATGGTTGTGTTTAACGTTGCACAGAGTCTTTATAAACACCCTGGTTGCAGCGGAATGAGAATGGGGCCAGGGGTCAACAGAGCTGGCCTGTCCTCCTGAGTTGCATGGGTTGGGGGTCATTTCCTGTCTAGCCTCAGTTTCCTCATCTGTACAATGAGCTGCTACAATTCTAGGAAAGAGTGATTGCCAGCCGAGCCTCTCTTCTGGGTCATGTGCTGCATTTTAGACGATTCCTGACATAGTTCCCACCCAGCTCTGGCACGAAAGACGGGAGGACTGGTATTATGAAAGGGGCTGGGGTCAGGGAACACCAAAGGCTTAGGGACGCCCGACAAGGGTGTGAGCTCTATTTTCCTGGAGGGCTGGGCCAGCCAAGCCGATTAGGGGCCCGGAGCAGCTGTGGGCCGAGGGAGGCCGGGAGGCCGCTGGGAGTGAGGGGATTCAAACAGCTCTTTCCCACCCTCTCCCCCAGCAGCCTGCTCTGTGTAAAACTCCCAGACTCCAATCAAACCCCTTCTCTTTTCTCCTTTCATTCACCTGCCCATCTTCTCTCCTCTTCTCTCCTTTTCTATCCAAACTCATAATTAATCGCTCAAGGCAAAAGTAATGAATGTTAATTGGCCATCTGTAGGAAGACTAATTAAAATCTACCACGCTGGGGTTTCAAACATACCTATAGCAACGGAGTGAATCGGGAATGAGGCGAGGAGGGACTGAGGTAACAGCTGAAAGACTGCAAAACACCACTGGGCTTAGGTGTGAGGGAGCGAAGCCAGCGCAGGGGAGGGGCGCGAAGCCAGCGAGGGAGGGAGAGGGAGAGAGACTTGCAGATTCACCCCTACCACTTGGGGACCTGGCCTCTTGTGGCTCTTCTGTTTTGTATTTAACAAGCACATTTACACATTTTCTTCTCACTGGACGTGGCTTAAGGGGTGGCTGGAGTTTGTCAACACACAGTTATTGTCCCTCAGCCACAGGCCCGAACACACCCTTTTATCCATGACCGCCTGCACCATGTCAGAATCACCCCCAGATACGTGCACGCATCCCTGTGCCAGTGAAATCTCGCTCTCGAGAGGTAAGGTAACGCCCTGTCGCGTGTGTACCCGTGCGCACCCACGGATAAACTGAGAGCAACCCAGGGACACAATGTGTGGTTACCCACAACCACACATAATCACATGTATGCGCATCATTGTGCGCATACATGCTTTCGACATACAAACCCACCGTTTATTCAGCTATAAATGGGGACGTGCGCTCACGGTAGTTTACAGGTACACTCACATTCATCCCATTCATCACATTCGTCATAGGTATGTGCATTCAGTCACACACACAAACCCACATTGGCGTGTACACACTGTTATCTGGCAATTTTTACATCAAAACACTTACATTAAAGGTACACACACAATTATGCAAACCCCCTCCATGCATAAGCAAAGCCAAATGCTCCAGCACCTGTATGACTAATATTAACACCAAGGTGGCAAACAGTCACACACACACATGGCTGGGGCCCAGAGCAGGCCCATGTGTGGTTCATATACATCCATATATGTGCACACAGACTCTGGCCCCAGGAGAGAACACACTCCCCATAATGGCCTCTTGCCTTCCTGAAAAAACAGGGTTGGAGCCACACATACAAGGGTTTAGACCTCATCTCTTCTCTCAGAAACCCCTGCTTGAGCGACATGAACACCCACAGCTTACCTAGAACTTCTGTCCAAACTTTGGGCAGAAATGATGGTGGATCTGAGGAAAGAGGGGAATATGGGCCCGGGGGTCAGGGTGGGCTTAGATGGGGCAGGTCAACCATATGTCTGCTAGTCTGTGGGATGAGTGGCAGGGCTGTGTACTCTCTATATATTCAAAGTGTCAGTTCTGTGTGGCTGAGAAGGCCCCCCTGACTGGGCATGGCACTGTGGTAGGCCCAGGGGCTACGCCCTCCAGCCATGGGCCCTGTTTTCTCAGACTCAGAGTAAAAAGGCTGCCCTCCCTTCTGGATCGTTTCTGGGGCCTCTTCCTCAGTGCCGTAAAATGCCTTTGTGATAAGCTTGGATTAAAGCAGGGCAGAGTGCAAATACAAAAAAGAACTTCCTAGCTCATAAGGAGTGGGGGACAAAAACCTGGAAAGTGTCCCCAGGGAGAAAGAGCACATGGTTCTACCCAAGGATTGTCACAAGAAACGGTTAAGTATCCCTGCGTCCCTGGGCTTTGTGCCAACACTCTCTGCTCCTGGAGGCTCCTGGTCAGAGGTTCTCAGGCCGGAGTCAGTGCTCAAGGTGCATCCTTGGGTCTGGCCGGGAAAGCAGCTGGGAAAAGAGCAGGCCAGAGGAGGGCAATGTCCTCGGTGTCCCCAGAGGAACCTATGTGCTGGGTATATCCCTGGAAGTCAGGAATCAGCCAACAGAAGGAATTCCTGGTTAAAACAAGCAGGCTGAAAAGAATCCCTGAAGTCCCAGGAGTGACTGGTGCACATGAAGCCAGGCGCTCATCTCTGCCCCTCTAGGATCCAGAGGCCTCTGCTACTTGACATGCCCACTTGACAAATGAGGAGACCCAGCTTCTTCGATGGCCCAGGACCTCATGGCTGGGAGTGGCCAAGGCCGGCCACAGAAGCCAAGTCCAGTGGGCTATCTCCTAAAGCTGGGCATCCCTGGACCTCTGCCTGTGCAGGATGGGAAGGAAGCACAGCCTGCTTCCTAGGGTATGGACCTTCTGGAGAGCCTCTTGGGGATCTCCCTCTGCCAGGCTAAGGGCTTAGAATTCTGTGGGAGAAACAGGCATGCACATGCTCTCTCTCTCTCTCTCTCTCTCTCTCTCTCTCTCACACACACACACACACACATGCACACACACCCCTGTGACAGCTTCTACATTTGGAGCTGACAGATGTGCAAGGTAACAGCTCGGCACTGCCTGTGCAGCTGAGGCCCCAGCGTTGAATGTGGGATTATTTCCAGTAAGGCTCAGGGTGGCTCCGTGAGCACACGCCCGAGTGTGTGTGAGTGCGTGTATGCGTGTGTGTGAGTGTGTGACTTCTCTCAAACTCTCTCCCTCCATCTGAATCTGCCTTTACTATATTTTCAAATCTTTCTGTCTGTGTTCCTCCCTGTGTTGTTCCCTCTTGCTCTCGCTGTCCTGCTCACCCTACCTCAGCCTCGCTGTGCCTTGTGTCTGTTTTTGTGTCTTGGCCTGGATGCTCCAGTGAGGAGAGGAGACTTGCCTCCTCTCAACGTCTTCACTTTGCTTCCTGTCCTACCCAGGCTGGCCACAAGGATGGACTCTTAAAGGCCATTTTGTCCCAGATGATGTCCCTGCATTGTGCACAGGGCTCCTGCCCAGGGGAACGGGGTGGGCAGATCTGGGGCTATCCTGGGCCCAAGAAAACGGCCTCTCAACCTTGGTCTTCAGGCACGGCGTTCTTTTCCTCATGAGCCAGCTCATCCTGACACTCATCATTTATATGCAAATTAATATTTTAACCACTAATAGTGCAGACCCCTTTTGCCTCCCAAAATACTGCAAAAATTTCTCCCTTTCTGTATTCCCACCCCCCATCACAGACTGAACCTAGCCATGCTCTGTGCTAACCCTAAATCTGGACTCACAGTGACCCTGACCCTGGCCATATCCTTAATTCTGACTTCAGACTAGCCCCCACCCTAATCCTGACTCTGTCCCCTAAACTTCCCTTTTCTGAGCAGCTGCCTTCTTTGATCTCTGCCAAATGCCACCTGGGTTTGCAAGGTTTACAGCTCGCTTTTTAAATTAATGAATCAATTATTTTTCACAGCTCACTCTTCAATGTTTTAGTGCATGTGGGGACGCACCTAGATCCAGTGAATTGGAATCTGGGGTGAAGGAAGAGTAATGGGAAAGTGATTTTTTTAATATATCTTTTTAAGTTTATTTATCTTGAGAGAGAGCGTGCACATGCCAACGGGAGGGGGCAGAAAGACAGGGAGAGAGAGAATCCCAAGCAGGGTCTGTGCTGTCAGACTCAAACTCATGAACTGTGAGATCATGACCTGAGAGCTAAAATCAAGAGTCAGATGCTTAACTGACTGAGCCACCCAGGCACCCAGAAAGTGATTTTTTTTTTTTTAACTGCCCGGGTGATTCTGACACAGGCCAGTCCCACCCACTTCCATAATACACACTTTGGGCTTTCCTTTAGGGGTTCCAGGGAGGAATTCGAGGTGGGTTTGAACCCCCATGTAGGGATACCTGGGCTGACGGGAGTTTGTCTGCAGAGACCTAACTCCCAGGCACCATCATCACACCTGAGCTACTTCAAATGCTTCACTATACACCTGGCAGCGAGCCACTCCAGCATTCACTGGCTCGCTTGCTCGCTCTCTTTACTCATTCGTTCATTCATTCATTTCTCTCTCAACAGGGCTTCAGTGGGTTAGGTCTGAGTAAGGTCTGTGGAATATATACAGCCTTTTGAGCCTTGGGCCTTGGATCCCAGGGGTCAAGCTGGGGTTTAGAAGGGCAGGGTGGGGACAGGAAAAGCCTCTGAAGAAATGGGACCAAGACCTGAACCAGAGTATGGGCCAGATAGACTCCTGCAGTTCCAAGAGGAGGCACCAGGTCTGGGAATGGGAGCCAGGGTCCTCTCTTCCCTTGCCCCTGGGTGGGGGATGGGGGACATGGGCTAGTGGGCTAAGAGACCACTAGGCAGCTTCCAGGTTAATTAGCTGAGGAATTGCGCTGAGCCTCTGGGGTCACCTGGGGGGTGGGCCTGAGAAGTGAATCCCCTCAAAGAAAAAAAGGAACTTCTTTCTCCCGCCCTTTCTCCCCCCTCCTTTCCCCCAACCTCTGCCTGAAAATAAAAGTCCAGGACTCTCCCAGTTCACAGTAAGGGCCATTAGGGCTGAGGGAGAGTACATGATGGATGAAATGGGAGACGAAAGGCAAAGCAAGGGAGTCTTGCTGGGAAGTAACAATAATTCCAGGGTGAGAGTGAGGAGGTGGGCTATACGTTAGAAGTCTGAGGGAACATCCAGTCCTCAACCCTGCCTCTCAGCCTGTAGGCAGAAAAGCTCAGGGCTAGGGTAGAGGAGCAAGGATGGCTCCTGGGCCACCCTTGAACCCTCCCCCAGGCGGCCCCAGAGGCTCAGAGTGCACCCTCAGCTACCTTCCTGCACACTGCCTAGTGGCCGCTCCTTTAAACACCAGAGGAGAGACGCTGTGGGAGCTGGAGAGGTGTCACCCCATGACGTGTCCACTCCAGGGGCTGGAAGTGCTCTTCACCCACCTCTCTGTCACCACACGGGACCTCAATGGTGACGGAGCAAGCTGGGCACCCCGGGACACAGGGCTGTGTACATGAGTGAGAATTACTGCAAACACATGTTGGCATAGGAGGCCACGTTCGTGGGGAGATACTGTGGGTGAAGGAGGCCATACGCAGTATCCCAGGGTCATCTCCCTGAAGTGAGATGTGGGCAGATGTTAGGATGGAGCATGTCCCCAGGGAGTGGTTCTGAGTGGGGAGGGAGGGAGCAGCCAGGTCCTTCCAGGCTTGGCTGACAATGGACTCAGGCACCAGTTTGCACTGTATTCAGGGGATGAAGAACATGAATTGGGGGCTGGGGAGGATGCTCCTGAACAGCCTAGTCCCAGCTGGTCACATTCATGGACAGAGGTGCTGGATGTCCTTGGGGTGGGCCTGGAATATTCCCCTCCCCTGCCCCTCACAGGCCAGCTGCTGGCCTCCAGCTCAGGGTATTAAACACAAAACCAAAATCTGCCCAGCTCGTTCACACCAGAGACAAAGAGAAATCTTGTTTGGTTTTTGGCTAATCTGAGGCCCTGCTCAACCCTGCAGCTGGACTCTGGGCATGTGCAGACATGTATTGTGTGTGTGCTTGCATGTGCTCGTGCGTGTGGTGGCCAACGCCAGGCCATGCACTCTGGGAACACAGATGGCTGCCCCCCCTTCGGGGCTGGCAAGACAGTCTCCCTCCCCCAGCAGTGGGAGAACTGGGGAGGCTGAGTCCGGGTCAAGGAGCAAGGTCTGGGAAATCCCTGTAGTCGGAGCCCGTGAGGACTCAAGGAGGACTTAGGCCTGCCAGGGAGAGTGACCCCAGCTCCCTGGGGAGCCCTGAGAGTTCTCCATCCTAGAGTGCAGGGAGAAAGAGAGATGGGGGTTGTTTCCAAGGCTCTTAAATCCCTGGGCTCAAAGAGGACAAGTATCAGGCATGGGAGAGCCTCGCCACCTCGTGGGGACATGTGGTACTCCTCACTAAGTCCTGGCCAACCAGCCTGGTGGGAAGAGAGGGAAACAATCCTGATGGGGCAACTACACTAGGGTTGTGCTGGCGCTGACGGGTCTCACAGCCCCACAGGGGCAAGGGGCCAGGTGAGGAGATCGCCCAACCCTCACCAGACAGAAGGGGCAGCCCAGGCTGGCCTGGCCCCACCCGCAGGAAGGAATCTTAGAGCTCATCTGTTCTAAGGAAAGAGAAGCTCAGAGGGAGGAGGGCCCTGTGCAGGACCCCACATCTCTGTTACAGTGGGAAGTGAGACCAAGGGTTCCTGACTTCAAGTGTCATGCATTTTCCCATAGGTCTGGTGAGTCCAGAACAAGTGGTCCAGACTGAAGTCCAGCCCCACTGAGGTCCAAAACAGTGAGTTCTTGCTGTAGGTCAGCAAGGGGGATGGCATGTGGGCTGCAAGTGGGGCTCCAGATTGATCCGGACCTTGAGATTAAAAGGCAATACATACTATCCAAATCTATGGGTACCTACTGTGATGCTAGCACTGTGATGACCATTTACAAACATTAGGTCATTCAGTGCTCACAATGACCCTTTGAGGGAGGTACCATTTTTCAGATTAGGAAACCAAAACACAAGAGAAAACAATTTGTCCTGGATTACCAGCTGGTAAATGGCAAAACAGGGATATGAATGCAGTGCTTTTGACTCCAGTGAAGGCAAATGTTCTGCTGGGCAGAGAAAGAGCATGAGTCACTAGATCCCTCCTAGGGAAACTAGCAGGGCATTGCCAGCTCCAGCCCAGAGCCTGGGCTCCAGAGATGAGCTACTCAGGGTTCTCCTGGAGGAACTGCCTCAGTGCGCCCTCTGCTGTGCATGAAAAGGAACAAAGAGAGCTCCCTCCTACACCATCAAGTCGCAGGGCTGAGTCCTGGAGTTGGCTGGCAGGGACCATGGGCTCTCCTCCTAAATATGCGCCAGGGCGAGGGGCTGGTTGACTGGCTGTAGACTGCCACCACTGTGGAGCTCCCAGCTGCACATCCTATATCCACCGACTGGCAGAAGGATGGGTTTGGTCACACACCTAATTTCTTAGGGCTTCCCTCTCTTCAAATATTGCCTACCTCCTCCAAAGGCATGTTGGTCCCAAGCCCACCCCACTGAAGATTGGGACCATGGGCCAGATGGACTCTACCAGGAGGGGCCATGACAGCACCCTGAGGAGATGGGATCCATTCAGAAAACTGTCATGTAGGCAAAGGGTAGAATTGGGAATCCAAGAGGGCCAGGGAAGCTGGGAGTCAGGCCCTGAACCCTAAATACTCTTTGAATAGGTCCAAGATGAGGAAAGGGTAGTAAAGACTGGGTCGATATAGGTAAAAGCATGATAGAGGAACAGGCATCTGGGCATGTCTGTCTCTGAACCGAGCTTGCCACTGGGTAGTGCTCAGTGACAAGAGGCAGATACTCCCAAGACAATGCCCCTGGATATAAGGGCAACTCCCCAAGTTTGGGTTAATTGCTTTAGGGAACACCCCTGAGCCCAGCAAACCAGGAGTCAGTCATGGGCCCTGTGTCAGAGAAGGCAGGCATTAATAAAGGACAATCCACATTTTATCTGTATCTGCCTTTTACACGTACATAAACTCTCAGAAACCTCTTCCCTCCATCTGGGGGACAGATGGCAGGTTCTGGGGGGAGGAGGCATGAGAATGAAGACATGAAGTTCAACACAAGGTCCTGCTACCATGAGCACAGAGCATCCTTGTGTGTCAAACTTGCACTGTCCTCCCTCCCCTGCAGGCTGGGAATCTAACATGGACCCTCCTACTTGACATTAGCTCAGCCATGGACTGGCCATGAGACCCAACTCTTTCTCTTCAAGGCTTCGGCTTCTTGTGCTGCTTTTCCCACCCCTAAAAATCTATTCCTGGGGAGAGAGAACACCAGTAACCCTAACTTCTCTCCCCCAAGCTTCCCCTAACTCAGGGCAGTCAACACACTCCTAAGAACTAGGACTCTGGCCACCGAAGGCCCTCATGCTGGCTGGCTCTGGGGGCAGGACAGTAGACATGAGTGCTTATCTGGGTAAGGCAGGATTGGCAGTACCACTGTGGCAGGATGTGGGGGAGGCATAGGGCTCCTGGGTGTGCCTGAAAGAGGGGGAAGAAAGCCCCAGGGAGCCAAGGGCATTGGCTTATTTATCGTAGAAGTCAATGTGGGCTCCAGACTTGAATGTGTCCTTTTGCAGCAAGCTTAGCAGTTTCTGGGCTGACACCGTACAATCCACAAGCTCCCCTTTTGTCTTCAGCTCCTGCAGCCTTTTTCGCAAGTCTGGGTCCATCGAGGTCTCCCGGGCCGACTGCTGCATGTCTGTGTCCAGCGGACCTAGGGCATGAAGTGCAGGAGCTGAGGTGACATGGCTGAGGCAGGGGCCCCTGCTGTTGTGTATGGAGAGTGGTGGAGTCAGGTCTGGCCACAGGCAATACCTCATCCTGGCTGACAAGGGTGGTTAGTGTCACCAAAGGGGGTCACCAAAAAGGTCAGGGTCATTCTGTCACTATTGAGTTCCAGACTCACAAATTCCAATGCCCAGCGAACATGGTATCTCCAGACCACTATGTCTACCAGCAAGCTTATCACCTCCTGTCCAACCAGCACCTCCTCCTGCCTTTTTCATTTCTATTAATGAAGTACTCTTCTCTCAAGCTCAAAACCTCCATCCCTGTCTCCTCCCTCCCCACTCTGTTCCCACAGCCAACAAGTCAGCAAACAGGACCGTTCTGCCCCTATATATGCTGATAATCAGGCCCTTTATACTCCCCTGGTTCTCTCCCTGTTCCAACTCCTCTGTAGCCCTCTGCTAAATGCCCTGTGAGACAGGTAGCATCTTCCCTGTTTCACGTAAGGAAATGTGGTACAGGCCTGAAATTCAAACCCTAATTGTTCTCAAACTCTAGTCTCTCAGACTTTCTGCCTGCCCCCCGCCCCACTGCCCAGTCCAGGCAACTCCCAACTCCCAACTCTACTCCCTGTTCTGGCTAGCTCTCACCTCTCACTTGCTGGGAGTCTGTATTTCCCTTAAGGAGTGATGGTTAATGATTCAGGGACAATTACTCTGTGGATTCTTTCTTGGAGGGGATGGACTAGGCCCTTTGCCCACCCCTGAGGGGAACCACCCAGCCAGTTCTGGGTGACAGGGATGGTGGTAATGCCCCACCTACCTGGGGCATAGCTCAGCACCCTCACACTAGGCTCCTCTGTGGCTAGGACCCGGAACATCATGTCTCTGGCTGCCTTCCCAGCACAGTATAGTCCCCAGCCCTTGAAGGGCTGCAGAGCACAGACGGACGAGATGTTAACCACAGTCCTGATGAGGCCAGGACTGTCTGGAAAGGCCTTCAAGATGCTGGAAGTCAGGCAGAGCATGGAGGTCAAGTTCAGAGCCCAGTAGTTGTTCACTTCAGCTGGGTCAGCCAGGTCCACAAGGCCTTTGGACACGTCCCCGAGAGTGCCTGAAAACCAGACCATAGGAATCACTCTGTGCAGATGGGTCTTTCTCTTCCCCCAGCCTTCTCCAAGTTCCTCCAGACACCCCCCTCCCATCCAAACCTAGAGGAATCTCCCTAGTGCTTCTGAAGACTTCTCCCTCTTTCCGGCTCTGCAGACACACCTGGGTTGTTCACTCATCCCAAGCTGGAAACTGAAAGGGTGCATGCCCCGCTCTGGGCCTGGGGGTAGAACTCAGGCGGCCATTTGGAAAAACTGGTAATTTACTTCTGCTGGAAGACCTCATGCCCTGACTCAGGCCTCCGCCAGAGGGCGCGGAACAAGGAAAAGATCAGGAATGTTCTACAGGCATTTTGGAAAATTTGCCCTGAAACGGGAAGGGGTGGGGAGGGTAAGCCTGAACCGCACCGATGGTACCGAGTCTTCCTCCATACCTTGCTGAAACAACCAGGATTTTTAGACATCTTATCTGATTCCTAACAGTCACCTTTAAAGTTCCCTGCGGTTCGGGAAAGTGAGAAGGAGCGAGAAGAGGCAGGGGCATTAAGCACTATTGCTAGGGCTCCCCTGGGGAGTCCGCCCCTGCCGGCGGGCGTCTTACCCGCATTGTTGATGAGCAGCACCCGTTGCAACCCCTCGGGCCTGGGAAGCTCGCGCACGGCGCCGAGCAGCTGCTGCAAACTGTCTTTGACGCCCAGGTCGGCGGACACCCGCACCACGCGCAGGCCCGGCCGCTCGGCAGCCAGCTCGGCCTCCAGCTGCCGCAAGGCCTCGTCGTTGCGGGCGCTCAGGACCATCAGAGAGCCGGGCGACAACAGCCGGGCCAGGAGCGGGGCCAAGGCGCGGCCGAAGCCACGGGAGGCCCCGGTCACCACGCACACGGCGCGTCCCAGGCCGCCCTCCTGGCTTCCGACCCCCTCCATGCCTCCAAACTGCGCCAGCTCTCGCCAGACCCGAGACTGGCGGGGGGCGGGGCGGGACGGGGCGGGGCGGCCGCGGTAGGAGTAGGCGGAGGTCCGGCCGCAGAGGGGCGGGTATCGAAGGCTTCGGCTGCGATTGCTGGGCAACACTTTCCTTGGCCGCCTGCGCGGTCCCAGGGTGTGGGAAGAGGTCAAAACGAAAGGGCCGGGAAGCACGGCCCCCGCGGGGAATCCTAGTCCAGTTCTGGGCGTGGCATCATTCTCCCACCACCACCTAGTTCCCACCCCCTCGCTGCCTCGCGTTCACTTCCCCTCAGGGACGCATCCGCCTTCCAAGTTCACATCGCACCTTTTTGCGCAAGGGACTTCCTCCAGGCCAGGCCATCCTGCTCTGTGCTGGGTGTCCCTGTGAGCGGCCAGCAGAAGCCGAGTGAAGCTCATGCCAGTTTGGACTCTGGGAACTCACCGCTCTCGGGGTAACGGGACCTACCTCTGGGGGCACCACAGTGCTTCTCGGAGTATGGTAAAAACCTCTTCTCCCTTCCTAGACTCAACAACTCTGTGCACCAGCCAGTTTCCCGTCCTCTGAGATGTCTGACTCCTCCTGGTCTTACAGGTCTGTGTTACACCGATTTCTGCACCCACTCACGTTACACTTTTCCTAATAGTCAATTGCACCTACTCCCAGCTTCGGAGAGAGGACAGCACTTACCTCCATTTTGACTTCAAACTTTCTAACTGATTAAATTTTTTCTAGCTTATCTTTTAACTCAGGCAAAAGACCTAAAACCTATCCCCCTCAGGCAATAGGGACTGCCCAGCTGCCAGCCACACCCCATGTGATTGACCTCAAAGACAATGGTTGGTTTGAAGGTCACAGCCTATCTGCATGCACCCACAGACCTTTGTCCCACGTTTTCCTTATATAAGTCTTGAAATATTTTTGGTACTTTGGAGACAGTCCTCGAGGGCTTAGTCTGCTGTCTTCCCAAGTGTTGGCCTCACTGAAATAAATTTATTTCTGGTTTGACCACCACCCGTTTCTCTGCCTTTGGATTTTGTCAGCAGCAAATGGCCAAACCTGGTTTGGGACCCCTGCAGCCAGGTGTCTTGCACCCCTGCACCTCAGCTACACTTCAAGTTCACACAATCACCTAAATGTGTACTTCGAGACCCATACTTCAGAATACCCGCTTTCTGATTTTTTTTCAAGGAGAGAGGGAAGATGAGAAGGTTGGGAGACAGGTACAAATCTCCTTAACAAGACTTGAGAGTTTGGCAAGAGTGGTAAGCAACCTCTGATAATTCAGCCCAAGCCTTCACAGGGCTGTTATCTCTCTGATGATAGACAGCAAGGCTCGTGGAAAAACAAATTTTGCTTCCTTGTGTTGTGTGGGCTATATCATGCCAACACTAAAACAATTTGGGGGGAAGGTTTCTACTGGTCACCATGGGTGCCTTTACTACAACCTTTTTGTAAAACATGCAGTTCAGGGGCGCCTGGGTGACTCAGTCCATTAAGTGTCTGACTCTTGATTTCAGCTCCTGATCTCATGGCTCCTGAGATCCAGCCCTTAGTTAGGCTCTGTGCTGGCAGCTCGGGGATTCTCTCTCTCTCTCTCCCTCACTCTCTGTCCCAACCCCCTCCCTCAAAATGAGTAAATAAACCTGAAAAATTTTTTTTTTAAAATGTGCAGTTCAGGGGCTCCTGGATGGCTCAATCGGTTGAGTGTCTGACTTCAGCTCAAGTCATGATCTCATGGTTTGTGGGTTCAAGCTCCAGGTCAGGCTCTATGCTGACAGCTCAGAGCATGGAGCCTGCTTTGGATTCTGTGTCTCCCTCTCTCTCTGCCCTTCCCCACACTCGTGCTGTCTCTCAAAAATAAATAAAACATTTAAAAAAGTGCAGTTCAGACTGTATGTCACTATGGAACATACTCTAACAACAAATGAAACTTCAAAGAAACCTTAAACATCATTTAGTATATTTCTTGTTAAAATGCACAGTATTATTTTGAAACTGATGTAAATTAGGACCAAAAAAAGTAACTATGCTAATGTTGTTAGGAGCCAAGATTTCCAGTGTTAAAGAGACCAGGTATAAATTGAAGGAAGTTAAGGGAAAATCTGTAAACTTCAATTTGAATTAGAATCCAGAAAATTGTAGAATCTATTGCAATTACTTTTACTCTTATACAATAACACTAAAACCATGTTTTTCTCTTCTGGGTATGTTGGTTCTCCAGTACCTATGATTAACCTTTTTTTTTTTTTTTTTTTTTTTAACATTTATTTATTTTTGAGACAGAGAAAGACAGAGCATGAACGGGGGAGGGGCAGAGAGAGAGGGAGACACAGAATCGGAAGCAGGCTCCAGGCTCTGGGCCATCAGCCCAGAGCCCGACGCAGGGCTCGAACTCACGGACCGCAAGATCGTGACCTGAGCCGAAGTCGGACGCTCAACCGACTGAGCCACCCAGGCGCCCCTCTATGATTAACCTTTTTAAGAGGTCTTCCTGCAATAATGGCAGAGATTAGAGTATGCTCTGTGAAAAGTAATAAAAGGAAATCTCCTTTAGAATGCAGTTGGGAAGCCCTCAAGGTGAGCTCTCATGCCCTATGACTTGTCAATTACAGACCCAGGGGAAGAGGAGGACCTTGCACATGGCCACGCCTATCCCAGCAAGAGGGAAGGCCTTTTTCCTCCCCTGGCAACAGCCCAGCCAATGAGAGACTGCAACAATGCAGCCAATGAAAAGCCACTATACTTTGAACTCCCAGTTTTCACCAATGGACTTTCTGTTTATAACAGCCGAGCTTCCCCTTTCCTCTATAAAGGAACATTCCTCTCGTTGAAGGGAATTACCTGTAGTTTCTTGGGAGAGTGTGTGCTGTGGCTTGCGATTCTCTGCTATCCCCCAATAAATCCATTTTTTTGCTGTTAAAATAGCTGGCAGTTTTGTTTTGTAAGGTTAACTTACTTGGTTTGAAAGTGCTCCTTTGGCCTTTGGTCGGACTTCTTTTGGGGACTGGATTGTTCCTATTGGAACTGTGACGGTCTTTACTCTGATTCCTTCTGGAACCAAGCTGCTACTGATGAAACTGTGCTGTTTAGGAGTTTTTCCCTTTGCACCAGAGAAAAACCTAGTAATGGGATTGCAGTCATCAAAATGCTCTGAGAGTGCTGCTCCCTTCTTTGCCCTTAGTGGGACTCTGACTGGTTTTGTGTTTAAAAACTATGGTCCTTCTGCATGCACATTTATAAACTAAGTGGATTGACTTAACCAAAAGTAATTTAGAGCACCGGTGCCTGGGTGGCTCAGTCGGTTAATCGCTGAGCCTGCTTGGGATTCTCTGTCCCTCTCTCTATGCCCCTCCCCTGCTCTCTCTCAAAGATAAATAAACTAAAAAAGAAAAAAAAAAACAAAACAAAAAAAAAAAACACCACCAATGGCCATTATGGGGAACTTTTGATCTCTCCGAACTTACTCAAAGTTTTAGAAAGCTATGGGTACTTAATAGAAAAAAACAAAAACAAAACAAAACTGGGATGCCTGTTTTAAATGGTACTGATAGAGTAGACAGTTAGTTAGACATGTATTGGAGGCAAGGATGGTGATAAATAGGGTACACATTAGGAGCCTGGGGGCACAACATCCTGACTTTGTGGCTCCCAAGACCCTTCAACATCCTGGCCTTGTGGCCACCAAGACACCAAGTAACAGATCAAGAGCCACAAGTGCAGAAAGAACATGCCCTCTCCTCTTCAGCCTCTGCCCCAGAGTAACCTATAGTGTCATTGTCATGTATTTACATTGTGATTTTAACCCTGCCCCTGTGGGAGGAGATGGACAGGACAGTTCCAGCAAGAACCTTGTAGGGCCCAAAACTCGTCCTCCTAATTGGCAGGAGGAGTCCCTTAGATGGTTGGAAATGACCTCAGTTAGAGACTGACCTAGCTATGACCCATAACCTATGCAAACATAAAAAGAAAAGACGCCCCTAATCCTGGTGCAGTTGCTACCTCTGGGTCTGCTCACTGTCCCTTCTTGACAGTGTTCTGTCCTTAGTAAACTGCTTTGTGCTTGCTACCTTCCTTCAGGCTGTCGCTGAGTATGGATCCTCAAATAAATCTTTCGTGGGGAATACAAGCATTTAGGCCTCCATTCACACAATGCAGACTCTCCCACGGGTAATAATACCTTGAGACTTCCAGATATTTTCAGACCTAGCCTCTTCTAAACCTAGCTGCTTCCAGAAGGACCTGTTTGGTAACAGTCCACAGGGACAGAGTGGTTTACCTGGACTGGGAGAGAGCCTGGAAAATTCTTTTCTGAGGAAGATGATTATCTGCCTCCTCCCACTCCCCACCCCCCCCCCCCCCCGCTCCGCCAATCTTATTTCAAGCAATATTTCAGCAGTTTGTGAATAATATTTAAATGGGCAATACCACCCATAGAATTCCCTTAGTAATAGCACAGTGGTCCTGGGTGGCTCAGTCAGTTAAGTCTCTGACTTCGTCTCAGGTCGTGATCTCACAGTTTGTGAGTTCAAGCCCCATAATGGGCTCGGTGCTGACCGCTTAGAGCCTGGAACCTGCTTCAGAATCCGTGTATCCCTCTCTCTCTACCCCTCCTGCACTAGTATTCTGTCTCTGTCTCTGTCTCTCTCTCTCTCAAAAATAAAAACATTAACAATTTTTTTTTTTTTTTAAATAGTGCAACGGTTCCCAAATTTGTCTGCACATTGGTCACCAGGGAACTACAAAAACACTGATGCCTGTGTCTCATAGGCCTGGACTTAGGAATTTTTTAATAAAATTTTTGTTCAGTTTACTTAAACTAAAAAAAAACAAAAAAACAAAAAAACAATTCACCCATTTCTCCCACCCTCCATCTCTTATAATCACCATCTGTTCTCTGTATCTACACGTTTGTTTTTGTTTCTAGTTTTTGTTTTTGTTTTTTTAGATTTCACATGTAAGAGAGATCATACTGTGTTTATTTTCTGTCTGACTTATTTCACTTAGCATAATGTCCTTGAGGTCCATCAATGTTGTTTCACATGGCAAGATTTCATTCTTTTTTAATGGTTGAATATTTATCCATTCATTCATCTATGGATGTTTAGGTTGTTACCATATCTTGGCTATTGTAAATAATGTTGCAGTGAACAGGGGGGTACATGTATCTTTTCAAGTTAGTGTTTTTGTTTTCTTTAGATAAATACCCAGAAGTCGAATTGTTGGACCATATGTGGTTCTATTTTTAATTTTTTTAGGAACCCCTGTACTGTTTTCCATAGTGCCTACACCAGTTTACATTCCCATTAACAGTGCACAGGGTTTTCTTTTTTCCACATCCTCTTCTTATTAACACTTGTTATTTCTTGTCTTTTGAGTTTAGCAATTCTAACGGGTGTGAGATGATAACTCATTGTGGTTTTGATTTGCATTTCCCTGATGATTAATGATACAGAGCATCTTTTCTTGTACCTGTTGGCCATCTATATGTCTTCTTTAGAAAAATGTCTATTCAGATTCCCTGCCCATTTTTTAATCAGATTGTTTTTTTGTTGTTTTGTTTTTTGGGTGTTTTTGCTGTTGGGTTATGAGTGCTTCAGATATTTTGGATATTCACCCCTTATCAGATACATGATTTGCAACTATTTTCTCTCATTCAGTAGGTTGAGTTTTCATTTTGTCGATGATTTCCTTTGCTGTGTAGAAACTTTCAGTTTGATGCACTCCTATGTATTTTATTTTTTGTTTTTCATTTGGTTTTTAAAGTTTTTATTTTAATTCCAGTTAGTTAACATACTGTGTCATATTAGTTTCGGTGTACAATATAGTGATTCAACACTTTCATACATGACCAGGTGCTCGTCACAAGTGCACTCCATGATCCCCATCACCTATTTCAGCCAGCCCCCCACTCCCCTCCTCTCTGGTAATCATCAGTTTGTCTTCTATAATTTACAGTCTGTTTCTTGATTTGTCTCTCTCTCTCTCTCTCTCTTTTCTTCTCTTTGCTCATTTGTTTTGTTTCTTAAATTTCACACATGAGTGAAATCATATGTTATTTGTCTTTCTCTGACTTATTTGGCTTAGCATTATACTCTCTAGCTCCATCCATGTTCTTGCAAATGGCAAGATTCATTCCATTGTGTATATATACCACATCTTCTTTATCCATTCATCAATCAATGGACATTTGGGCTGCTTTCATATGTTGGCTATTGTGATAATGCTGTTATAAACGTAGGGGTGCATATATCCCTTTGAATTAGTGTTTTTGTATCCTTTGGGTAAATACCCAGTAGTGAGATTCCTGGATCACCGGGTAATTCTATTTTTTACTTTTTGAGGAACTTCTGTGCCATTTTCCACAGTGGCTGCACGAGTTTGCATCCCTATGAACAGTGAACGACATCCTTTTTCTTCACATCCTCAACAACACCTGTTGTTTCTTGTGTTGTTGAATTTAGTCATTCTTATTGGTGTGAGCTGATAGCTCATTGTGTGTTTTTTTGTTTTTTTTTTTTAACGTTTATTTATTTTTGAGACAGAGAGAGACAGAGCATGAACGGGGGAGGGTCAGAGAGAGGCAGACACCGAATCCGAAACAGGCTCCAGGCTCTGAGTGGTCAGCACAGAGCCCGACGCGGGGCTCAAATTCACGGACCGCGAGATCACAACCTGAGCCGAAGTCGGACGCTTAACCAACTGAGCCACCCAGGTGCCCCTAGCTCATTGTGGTTTTGATTTGCATCTCCCTGATGATGAATGATGTTGAGCATCTTTTCATGTGTCTGTTGGCCATCTATATGTCCTCTTTAGAGAAATGTCTGTTCACATCTTCTGTCCAGTTTTTAATTGGATTATTTGTTTTTTGGGTGTTGAGTTTTAGAAGTTCTTTGTAGGTTTTGACACTAATTCTTTATCAGATATGTCATTTGCAAGTATCTTCTCCCATTCTGTAGGCTGCCTTTTAGTTTTGTTGATTGCTTCCTTTGCTGTGTAGAAGCTTTTTAGTTTGATGTAATCCTAGTAGTTTATTTTTGCTTTTGTTTTCCCCTTGCCTCAGGAGACATCTAGAAAAAAGTTGCTATGGCCTTTGTCAAAGAGGTTACTACCTGTGTTCTCTTCTAGGATTTTTATGGTTCCAAGTCTCATATTAGGTCTTTCATCCATTTTGAATTTTTTCTCTGTATGGTGTAAGAAAGTGGTCCACTTTTATTCTTTTGCACATTGCTGTCCAGTTTTCCTAACACCATTTGTTGAAGAGACTGTCTTTTTCACATTGGATATTCTTTCCTGCTTTGTCGAAGATTAATTGACCATATAGTTGTGGGTGTAATCCTACTTGGACTGGTTTGTTTGTTTGTTTGTTTGTTTGTTTTTGCTTTTGAAAGAGGGACCTGGTTAAATACACTGTGGTACATCTACATCAATGTATAATATGCAGCCATAAAAGTGAATGAAAATTTCTGTACACACTGATGTGAAAAATTGAATGAAAAAGGCAAGGTGAAGAACAGGAAAAGAGTATATACTATGTTACTTTTTTCACAGTAAAAAGGGGGAATAAAATATATGTACTTAGGTTGTACATATTAAGTACTGTAATCCCTGATTAATTATAAAACTAGTTAACTACAGAGGATGGTGAGGGGAAGATAATCTCACATAGTGTACCTTTTGGTACACTATTCAAAATAAATAAATAAAATAGGCTATTCAAAAATAAATAAAATAGGCTCTTAAAGGAATACGTAAATGTACCAGGACAAATAGAGAAAGATTATATCAGAATTTTAATCTTTGTCGACTTGCTTGGCATTTTAACCTTCATAACATTAAACGAACTAATATTTAAGAATTTAAATATTTAAGAATTTAAATTTAAATATTAAATATTTAAGAATTTGGGGCGCCTGGGTGGCGCAGTCGGTTAAGCGTCTGACTTCAGCCAGGTCACGATCTCGCGGTCTGTGGGTTCGAGCCCCGCATCAGGCTATGGGCTGATGGCTCAGAGCCTGGAGCCTGTTTCCGATTCTGTGTCTCCCTCTCTCTCTGCCCCTCCCCCGTTCATGCTTTGTCTCTCTCTGTCCCAAAAATAAATAAACGTTGAAAAAAACCCTAAATATTAAATATTTAAGAATTTAAATTTAATTTAATTTTTGCTATTTAATTTTATTTAGATTTGAGTCTTTCAGCAAAAAGTCCCCTTTGGGAATTCTTCACATCTTGCAAGGATGACATGCAAGGAGAACATCAAGTTCGCCACCCTAAAATTTCACAAAGGAAATCTCTAAACTTACGTAAAGAACATCCATGCTGAAACAACTTTGACCCAAATGTAACAAAGAGTATAGACTATGAATAAAACAAGAAAGTTTCGGAGAAATATGAGACCTCCTAAACTCATTCTGTTGTTACTAATCAAATTGCAAAACAATAGTCTTTATAAAAATATTTCAAGAATATAGTTAGTTCCTTCTACTTTTGAGACAAAAGATTTAAACAGAAAGCTTGACAAAATTACTGCTATAGACTGCCAACTATTTTTAGTGGTAGAAGATGAGGGATTTTTGACATTTGATGAAGATATAAATTTCCTTCTATAAAATATGTTACTAGAAACAGTTTTTATAATTAAAGTCTGCTGTGTATATAAAGGTTAATGATATTATTAAATGTGCTACTTCTGTATGCTGTACCTCAGACACTTGAATATGTACAAGCAAGCATACTTTTTTTAAAAATAAGAGCATCGTACATTAAAAAAAGGGGGAGTGTTGCCTGGGTGGCTCAATTGATTAAGCGTCTGACTTCGGCTCAGGTCATTATCATTTCACAATCTGTGAGTTCGAGCCCTGCATCAGGCTCGGTGCTAACAGCTCAGAGGCTGGAGCCTACTTTAGATTCTGTGTCTCCCTCTCTCTGCTCCTCCACCACTCATTCTCTCTTTCTTTGTCTCTCTCTCTCTTTCTCTCTCTCTCTTTCAATCTCAAAAATAAATAAACATTAAAAAAATAAGCAATCTCTATCAAAATAACACAAGCATTCTTCACAGAGCTAGAACAAACAATCCTAAAATTTGTATGGAACCAGAAAAGACCCTGAATAGCCAAAGCTATCTTGAAAAAGAAAACCAAAGCTGGAGGCATTACAATCCCAGACTTCAAGCAGTATTATGAAGCTGTAATCATCAAGACAGTATGGTACTGGCACAAAAACAGACACTCAGATCAATGGAACAGAATAGAGAACCCAGAAATGGACCCACAAACGTATGGCCAACTAATCTTTGACAAAGCAGGAAAGAATATCCAATGGAATAAAGACAGTCTCTTCAGCAAATGGTGCTGGGAAAACTGGACAGCGACATGCAGCAAAATGAACCTGGACCACTGTCTTACACCATACACGAAAATAAACTCAAAATGCATGAAAGTCCTAAATGTAAATGCCATCAAAATCCTTGAGGAGAAAGCAGGCAGAAACCTCTTTGACCTTGGCCACAGCAACTTCTTACTCAACGTGTCTCTGGAGGCAAGGGAAAACAAAGCAAAAATGAACTATTGGGTGCCTGGGTGGCTTAGTAGGTTAAGCGTCCGATTTCGGATCAGGTCAAGATCTCACGGTTTGTGGGTTTGAGCCCCATGTCGGGCTCTGTGCTGACACTTAGAGCCTCAAACCTGCTTCAGATTCTGTGTCTCCCTTTCTCTCTCTACCCCTGCCCTGCTTGCACTCTGTCTCTCTCTCAAAAATAAATAAACATTAAAAAAAAAGAACTATTGGGACCTCATCAAAATAAAAAGCTGCATGACAAAGGAAACAATCAGCAAAGCTAAAAGGCAACTGACGAAATGGGAGAAATATTTGCAAATGACATATCAGATAAAGGGTTAGTATCCAAAACCCATAAAGAACTTATCAAATTCAACACCCAAAACACAAATAATCCAGTGAAGACATGGGCAAAATACATGAATAGACACTTCTCCAAAGAAGACATCCAGATGGCCAACCGACACATGAAAAAATGCTCAACATCACTCATCATCAGGGAAATACAAATCAAAACCACGATGAGACAACCACCTCAGCTCTGTCAGAATGGCTAACATTAACAACTCGGGCAACTACAGATGTTGGTGAGGATGCAGAGAGAGGATCTCTTTTGCACTGCTGGTGGGAATGCAAACTGGTGCAGCCACTCTGGAAAGCAGTACAGAGGTTCCTCAAAAAATTAAAAATAGAACTACCCTTCAACTCAGCAACTACACTACTAGGTATCTCTCCAAGGGATACAGGTGTACTGTTTCAAAGGGACACATGCACCCCAATGTTTATAGCAGCACTACTGACAATAGTCAAAGTATGGAAGGAACTCAAATGTCCATCGACAGATGAATGGATGAAGATGTGGTATATATATATACAATGGAGTATTACTCGACAATCAAAAAGAATGAAATCTTGCCATTTGCAATTAAGTGGATGGAACTAGAGGGTATTATGCTAAGCAAAATTAGAGAAAGACAAATATCATATGACTTCACTCGTATGAGGAATTTAAGATACAAAACAGATGAATATAAGGAAAGGGAAGCAAAAATAATATAAAAACAGGGAGGGGGACAAAACGTAAGAAACATATACAGAACAGAGGGTTGCTGGAGGGGTTGTGGGAGGGGAGGATGGGCTATAAATGGGTAAGGGGCATTAAGGAGTCTAATCCTGAAATCATTGTCGCACTATAGGCTAACTAACTTGAATGTAAATTAAAAAATAATTAAAAACAATTAAAATATGAAAAAATAAATATTGAAAAAATTAAAAAAAAAAGCATCGAGGATTGTTGGCAATAAACAGAGTAGACCTTTTGCATATTCCAACCAAAGTAAACTATGTGATATACAAGATACTTTGGAATTGCTTTATCCTGTACTTCCACAAGATGTTCAAACAAGGTAAAATAGCAGATTTTAACATTAAGGAAGCTGCTTGACCAAAAGAAAGCCTTGACATTTTACTTTGCAGATAACAATAGCAGCAAAGCAGGACTCTAACAACTCATAGTAGTTTGAAGATAAAGGAGTTTATTTGCTGGAAACTTCTCAAGAGGAGTGCCTGGCTGGCTCAGTTGGTAGAGCATACAACTCTTGATCTTGGGGTTGTGAGTTCAAGCCCCATGTTGCTTAAAAATAAAATCTTAAAAAAAAAATAAAAGGGACTGCTGAATTAGTAATCAACTGAGTCGTCATGTCCATAGGTGATACTTGCTGTTGGAGTGCAAATTTATAGATGAAAAAGTGCAGGGAGGAGGCTAGAATAATAAACCATGTGATGATGGATTAACATTGCCGACATCAGTATGAACTCATTTAGCTAAATATAGATCCAATGGGATAAAGAGACAAATAATTATATATATATATATATATATATATATATATATATATATATTTTTTTTTTTTTTTTTTTTTTTTTTTTTTTTTTTAAAGAGTGAGCCTGTGGGGGAGGGGGGCAGAGGGAGAGAGAGAATCTTTTTTTTTTTTTAATTCAAGTTAGTTAACCCAGTGATTCATTATTGCATAGTGCTCATCCCAACAAGTACCTTCCTTATTGTCCATCACATTAGCGCATCTCCCACCCACCTCCCCTCCAGCAACCCTCTGTCTGTTCTCTGTATTTAAGAGTCTCTTATGGTTTGCCTCTCTTTCTGTTTTTGTCTTATTTTTCCTTCCCTTACCCTATGTTCATCTGTTTTGTTTCTTAAATTCCACATATGAGTGAAATCATATGATATTTGTCTTTCTCTGGCTCACTTATTTTGCTCAGCATAATACACTCTAGTTACATCCATGTTGTTGCACATGGCAAGATTTCATTCTTTTTGACCACTGAGTAATATTCATTCCATTGTGTATACATACGACGTCATCTTTATCCATTCATCAGTTGGTGGACATTTGGGCTCCTTCCATAATTTGGCTATTGTTGATAGTGCTGCTATAAGTATTGGGGTGCATGTGCCCCTTTGAATCAGCATTTTTGTATCCTTTGGATAAAAACCTAGTAGTGCAATTGCTGAGTTGAAGGGTAGTTCTATTTTTACTTTTTTGAGGAACCTCCATACTGTTTTCCAGAATAGCTGTACCAGTTTGCGTTCCCACCGACAATGTGAAAGTGTTCCCTTTTTTCTGCATCCTTGCCAACATCTGTTGTTTCCTGAGTTGTTCATTTTAGCCATTCTGACAGGTGTGAGGTGGTATCTTGTGGTTTTTATTTGTATTTCTCTGATTGATGAGTGATGTTGTGCATCATTTCATGTCTGTTAGCCATCTGGATGTCTTCGGAAAAGTGTCTATTCATGTTTTCTGCTCATTTCTTCACTGGATTATTTTTTGGGTGTTGAGTTTGATAAGTTCTTTATAGATTTTGAATACTAACCCTTTATCCAGCTGTCATTTGCAAATATCTTCGGCCATCCCATCGGTTGCCTTTTAGTTTTGTTGATTGTTTCTTTTGCTATATAGAAGCTTTTTTATCTTGATGAGGTCCCAACAGTTCATTTTTGCTTTTGTTTCCCTTGCCTCCAGAAACATGTCTAGTAAGAAGTTGCTGCAGCTGAGGTCAAAGAGGTTGCTTCCTGTGTTCTCCTCTAGGAATTTGATGGTTTCCTGCCTCACATTTAGGTCTTTCATCCATTTTGAATTTACTTTTGTGTGTGGTGTAAGAAAGTGGTCCAGTTTCATTCTTCTGCACGTCGCTGTCCAGTTTTCCCAGCACCATTTGCTGAAGTGATGGTCTTTTTTCCATGGATCTTCTTTACTGTTTTGTCGAAGATAGGTGGCCATACATTTGTGCATCCATCTCTGGGTTCTCTATTCTGTTCCATCAATTTATGTGTCTGTCTGTTTTTGTGCCATTATCCTATTGTCTTGATGATTACAGCTATGTACTACAGCTTGAAGTCTGGGATTGTGATGCCTCCAGCTTTGGTTTTCTTTTTCAACATTACTTTGGCTATTTGGGGTCTTTTGTGGTTCCATACATTTTTTAGAATTGTTTGTTCTAGGTCTGTAAAGAATGCTGGTGTTATTTTGATAGGATTGCATTGAATGTGTAGATTTCTTTGGATATTATAGACATTTTAACAATATTTGTTCTTCCAATCTGTGCTTTTCCATTTCTTTGTGTCTTTAATTTCTTTCATAAGCTTTCTATAGTTTTCACCAAACAATCCTTTGCCTCTTTGATTAGGTTTATTCCTAGGTATCTTATGGTTTTTGGTGCAATTGTAAATGGGATCAATTCCTTGATTTCTCTTTCTGCTGCTTATTATTGGTGTATAGAAATGCAGCTGATTTCTGGATGTTGATTTTATATCCTCTGACTTTGCTAAATTCATGTATCAGTTCTAGAAGTTTTTGGTGGAGTCATTCATGTTTTCCAGCAGAGCATCATGTTGTCTGTTAAGAGTGAAAATTTGACTTCTTCCTTGCCAATTTGGATGTCTTTTATTTCTTTGTTGTTTGATCGTGGAGGCTAGGACTTCTAGTACTATGTTGAACAGCAATGGTAAGAGTGGACATCCCTGTTTTATATGTGACCTTAGGGGGAAAGCTCTCAGTTTTTCCCTATTGAGGATGATATTAGCTGTGGGTCTTTCATATATGGCCTTTATGATGTTGAGGTGTGTTGCAGACTTTGAGTCTGGAGTTCTCTCTTGTCCAGCAAGAGAGTGGATGTGGAATTGAATACAAGAGAGGCTAATGTCCAGGAGGAGACAAGACCCCTGAACAGCTTATTGAGCTCTCAAGGTTTAAAAAAAATTTTTTTTGCTTATTTATTTTCAAGAGAGAGAGAGAGAGAGAGAATGAGCAGAGGAGGGGCAGAGAAAGAGAGAGACACAGAATCTGACGCAGGTTCCAGGCTCTGAGCTGTCAGCACAGAGCCCGATGTGGGGCTCGAACTCACGGACTGCAAGATCACGACCTGAACCGAAGTCGGATACTTAACTGCCTGAGCCACCCAGGTGCCCCTCTCAAGGTTTTACATATGTGGTGAACGTGCAGAAGAAAACAATAAGATAGTGACCATTAATTTGTGTGTGTAAGAAGCAAAGGGTTTGGTGGGCAAGTGGCATTAGAAGTTGAGATTAAAGAAAAATGATATATTGGAGCCAGATGTTGGAAGGACAGTGTTTCTCTGTGGGTGATACAGCCAAGTAGCTGTTATCTCCAAAGTTTAAGATTGCTGGAGCATGCTGCCTTAAGGTTAACAAGGCACTTTTCATTAACTAACCTTGGGAACTTTTGCCCCATAGTGGCTTTCCACCTCCAACTGTCCTGGGACACTTTCATCCTGTGGAGGCATCTTCCCACCGTAAACCTTGTTTTACTTAGTGACTAACTAACCTTGGGTGCTTTCACCTGATGGTGGCTTTCCGCCTCTATGTTTTGTCTTACTTAATGACTGGCCTTGAGAGCTTTCACCCTGTGGCAGCTTTCCGCCCTAAGCCTTGTTAACCCATTGGTGTAAGCATACAGAATTCTTAAACTTATTTCCCACAGAGGTGTGTTCCTTCTATGCCTACTTTCTTGAGGGTTTTTATCAAGAAATGTTGCTGCATTTTGTCACATGCTTTTTCTGTATCTATTGAGGGGATCATGTGGTTCTTATCCTTTTACTGATGTGGTGTATCACATTGATTGATTTGCAAATATTGAACCAGCCCTGCAGCCCAGGAATATATCCCAGTTGATCATAGTGAATAATTATTTTAATATATTGTGAATTCAATTTGCTAGTATCTTGTTGAGAATTTTTGTATCCAGCTTCATCAGGGATATTGGCCTGTAATTCTCCTCCTTAGTGGGGTTTTTGGTTTTGGAATGAAGGTAATGCCGGCTTCATAGAATGAGTTTGGAAGCTTTCCTCCCATTTCTATTTTTTGGAACAGTTTGAGAAGAATAAGTATTAACTCTTCCTTAAATGTTTGGTAGAATTCCCCTGGGAAGCTCTCTGGCCCAGGACTCTTGTTTTTGGGGAGATTTTGATAACTGATTCAATTTCTTTGCTGGTTTTGGGTCTGTTCAGATTTTCTATTTCTTCCTGTTTCAATTTTGGTTGTGCATGAGTTTCTAGGAATTTGTCAGCTTCTTCCAGATTGCCCAGTTTGTTGGCATATAATTTTTCATGGTATCCTCTTTTAGTTGTATTTCTATGGTGTTGGTTGTGATCACTCACTCCTCCTTCATTCGTGATTTTACCTATTTGGGTCTTCTCTCTTTTCTTTTTGAGAAGTCTGGCTAGGGGGTTATCAATTTTGTTTATTCTTCCAAAGAGCCAGCATTTTTATTTTAATCTGTTCTACTGTGGGTTTTTTGTTTGTTTGTATATTGCTTTCTTCTGCTCTAATCTTTATTATTTCCCTTCTTCTGCTGGCTTGAGGCTTTATTTGCTGGTTCTATTCTAGCTCCTTTAGGTGTAGGGTTAGGTTGTGTATTTGGGACCTTTCTTGATTCTTGAGGTAGGCCTGCATTACAGTGTATTTTCCTCTTAGGACTGTCTTTGCTGCATCCCAAAGGGTTTGGACTGTTGCGTTTTCATTTTGATTTGCTTCCATGTGCTTTTTTTATTTCTTCTTTAATTTCATGGTTAACCCATTCATTCCTTAGTAGAATGTTCTTTAGCCTCCATGTATTTGAGGGCTTTCCAAAGTTTTTCTTGTGGTTGATTTCAAGTTTCATAGTGTTGTAATCTGAAAATATGCATGGTATGATCTTGATCTTTTTGTATCTGTTGAAGGCTGATTTGTGACCCAATAAGTGATCTATTCCGGAGAATGGTCCATGTGTACTTGAGAAGAATGTGTATTCTGCTGCTTTAGGACATAATGTTCTGAATATATCTGTTAAGTCCTTCTGGTCCAGTGTGTCATTCAAAGCCATTGTTTCTATGGGGTGTCTGGGTGGCTCAGTCAGTTAGGCATCAGACTGCAGCTCAGGTCATGATCTCATGGCTCGTGGGTTCGAGCCCCATATTGGGCTCTATGCTGACAGCTTAGAGCTTGGAGCCTGCTTCCGATTCTGTGTCTCCCTCTCTCTCTGTCCCTCCCCTGCTCACACTCTGTCTCTCTAAAAAATAAATAAACATTAAAAAATTAACAACAACAACAACAAAAACCCAAAGCCATCGTTTCCTTGTTGATTTTCTGCTTAGATATCTGTCCATTGTTGTAAGTAGGGTGTTAAAGTCCCCTACTATTATGGTATTATTATCAATTAATTTATTTATGTTTATTATTAATTGGTTTATATATTTGGGTGCTTCTAAATTGGGGGCATAAATATTTATAATTGTTAGATCTTGATGGATAGACCCCTTAATTGTGAGATAATGCTTTTCTTCATCCCATGTTAGTCTTTATTTATTTATTTTTTTAATGTTTATTTATTTAGAGAGAGAGAGAGCATGTGTGTGAGTGGGGGTGGGGCAGAGAAAGCGAGAATCCGAAGCAGGCTCCATGCCATCAGCACAGAGCCTGACGCAGGGCTCGAACTCACCAACTGTGAGATCATGACCTGAGCCAAAACTAAGAATTGTATGCTTAACTGACTGAGCCACCTAGGAGTCCTAGGCTTTGTTTTCAAATCCAGTTTGTCTGATATAAGCGTGGCTATTCTGGCTTTATTTTGCCATCCATTGGCATGATAGATGGTTCTCCATCCCCTCACTTTCAATCTGCAGGTGTCTTTAGGTCTAAAATGAATCTCTTGTAGGCAGCATATAGATGGATCTTATTTTTTTATCCATTCTGATGCCTTGTGTCTTTTTCAGAGTGATTTTTGAAAGATATGAATTTAGTGCCATTGTGTTACCTGTAGAGTTGGTGTTTCTGGTGATGTTCTCTGGTCCTTTCTAGTCTGTTGCTTTGGTCTTCTTTTTTTTTTTTTTTTTTCCTCCACTCAGTGTCCCCCTTAAAATTTCTTTCAGGGCGAGTTTAGTGATCACCAACTCCTTTCGTTCTTGTTTGTCTGGGAAACTCTTTATCTCTCCTATTCTGAATGACAGCCCTGCTGGATAAAGAATGCTTGGCTGCATATTTTGCCCATTCAGCACAGTGAATATTTCCTGCCACTCCTTTCTGGCCTGCTAGGTTTCAGTGGACAGGTCTGCTGCTAACCTTATGTGTCTACCCTTGTAGGTTATGGATCTTTTGTCCCTAGCTCCTTTCAGAATTCTCTCTTTATCTTTGTATTTTCCAAGCTTCGCTACGATATGTCATGGTGTTGACCTGTTTTTTTCATTTCTCAGGAGTTCTCTGTGCCTCTTGGGCTTGAATGCCTGTTTCCTTCCCCAGATTAAGGAAGTTCTCAGCTATAATTTGTTCAAATAAATCTTCTCCCCCTTTTTCCACTCTTCTTCTGGGACTCCTATGATATGGATATTGTTTTGCTTTATGGAATCACTAAGTTCTCTAATTCTCCCCCTTGTGATCTAATAATTTCCTTTTTCTCTTTTTTTCAGCTTCATTATTTTCCATAATTTTATCTTCTGTATCACCTAGTCTCTCCTCTGCTTCTTCAATCCTTATTGTGACTGTGTCCACTCAGTTTTGCCTCTCAGTTACAGTATTTTTTATTTCAGTCTGATTAGTTTTTAGGTCTTTGATCTCTGCAGCAAGGGTTTCTCTGGTGTCCTCTATGCTTTTTTCAAGCCCGGGTAGTAGTCTTATGACTGTTATTCTAAATTCTTGTTCAGATATGTTGCTTATGTCTGTTTTGAGCAAGTCCCTGGCTGTGATTTCCTCTTGACCTTTCTTTTAGGGACAGTTCCTCCATCTTGTCATTTTGGCTAAGTTTCTGTCTTTTGTGTGTTTAAAAAAAATTTTTTTTATGTTTATTAATTTTTGAGAGGCAGAAAGAAACAGAGTGTGAGTGGGATAGGGGCAGAGAGAGAGGGAGACGCAGAACCTAAAGCAGGCTCCAGGCTCTGAGCTGTGAGCACAGAGCCCCGTGCAGGTCTTGAACTCCCGAGCCATGAGATCGTGACCTGAGCCGAAGTCAGATGCTTAACTGACTGAGCCACCCAGGCATCCTTCTTTTGTGTGTTTTAAATGCTTGTTATGTTTCCTGAACCTGAGATTAGTGCTGTATTTAAAAGGGGTCATACACTGTCCAGGGCCTGGCACTTCAGAAAGTGTTTCTGGCATATGCTATGTGCACTCTGCTGTTGCATCTTGGCCACTCTTTGTTGCTAGTTAGTCCTCTGCAGAGCTCCTCCTTGCTTCCAGTGGGGAGTGTTTGGACCTTTAACTAGGTGTGCTTTGATTTGTTTGTTGAAGTAAGCCTGGAAAAAATAGGCAGTGGGGGGAAAGCCTGATCCCCCAAAAAAGAGAAAAGGAAAAGGAACAACAACAAAAAACAGAGAATCAAAAAATTGTAAGTCTGATTCCAAAGAAAAGAAAGGAAAAAAAAAAGAAAAAAGAAAGGAAAAGAAAAGGATAAAAAAATCTGATCCAAAAAAAAAAAAGAGAGAAAAGGAAATTAAAAAAAAAAAAAAAAAAAAAGAAACTATGAGCCTGATTCCAAAAGAAAAAAAAAGAAGAAAGAAAAAAAAGGAAAAAAAAGCAGGTCTGGTCCTATTTTCACCAGAACTGCAGGTGATGTTTTGAAGCACTTGATTTTCAGTATGCTTGGTGCATGTGGGGTGCTGTCTGTCCTGGAGGAGAGGCTCCCTGTGTTGGCTCAGAGTCAGTCTTACCCCAGTAAATAAGCATTTTCCAGGTACACAGGGGTGGGGTTTGGTGTAAGCGGGTCCTGCCTCCATTGGGGCCGCTGCGTTGCTCTCTGAAGTCCCCCTGTGTTGGTGTCAGGTGGGGAAATGGCACCCCCCCCCCCAATCTCCCAACTCTGGACTGGTGATCTCACACCCTTTGCTGTTCAGGAAGCCCTCACAGAATATCGAGGGTAGTCAGTCCACACTGTACCACAACTCTCTCGCGTTTTTTTCTTTGGCACGTGGCTGGTATTCAAAACCCAAAGTCTTAAAAGGACCAGGCAGGGAAAGAGAGAGAATCTCAAGCAGGCTCCACATTCAGCACAAAGCCCAATGCGGGGCTTGATCCTATGACCCGGGGATCATGACCTGAGCTGAAATCAAGAGTCAGACACTCAACCAGCTGAGCCACACAGGAGCCCCAAGAGGCAAATAATCATACACAGTGTGTATATACAGATATATTTCCAAGCTCTGCCCTCTGAGAGGGTCAAGAAGCAAGCACCCCAGTAGCAATGAGTGTACGCAGTGCCCAGATCTTGGTTTCTCATACCATTCTCTAATAAAAGAGCCAGGGCTTCTTGGAAAAATGGCTGATTCTAAAATCAGGTGTGAGAAATAGCCTGGAGCGTCCTGTAGTGCCTGAAAGTTAAAAAAAAAAAAAAAAAAAAAGTACTTAAAAAATGAAAATACCTAAAATGATAGGAATATGTCAGAAAGACATGGGAGGCAACTGAAGGTGATCCCAGCAGCCAAAGCAGGACAAATTGAGCAATGAAACCAAATAGTATTGGATTATAACCTATAGTATAAAGTAATTATCCATGAGTCCACATGCTATAAATAAATAAAAGAATAAATGGAGAATAGACAAATCTCCCACACAGATTCCAAATAACTTATGTAGATACCTGAAAGGAGTGTTTATGCTCCATTGTATGCTTTACCTCAAGTTGGGGGAGCATAACTCCCCACTGCTTATGTGTGGACTGTGCATAGCGAATTCTTCCAAATTGTATCGTATGTAAAGGCATAAGAAAGTGGAGAAACATGACAAAAACTACCTCAGCCTGGAAATCAAGATCAACATCAACAGTGATGAATCATGTTGATACCATGTACCCTTGATGTGATGTGATAGGAATGTCAGTTTACTCTGTGGTCTTCCTCTCCAAAACCCATAATCCCATTATAATCATGAGAAATCACAATGGAATATTCCTCAGCAATGAAAATCAGGAACAAAGTGCTAATACATGCTACAGCATAGGTGAACTTCATGAAAGTAGCCAGACACAAATAACTATGTTTTGTATGATTTTGTTTGTATAAAATTTCTAGAAAGACCAAAATAATAGAGCAAATCAATTAGGCATAGGCACGAGGGAACTATTTAGGGGTGATAGAAGTGTTCTAAAATGATCATCGTGTTTATGCTCTTCAATTTAAGTTTTTGATCTATTTTAAATTAATTTGTGTATGGTATGAGGTAACAGTCCAACTTGTTTTGTTTTGTTTTGGCCTGTGGATATCCTATTTTCTTAAAAATACTTTGCTGAGCAAATTGGCCTTTTCCTTATTGTCAAAAATTTATTGACCAGAGATGTGAAGATTTATTTCTGGGCTTTTGATTTTATTTCATTGGTCTATATGTCTATCCTAATGCCAGTACTACACTGTTTTAGTGACTGTAGCTTTGTAGTAAGTTTTTGAAATTGGGAATTGTGAGTCCTTTAACTTTGTTCTTTTTTTCTCCAAGATTGTTTTGACTTTTCAGGGCCCTTTGAAATTTAATGTGAATCTTAGGATGAGCTTTAACATTTCTGGAAAAAAAAAAGACCAAAAAATTGCCATTGGGATTTTGATAGGGATTGCATTGAATTTGCATATTTCCAATCCATGAACATGGGATATTTTTACATTTACTTAGGTCTTCTTGAATTTCTTTTAGCAATGTTTTATAGTTTTTAGTATATAAGTCTTGTGTCTCCTTAGATGACTTTATTCCTGAACATTTTTCCTTTTTGATGATATTTTATTTTATTATTTTAAAGTTTATTTATTTTTGAGAGAGAGAGACAGAGACAACATGTGTGGGAGAGGGGCAGAGAGAGAGGGAGACACAGAATCCCAAGCAGGCTCTGCACTGCCATCACAGAGCCCAATGTGGGGCCCAAACTCATGAATCGTGAGATCATGACCTGAGCAGAAACCAAAAGCCCCAGGCACCCCATTTTTGATGATATTTCAAATGGAACTGTTTTCTTAATTTTCTTTTTGGACTGTTCATTGCTAGTAAATTGAAATGCAACTGGTTTTTATGTGTTGATTTTGTATCCTGCAACTTTGCTGCTCAGTTATTAGTTATAACATTTGTGGGTGACTGTGTATGTGTGTGTGTGTGTGTGTAGAGAGAGAGAGAGAAAGGATGTTTTGTATCCACAAATAGACAATACCTATTTTTTTTAATTTATTTTTTTTTTATTATATGAAATTTATTGTCAAATTGGTTTCCATGCAACACCCAGTGCTCATCCCAAAAGGTGCCCTCCTCAATACCCATCACCCACCCTCTCCTCCCTCCCACCCCCCATCAACCCTCAGTTTGTTCTCAGTTTTTAACAGTCTCTTATGCTTTGGCTCTCTCCCACTCTAACCTCTTTTTTTTTTTTTTTTTTCTTTTTTCCTCCCCCTCCCCCATGGGTTCCTGTTAAGTTTCTCAGGATCCACATAAGAGTGAAACCATATGGTATCTGTCTTTCTCTGTACAGCTTATTTCACTTAGCATCACACTCTCCAGTTCCATCCATGTTGCTACAAAAGGCCATATTTCATTTTTTCTCATTGCCACGTAGTATTCCATTGTGTATATAAACCACAATTTCTTTATCCATTCATCAATTGATGGACATTTAGGCTCTTTCCATAATTTGGCTATTGTTGAGAGTGCTGCTATAAACATTGGGGTACAAGTGCCCCTATGCATCAGTACTCCTGTATCCCTTGGATAAATTCCTAGCAGTGCTATTGCTGGGTCATAGGGTAGGTCTATTTTTAATTTTCTGAGGAACCTCCACACTGCTTTCCAGAGCGGCTGCACCACTTTGCATTCCCACCAACAGTGCAAGAGGGTTCCCGTTTCTCCACATCCTCTCCAGCATCTATAGTCTCCTGATTTGTTCATTTTGGCCACTCTGACTGGCGTGAGGTGATACCTGAGTGTGGTTTTGATTTGTATTTCCCTGATAAGGAGCGACGTTGAACATCTTTTCATGTGCCTGTTGGCCATCCGGATGTCTTCTTTAGAGAAGTGTCTATTCATGTTTTCTGCCCATTTCTTCACTGGGTTATTTGTTTTTCGGGTGTGGAGTTTGGTGAGCTCTTTATAGATTTTGGATACCAGCCCTTTGTCCGATATGTCATTTGCAAATATCTTTTCCCATTCCGTTGGTTGCCTTTTAGTTTTGTTGGTTGTTTCCTTTGCTGTGCAGAAGCTTTTTATCTTCATAAGGTCCCAGTAATTCACTTTTGCTTTTAATTCCCTTGCCTTTGGGGATGTGTCGAGTAAGAGATTGCTACGGCTGAGGTCAGAGAGGTCTTTTCCTGCTTTCTCCTCTAAGGTTTTGATGGTTTCCTGTCTCACATTCAGGTCCTTTATCCATTTTGAGTTTATTTTTGTGAATGGTGTGAGAAAGTGGTCTAGTTTCAACCTTCTGCATGTTGCTGTCCAGTTCTCCCAGCACCATTTGTTAAAGAGACTGTCTTTTTTCCATTGGATGTTCTTTCCTGCTTTGTCAAAGATGAGTTGGCCATACGTTTGTGGGTCTAGTTCTGGGGTTTCTATTCTATTCCATTGGTCTATGTGTCTGTTTTTGTGCCAGACAATACCTATTTTTTAATGACCCAAAGAACATTTATAAAAATTCATCATGCACATAATGATCTGTATAAATCTCCAAAATTCTCTTAACATAATGTAACAAAATGAAACATAAAGCAATAAAATAATTTTCTAAAAAACCACAGGAAATTCTTAAACCACATTTTTAAATAGCTCAGTTCAAAGAAGAAATATAAATCCATGGATGAAATAATACCAGTGAGAACATGACTTTAGACACCAATTGAACTCTGCTCAGGAGAAAATTTATATTACTAAATGTTTTTTATAGAAAGCAAAAAAGACAAAAATGAACCAAGTGTTCACCTTATATATGGTAGGGATCTTTGCAAAAACCAGAAATTAATTCAGACAAAATAAAACAAAAAAAATTTTTTTTTATTCGATTCACAGCCCTGATAGAGAAATCCGAAAAACTGGTCCAAAGAGGATAGAAGCCCCAGGTGGCTCTCGGGTTGCTTTCCGAACCAGGTAACAGAAAGAAATGAATCAGCTACAGGATGAATCAGCTACAGCTGTTTTGAGTCTTATCATTTTGCTTAAGATTTAGTTGCCATGGAGAGAGTATAAAATTAGCCTAGGTCAGGTTTCGTGTCTATTTTTTAATCTAGAAAAGTGTAGAACCACCGTATTCACTGATGGCTTCACCAAACCCATAACCCATAAGGAAGGGTTAGTTCCACAGGAAAAACTGGGGTAGTTTATCAGAAGGGACGATAGATACAGAGTGGTGAAAACAAGCTGTCCATTACATACCTTTAGAAGCTAGATTTTTGCGAGGCTGTTGACTATAGCATTTATCTATAGTACCAAAAATTATGAGTGCTCAATATTAACTGAATGGTTAAATAAAACATAGCACATTTAAGATGGCCTATGATGCAGCCATTACAAATGTGTTTTGGATCAATATTTAAAGATTGAGAAATTTGCTACAGAAATATTGAATATAAACTGTGTAGAGCCTGTGAATTAAATTTATTTTATTTATTTAAAAAAAATTTTTTTTAACGTTTATTTATTTTTGAGACAGGGAGAGACAGAGCATGAACAGGAGAGGGTCAGAGAGAGGGAGACACAGAATCTGAAGCAGGCTCCAGGCTTTGAGCTGTCAGCACAGAGCCCGGCGCGGGGCTCGAACTCACAGATGGCGAGATCATGACCTGAGCTGAAGTCGGCCGCTTAACCGACTGAGTCACCCAGGTGCCCCTAAATTTAGTTTAAAAAGTTTTATTTATGCATATAACCAACACCTGAAAAGAATGCATAAAGATGTGATGTGTATGTATGTATGTATATCTACATCCTAATATCTGAATTTGTAATATGACCTTATTTGGAAAGGAGATTTTTGTGGATGTAAAAGTAATTAAATTAATGATCTTGTGATGAGATCATCCTGGATTATCCTCATAGGTCCTAAATCCAACAACCGGTGTCCTTATAAGAGGCAGAAGAGGAGAAGACGCAAACTATAGAGAAGGCCATGGCCATGTGAAAACAGAGATAAAAGAAGCCACGAGCCAAGGAATGTCTAAAGCCATCAGAAGCTGGAAGGGGTAAGAAATGAATCTCTCCTAGAGCCTTTGAAGGGAATATAGTCCTCCTGACACGTTAATTTCAGACTTTTTGCTCACCATAACTACGAGGGAATAAATCTCTGTTGTTTTAAGCCATCCAGTTTGTGGTAATTTGTTATAGCGGCCCTAGGAAACTAGTAATCTCTGTATGCTTAGATAGATGGAAAGATAGAAAAAATATATAAAATTTATTTTCCCCAAATGTCTATATTTTTCCACAACAAAGAGTATTGTTTTAAAAAGTGACTGTAGGGGCACCTGGGTGGCTCAGTCGGTTAAGCTTCCGACTCTGACTCAGGTCACGATGTCATAGTCAGTGGGTTCCAGCCCCATATCAGGCTCTGTGCTGACATAAAAAAAGAAAGAAGAAAGAAAAAGAAAGAAAGAAAGAAAGAAAGAAAGAAAGAAAGAAAGAAAGAAAGAAAGAAAGAAAGAAAGAAAGAAAGAAAGAAAAGAGCATTAGAATGTGAATATAAAGAAGGCTAGTACATTTAATGTCAGACAAAACAAAATTTAAGCAAAAAAGTTAAATGTGCCTATATTCTCACCGGCAATTCTGCAGGAGAATGCTGGTCACCGTGATTCAGGGAACGCCCTCCAGCTGTGTCTCCTGTTGGCTATTCTGAATGCCTGGCTCACATGGGGTCTTTCCACTTCCTTCAGGCACAGGTGTCCCCTTCTCCTCCAATCTGAAAGTTTGCTTTATTTCACTTTTACAAAAGACCCACATCAGCACCGACTTTTGCTAGTGGAAGGAAATCTGAAGCGGATTTTTGCCTTTAGGAACTGGTCATTGTTGTTTTGCTTTATGCCATTTCCGTTTAGGAAAGGGATTATAGGAACATTCTACTTTCAGAAAACAGGGAATCTATTCCCGTCTCCCACCTCCTTCCCTTTGCTTTGGTGTCCTGGTTCAGAAGCTGTCAGGAGGGTGGTTTGGGATTGGGTCTCTCTCCCTCCTCTGCTGCCGCCTAGGTTCCTGCCCTGTCTGACCACAGCATTCAGCGTGCTGGGTCCCCCACGTGTCAGGGAAGGGGGCATGAGACATTTACAGAGAGGGGTTATTACCGCCTTTCAAGGGCTCATAACCCATGTGGAGGGATAATGAGTAAAACCTGACAGAAACCCACTTGCACCATCCTGTGAATTTCGCTGTCTTCCTGGTGACTATTTTCCATTCTCTAAGGGCTGAGGTGGGAATTAAAGTTATTTCTTGTTGGTAGGGTGGGGATAGAGGGACGGCCTGGCAGTGAAAACACAGCCTAACTTATTTTTGGAAACCGCAGAGCAGAAGCTGTTGTCTTGGTATTCTAGTTGCCCAGTATCCCCAAGATTAGCCAACAAAGCAGGCGCCATCTAACCAGGCGGATTCTGGAAAGAGTAGCTCATTGGGGAGTCACCGCAGCGTGGAGGATCACCAGCAACAGCACCAGGACCCTAGGCAGGGGTAACGCCCGGGCTGTCCAACCACCACCAGGTGGCACCAAAGCGCAGCCGAGACCTGGAGATTCGCGTCCTACCGCCTCAGATGGGAGAAGTTGGGGATGCCGGAGAATCAGATGCTACGTGGGTGTCTTGAGAAGGGCCACGGTCCTCTGCCCCCTCCCTTGCCCCCAGGGTCAGAGCTCCCCTGAAAGGATATCCCTCCTCTAGTTAGGGATGTGAGGTCCCAACGTGGAGATTCTCTGGGAGGACAGGCAGGCACCTGGAGAGGTGTCAAGATGATCAGGACCAGAGGACCTGAGGACCTGAGTATGGGAGGTTTCACAAACGTGGCTGGGAGGGGGCCGGCGGAGTAGAAGTGGCCATGAGGTCTGGGCCAGTAGCGCGTGTGCTCAAACCGGGAAGTGAGGGAGACAGGCCACAAATCTATGTTCTGCATAGCCGTGGCAGGTGACAGGCCTGGAAGGAGAAGACCATCTATCTCAAGGGATGTCACAGCGGGCAGGAAATGGCCTCAAAACATTCGGATGACCTTCCTGGAAGGCAACAAGGGTTCCCCTTACTTAGATGTGGGAAGGAGAAATCCCTAATTGACGGAAAATCCTGAAAAAACAGGAATGCCAGAGTTTGCCTGGAAGTGGCTAATATTTGTGGGTGGTTGGTGGGTTTTATTTTTTTAATGGCCATTAGGAATAATAGGCCTCAAAAAAGAGGACAAATTTTGTAACAGAAAAATAAAGTTACATTTTGTTTTACCAAAGCTAGATCATGGCTTGTGAAATGCACATCAACTACAAATATTCATACAAATTGCACATAAGAAACCTTAATAAACTCCAAAAAGCAGAAATTATACTTAACTATATTCTGTAGCCACATTGTAACCAATAAATATTTAACACACACACACAAGAAAACCCAGCCACTTGGAAATCATAAGAGGGGAAAAAATGATTCTAAACAGCACTAAGAGTCATACAGAAATCAAAATTACAATACCAGAATCTTTAGAAAAAGAATAAGCAAGAAAACACAACATATCAACACTAAGGTATATGGACAAAGCTATGTTTTTAGATATAAACTCATAGCTTTAAATGCTTCTGTTAGCCAAGACAAAGAGAATTTAATCAACTGAATACGTCACTTAGAATTTTAGAAAAGCAACAAATCCTTAAGAAAGGAGTAAAGAAATAACTGTGGAGGTAAATTAATTAGAAAAAAGAGAAGAGAAAAAAAGTTCTTTTTTAAGAACTAATAGACAAATGCAAAATGTACATCTTTTACTTACTTGTTCTTCGGAAAGTACTTAGCCATTTGTCGGAGCAGAGGGCCCTTCCTTCCTTCCAGTTTGCCCACTGTGCCCCTCTAAGGAGAGTCACAATACACCCTCCCTCATAGGTCAGAGCCCACTCCCATAAGATCTGACACAACCTTCAAAATCTTGAAGCTCCTACACCTGCATAACTGGGACAAGATTGGGATGTTCTTGAGGATGACAGCAGGTTGGTATGAGTCATTGACCAGTTGGAAAGGGCTTACACTTATGTGTGTGTGTGTGTGTGTGCGCGCGCAAGTGTAAGGGCGTACATGGTGTGTGGATGTGTACAAGTATGATGTACAAGTGTGGGTGTGTGCGCACAAGTGTGGTATGTACATATGTGGGTATGGGTATACAGGTGCAGGAGTATGTTTTCTTTAAGAAAAAATTAAAAAAAAATTTTTTTAACGTTTTTATTTATTTTTGAGACAGGGAGAGACAGAGCATGAACAGGGGAGGGTCAGAGAGAGGGAGACACAGAATCTGAAGCAGGCTCGAGGCTCTGAGCTGTCAGCACAGAGCCCGACGCGGGGCTCGAACTCACGGACCGTGAGATCATGACCTGAGCTGGAGTCGGACGTTTAACCGACTGAGCCACCCAGGTGCCCCGAGAAAATTTTTTTAAATGTTTACTTAATTTTGAGAGAGACAGAGTGTGAGCGGGGGGGGGGGGGGGGGGGGGGGCAGAAAGAGAGGGAGAATCGGAAGCAGGCTCGAGGCTCTGAGCTGTCAGCACAGAGCCCGATGTGGGGCCTGAGGTCACGAACGGCGAGATCAAGACCTGGGCGAAAGTTGGATGTTTAACTGACTGAGCGACCCAGGTACCCCGGTTGCTTTCTTTCAATCCTAGAATTATTCTGAATTGTTGAAACCAGATGGTCTCCAAGCATCCAATCCCAACACAGAAGTCCATTTTTTATGTGTTCTACAACCACTGGTAGGCATGTATTATGAAACAAGGATTTCAATGGGTTCAAATTATGTACCCAAAACCAAAAAAGGAGCTACCGGAAAGGAACTATTTTGATTTTCTTGTCCACCTATATCAATCATCTCTAATAACAGCACCATATACCAGGGACTCAGTGCCAAACAATCATTATCTCAGTTAACATTTCATTGTGTAGGAAGTGCTATTATTTATTCCCAACAGATAGGGCTCACAGAAGGGTTAAAGTGATTTGCCCTGCATCACACAGCTATCCTAATGCTGACCCTCAGTGAGGTTTGGATGGCTCCCAAGATGCCACTTTTATCATTATTCTATAAAAAGTATTATAAGTATTTTTATCAGTATTTTGAAAGTATTTTAAGGATTTTTTTTCTCCGATGCTTTGAAAATTATTTTTTCTCCATTCTTGTTGTATGCATTTAAAAAATAATATGTATGTCTGCCTTGGTCTTTTTCAGCCCTAGATATGACCCCAACCAGGATTCCCAGTGTAACCAGAGCATGGGACACCATGTTGTGGTATGACCTCTGTGAGATGGCCACAGAATCTGAAGGTTTTTCACTTGCATAAAGTCCAGACCCCTTCTTGCCCTGTAAGAATCTGCCCAGGTGGGAAGACCTCCTTGTTCTCATAACCCTTTGGTCTCTAGTCTGGCTTCAGAATCTACTCTCCATCATTCTGCTGTCCTGCTTCTCACAAATGAGCAAATATGGCACCGACTTGCATTAAAACACCACTGTTGCTGGTACATAGTGAATTTTCTGTACTTGAGTCCTATTCAAGATACAACACATAAAACAACTACCTATGGCGTTAAAGAAATTCAGTTATTTTGAGGGGGCACCTGGATGACTCAGTTGGTTAAGCATCCAACTCTTGAGTTAGGCTGAGGTCATGATCTCCTGGTTGTGAGATCAAGCCCCATATTGGGCTTCTCACAGGGCATGGAACCTGCTTAAGCTTCTCTCTCTCTCTCTCTCTCTCTCTCTCTCTCTGTGTATGTTTCTCTCTCCCTCTCCTGTTGTTCCTCCCCTGCTCGCTCGCTCTCTCTCTCTCTCTCTCTCTCAAGAAAGAAGGAAAGAAAGAAAGAATGAAAGAAATTTGGTTATTTTTTCACAAAGTGGTTTTTTTGGAGTAGGGCACAAGAGAGCAACAGGCAGAGAGAGGAGAGGGGGAGAGAGAGAAGTGGGGCTCACCCAAAGCAGGACTTGAACTCAGGAACTATGAGATCATGACCTGAGCCAAAGCCAGATGCTTAACCAACGGAGTCATCCAGGCACCCAGTGTTTGTTTTAATTTGTGAATACTGTAAGGTGTTCCTGATTTGCCACTTTATCAGTTTTCCTCCCAAATTTTGTCATCTAATTGTGTTTTTTTAAGGTAGTCTTCTTCTTTTTTAATGTTTGTTTATTTTTGAGAGAGAGAGAGCACAAGCAGGGGAGGGGCGGGGAGGGGGTAGGATTTGAAGCGGGCTCTATGCTGACAGCAGCGAGCCAGATGTGGGGCTTGAACTCATGAACCATGAGATCATGACCTGAGTGGAAGTTAGACGCTTAACTGACTGAGCCACCCAGGTGCCCCTTGGCATCTAATCTTAAGTAAAATCCGTGGCCTCCCTAGACCTTACAAAATCTGAGCATTGGGAAAGCATCCCAAACGGGCAAAGACTAAAATTCCTAAAACTGCCTTGGCGTCACTAAGGTTTGGTAGACCTGGCTTTATCTGCCTGCAATTATCATTAGTTTCTCTGAGCTCTGGCATAAGTTTGCAGTGGTTTTTGCCTTTCCTCTTTGTTCTGTGTTTTATGGGTGCTTTCTTGGGAAGTTGGGAGAAGCTGTGTTGAGGACGGTTAGCCAGAACAGCCTTTGAAAACACCGTTGGGCTGAATCTCTGACAGTCCCGTGGAACAGCCAGATGCTGAATTTGAAGGTTCCTGGAGTGGCGCTGGGGCCAGTGGAAACCTCCCTTCTCCTTCCGTCCCTCACCTCCAGGCTCCCTTCTCCCTTCTTCGGGAAGGCAAGTGAAGCCTGGCTAGATACAAGTGTCTGTGGCCCTGGAAAAGACTCTCCTGATGGCCCCAGGAGGATAAAAGCCAGAAGGATTATCTAGACTCATTCAAAAAAAATTCTGCCCTCTTCTCTGAGTTCAGTCATGGCTGAGGGTGAGTCTCCTTGTGGCTCTTCCTCCTCCATGACGCTCTTATTGACCAGGGCTCCTCGGGGTCTGTGCTCCTGACCATGGTGTGTCACCACAGCTGGGTGAAGCCCCCACCTCACAAATGTCTTTGTTGTCACTGCAGCTACTCTCTCATGAGGTCTCAGACAGACATTTGGGAGCATTGGCCCTTGCAGTGTGAGTGAGGCAGAGAGGGTGTGACCTGCCTCAGCACCCGGAGACCCCACTCTGAAGGCTGGGGACCACCACTATGGCGGTTTCTCCCACCACCATCATCTCCCCATCGCCAGGTGTCCCAGCCCCTGACAAGCCTTTAGGGTTTTCTTCCTCTGTATTTCGCAGTTGAGGGAAATGACACCAAAGAGTTGCATTCATTTAACAGACCCCTTATGTCTGAAGGAGGAAGAGGAATGGGAATGAAGAGATGGAGATTTGGAGGGAGGAGGACGCAGGCCAAGGAGCTAGGGTGAAGGGCAGCATAGGTGGCTGCAGTTTGGGTAGTGAGGGGGGAGTGGCACAAGGTAAGGGAAGGAGTTGAGGGTCTTTATCATGATGGCAATGTAGAGCCATTCAAGGGTTTGAAACAGATTAGTGACATAATGTGATTTGTATTCTAAAAAAAATCTGTACAATGACTTGGAACAGGACAAGCACATCAGGAGGATATGGCTCTGATCTGAGTAAGGCAATGGTAGCATAGGTGTGGAGAGAAGACCTATTGAGAATCTGGGAGCGAGGAATGAAAGATGAGTTTACGACTCAAGGGTAAGGTCACACTCACCCTTCCATGCCCATGCATGCCTACATTCACACTTGTACTTCACCTTCCCCTGTCACTTGGTGCTTTGCAGAATGCATGGGTACCAGCAGATGCTCACATCCCTGCGGTTCTTTCTCTGTCAGTATCCTTGGAGGGAAAGTTTTCTCTGTCAGTCATCTTAGAAGGAGAACTTGGACACGGTGGCTTTGGATTAGGAGGTAAACATCGGACAGGAGAGCTGAGAAGAGTGAAATCCCAAGGCGCAGGTCACAGGAGCTCAACAAATCTGTGACTTCATCTCACCAGGCCCTCCCTGAGAAACTCTGGAGAAAGGGTAGCCAGCCACTCCTCTGTAGACCTAACTCCCTGGGTCCTGGTCCCTGGAGAAGCTGCACCAGAGTGCCATGGTGACAGCGGTCACGTGAGAGATGTAGGCCCCCACCTCTGCACCCCGAGGACTCCCTGTACCACAGGTAGAAGGAGGTTTGGGAACAGGACCCCTGGGCTTTCATGCAGGGCCTCTTAATTGTCTTGGGGACAGACACAGCTGAGGGATGGTGTTTCTGATTTCAGCCCTCCACAAAGGGCTAGTCTAGCCCAGCCTGGGGGGGAAGCTTAGGGGGAGCGGCTACAAGACCAAAGGGGAGGAAACACCAGAAGCCACAGAGGAAGGAACAGGTGCTGAGAGGGAGAAATGCTGCTGGCCTCCAGGCAACAATCAAAATTAAGGAAATGCTCAAATAAATGACAGGATGGGGGCATCTGGAAAGAACACAGGAACCAACCTGGGGGAGCCCTCAGTGGCCAAAGCTGGAACAATCTGACCAATACAATAAATAATGTAGTGTTGGGTTGTTACCCAAAACATAAAAATTGATGTTTGAATAAGTAAGTAAATGGGGGGAGGGGATCCTCCTTTCCCAAAAATTTCATTTATCTTATGTAGATATTCCTCCTGGGGGGTGGAGCTTCTTTGTTCCCTTTCCACACATGAGAATGAACTTAACTTAGTGACTGAACTCCAAAGAACAGAGTTTGGAAAGGCAAAAATAGTAATACTAGGGATGCCTGGGTGGCTCAGTCGGCTAAGTGTCTGACTTGGGCTCAGGTCATGATCTCACAGCTCTCTGCTCTCAGTGTGGAACCTGCTTCAGTTCCGTTTGTCTCCCTCTCTTTCTGTCCTTCCCCAGCTCATGCTTTCTCTCTGTCTCAAAAACAAAAAATACAAAAAATAGTAATATTACCATGGAGAAACTGTGTAACTTAGCCATGTGATCAAGGTAAACATCACCAGTGATGTGTAGATTTACATGCCACCTGCTATGACGCAAAGAGAAGCCACTTCACCCCTGTGGTATTCTTTCCAGAGGCTCAGAGCTCTAGTCTAGTCATGAGAAAAATGTCAGTCAAATTGAAATTGAGTGGTATCCTATGAAATACCTGACCAGTATTGCTTAAGGTATTCACACAAGGAAAGCCTGAAAAACTGTCACAGACTGGGGAAGACTCAGGGACAGGATAACTAAATGCAGTGGGATTCCCTGGATTGGATCCTGGAGGAGAAAGAGGACATTAACAGAAAAATCCAGTGAAATCCAGAGTTTATTTAGCAGAAATGTCCCAATATTTGTCTCTCAGTTTTGACAATGTATCATATATTGACCTACATAAAAAGGTAAACTGAGGTGAGCTCAAATTACCAGAAACTGGGTTTATTTGGAACAAGTGGAGGAATTGCCTTTCAGGAAATGCATGCTATAGCAAGCTACAGGCGTGTCTTCTGAGAGTTTGGGCAGACCGACTTATGGGTGAGGGGTGCAAAGAGAAGGCAGTCCAGCCAGAGTCCAAGCAGTAAGTTCGTTGGCTTGAGGATGGGGAGATGATCTTTGTGGATGTTCATTGGTCAGGACATAGTCTCAGTCTTCTGTAAATTGGGCATTTATGGGAAAACAGTCTTTCAGTTCCTAAGTTCCGTTCTTCTTTTTTTTTTTTTTTTTTTAATTTTTAAGGTTTATTCATTTTTCAGAGACAGAGAGACAGAGCGTGAGTGGGGGAGGGGCAGAGAGAGAAGGAGACACAGAATCTGAAACAGGCTCCTGGCTCTGTCAGCACAGAGCCTGATGGAGGGCCCGAACTCACAGAAGGCTTGATCATGACCTGAGCGGAAGTTGGACGCTCAACTGACTGAGCCACCCACGCGCCCCCCTAAGTTCCATTCTTCTGAGGGTGCACACATGAGATTCGCCAATGCATATCCTCCAGTTCCATTTTAGATTGGAACCCTTTCACACATGTAATGTAACATGATAACATCAGGGGAGACCGAAACTGGGTGAGGGGTGTACAGGAGCTCTCTATACTATTTTCACAATTTTTCTCGAAATCTAAAATTATTCCAAATAACAAGCTCATTAAAAATATGTATCTGGGAGATTATTGATTCAATACCAGGCGAGCTTTCTCATTTGTTCTTATGGCAACATCGTGTTTCACTGTATGGATTTATTACTTAGATCTATCTCATTTTACTGCACTTCCCTTTCTTGTGCTTCACAGATACTGTTTTTCTACAAATTAAATGTTTGTGGCAACCCTCTGTTGAGCAAGTATATCGACACCATTTTTCCCACAGTGATTGTCCACTTCATGTCTCTATGTCACATTTTGGTAATTCTCATGATAGTTCAAACTTTTTCATTGTTATATTTGTTATATGGTATGCGGTCAGAGATTACAACTCACTGGAAGCTCAGATGATGGTTTGCATTTTTTAGCCAATAAAGTATTTTTAAAATTTTTATTTATTTTTTGAGAGAGAGAGAGAGACAAAGTGTGAGTGGGGGAGGAGCAGAGAGAGAGGGTGACACAGACTCTGAAGTAGACTCCAAGCTCCCAGCTGTCAGCACAGAGCCCAATGCAGGGCTCAAACTCACAAACCACGAGACCATGACCTGAGCTGAAGTCAGACGTTCAACCGACTGAGCCACTGAGGCACCCCAGCAATAAAGTATTTTTATTTATTTATTTATTTATTTATTTATTTATTTATTTATTTATTATGAAATTTATTGTCAAATTGGTTTCCATACAACACCCACTGCTCATTCCAACAGGTGCCCTCCTCAATACCCATCACCCACCCTCCCCTCCCTCCCACCCCCCATCAACCCTCAGATTGTTCTCAGTTTTTAACAGTCTCTTATGCTTTGGCTCCCTCCCTCTCTAACCCCTTTTTTTTTTCTTCCCCTCCCCCATGGTCTTCTGTTAAGTTTCTCAGGATCCACATAAGAGTGAAAACATATGGTATCTGTTTCTCTCTGTGTGACTTATTTCACTTACATAACACTCTCCAATTCCATCCATGTTGCTACAAAAGGCCATATTTCATTCTTTCTCATTGCCACATAGTATTCCATTGTGTATATAAACCACAATTTCTTTATCCATTCATCAGTTGATGGACATTTAGGCTCTTTCCATAATTTGTCTGTTGTTGAAAGCGCTGCTATAAACATTGGGTACAAGTGCCCCTATGCATCAGCACTCCTGTATCCCTTGGATAAATTCCTAGCAGTGCTATTGCTGGGTCATAGGGTAGGTCTATTTTTAATTTTCTAAGGAACCTCCACACTGCTTTCCAGAGTGGCTGCACCACTTTGCATTCCCACCAACAGTGCAAGAGGGTTCCCGTTTCTCCACATCCTCTCCAGCATCTATAGTCTCCTGATTTGTTCATTTTGGCCACTCTGACTGGCGTGAGGTGATATCTGAGTGTGGTTTTAATTTGTATTTCCCTGATGAGGAGCAATGTTGAGCATCTTTTCATGTACCTGTTGGCCATCTGGATGTCTTCTTTTTTTTTTTTTTTCAACGTTTATTTATTTTTGGGACAGAGAGAGACAGAGCACGAACGGGGGAGGGGCAGAGAGAGAGGGAGACACAGAATCGGAAACAGGCTCCAGGCTCTGAGCCATCAGCCCAGAGCCTGACGCGGGGCTCGAACTCACGGACCGTGAGATCGTGACCTGGCTGAAGTCGGACGCTTTAACCGACTGCGCCACCCAGGCGCCCCTGGATGTCTTCTTTAGAGAAGTGTCTATTCATGTTTTCTGCCCATTTCTTCACTGGATTATTTGTTTTTTTGGTGTGGAGTTTGAGGAGTTCTTTATAGATTTTGGATACTAGCCCTTTGTCCGATATGCCATTTGCAAATATCTTTTCCCATTCCGTTGGTTGCCTTTTGGTTTTGTTGATTGTTTCCTTTGCAGTGCAGAAGCTTTTTATCTTGATGAGGTCCCAATAGTTCATTTTTGCTTTTAATTCCCTTGCCTTTGGAGATGTGTCAAGTAAGAAATTGCTGTGGCTGAGGTCAGAGAGGTTTTTTCCTGCTTTCCCCTCTAGGGTTTTGATGGTTTCCTGTCTCACATTCAGGTCCTTTATCCATTTTGAGTTTATTTTTGTGAATGGTATAAGACAGTGGTCACAATAAAGTATTTTTAAATTAAGATATAAACCTTGTTCTTTTTGACATAATTCTGTTGCACACTAATAGACTACAGTGTAGGTTAAACAACTTTTATGTGTACTGGGAAACAAAAAAATTCATTTGACTTGCTTTATTGCAATATTTGCTTTATTGCGGTGGTCTGGAACTGAACCTACAATATCTCCAAGGTATGCCTTTAATTTATTAACCATTTCTCTACTGATGGACATTTCCAGTCTTTTTGCTATTACAAACAGTGGTACATGGATGGTACCATTTACACATATGTGGGAATATCTGTAGAATAAACTTCTACTAGTGCATCTGTTGGATTACAAAATACTGGCACTTATTTTGATCAATAGTGCCAAATTGCCTTCCCTAGAGGTTGAACTAATTTATACTTATACCAGCGATGTAGGAAATGACTCTTTCCCCATTACCCTTCCAACTTTGGTTCTAATCAAACCAGTTATAGAGCCAATGCTCCCCTCCTTGGGTGTGATTAAATTATTAGAGAGCTCGCAGAACTAAGGAAACCAGTTTGCTTCTTAGGTTACCAGTTTATACAAAGGGTATCAAAGGTGCAAACGAACAGCCAGATAAAGAGGTATATCAGGGTTTGTCCAGGAGGGATCTGAACCCAGGAGCTTACATCCCTGTGTGTTTCAGGGTGCACCACCCTCCTGGCACAGGTTGCATTCTGGTTCACTACCCTGGAAGCTCTCCAAACCCCAAAGTTCAGGGATTTTTTTGGAGCCTCATTATGTAGGTGTGGCTGATTAAATCATTGACCGCTGGTAATTGAACTCAATCTGTAGCCCCTCTTCTCTCCCTAAAGGTTGAGGGTGGAGTTTAAATTTGCAATGTAGTTTGGTTTCCCTGGCAACCAGCTTCCTTCCTTAGGTTGCCTAAGGGCTTTTCAATAGTAACCTTATTAACATAAACTCCTGTGTGGTTGAAAGAGCTTGTTATGAATAACAAGACATCCATTTCACCTTTCCCACTCAGGTACTGAGGACAAAAGACCAAATATTATAACAAAAGATGATCCCATTGCTCTAATCCCTTAGGAAATTCCAAGGGTTTTGGGAGCTCTGAGCCAGGAACCATGGGTGAAGACAAAAATATATACTTATTATAGATTACAATATCATAGGTTTATAATAGTATGTGGTAGGCAGAATAGTGGCCCCCAAGGAATTCTGTGTTCTGATTCCTAGAATCTATGAACGTGTTACCTTACATGACAAAAGGGACTTTACAGATGTTAAGGATCTTGCATTGGCAGTTTGTCCAGAATGTTCTAGGTGGGCCCAATGTGAGATGACAGAAGTTGTCTCAGGAGCATGTGGACGAGGTCGCAGTTCCTTACTAAGCCCTATGGAAACATGGGTGATGTCAGTATGATTGTGACCTCAAGGGTCTGGCAGAGCAGGAGGGTGACATCACTGCCCAGGGGACCCAGTGAGCTCAGACTCTAGGGAGGCCTCCTCACAGCCCCTAAAGAGGTGGGAGCAGCAAACATGATGATGAAGAGAGCCCTAGGGGCTGAGCTGCTTTCATCAGCTGTTCAATTATTGTTCTTTTCCTTCACCCTCCTGCTGGCATAGAATTGTACCTCAGGACTGTGCAGAGAGACAGAAAGAAGGAGCACTGAGGCTCTGTACCCAAGACATGGTAGGTCGTGTGGGGTGAGCTATCAGTTGGGGCAAGCCCCTGTCCCCAAGGAGCTCATGGTACAGGTGGACAGACAGACTTGAAAACCAGTAAAACAGGGGCGCCTGGGTGGCTCAGTCGGTTGGGCGTCCAACTTCGGCTCAGGTCATGATCTCGCGGTCCGTGAGTTCGAGCCCCACGTTGGGCTCTGTGCTGACAGCTCAGAGCCTGGAGCCTGTTTCAGATTCTGTGTCTCCCTCTCTCTCTGACCTTCCCCCGTTCATGCTCTGTCTCTCTCTGTCTCAAAAATGAATAAACGTTAAAAAAAAAAATTAAAAAAAAAACCCAGTAAAAACAGTAGAAGAAAGTGTATGAGCTTTGAGGTTAGGCCTGACTCCTAACCCCAGTCTGTCACTTAGTTATTTACCATCTGACCTGGGTACATTATTTAACCACACTGGGCCTCCGTTTGTCATCATTAAAATGGAGATGGCAGGGGCGCCTGGGTGGCTCAGTCGGTTGAGTGTCTGGCTTCGGCTCAGGTCATGATCTCACAGTTCATGAGTTCGAGCCCCATGTCGGGCTCTGTGCTGACAGCATAGAGCCTGGGCTACTTTGAATTCTGTGTCTCCCTCTGTCTCTGCTCCTGCCCCGCTCATGCTCTGTCTCTCTCTCCTTCAAAAAGAAATAAAAAAACATTAAAATGGAGATGGCAATTTTTGTCTCACAGCAGGATGACTGTGAGGAGTGAATGAGAGAAATCATATCATGTTCCTAGAACCTAGCAAGTGTTTTTTTTTTTTTTTTTAAAGTTTATTTAGTTATTTTGAGAGAGAGAGAGAGAGAGACAGAGAGAGGGAGACAGAATTCCAAGCAGGCTCCGTGCTGTCAGCTCAGAGCCCAGTGTGGGGCTTGAACCCACAACCTGTGAGATCATGACCTGAGCCAAGATCAAGAGCCAGATGCTTAACCAACTGAGCCACCCAGGCCCCCCCCCCCCCCCCCCCCCCCCGGAATCCGGCAGGTATTTAATGAATGGTAGCTGTTAGTATTGCCACTGCTTCAGATCACACAGTATGACAGAAACAATGTGGGGTCATGTATTCATACAGTTGTCTCGGGAACAACATGAGTTTGAACTGTGCAGGTCCACTTATATGCGGATGTTTTTCAGTACATTTATTAGAAATGGTTTGCTGATTTGTGACAATCTGAAAAAAACTCTCAGACAAACCGTGTAATGGTTGATTTGCATTTCCCTGAAGGTAGCTCTGTGAAGAGGTCTTCAAGGTGATTTGGAAGGGGGCTGAGAAATTATACGATTCATTATACTGATGTGGATGCAGATGCAGAGAGACTTTGAATGATTTGAGTAAGGTCACTCATAAACTCGTGGCAGTGGAGGGTATGGGTGAGATGGCATGGCCAAATGGTCAGGAAATGGGCCTTGGAATCAGGTGCAATTAAGTATGAATACCAGTTTCAGCATTTACTAGCTGTGAGACTTGAGGTATTACCTAATCTCTCAGCTTTCTCATCTGTAAAATGGGATACATGATATCTACTGCAGAGGATTACTGTAAGAATTTAATGATGTATGTGAAGTGATTACTTTGTGTATTGAGACTGGTGCACAGAAAGTGCTGAATACATTTTTAACTACCAGTGCTGGAACTGAATTAAAGGCCCCCCGAGTCTTAGTTGAGTGCTTTTTTGGTCATTCCATGCTGACCTGACATTCTCTCTATTTAGCAGGCATTCAGATTAGGCAGGCTGTCTTCACTGGAGCTTTTGTACACTCCTCACTCCAGACACCCTTGTTGGTAACATATGAGATCTCTGGATTCAGTGGGGCCTCAAAAAAGCTGCTGACAGTAGCAGAAGCTAGTTTAATCACTACTATACATATCCGGTCTGCATACCAGTCTTCTTCCTGTGATGGACAAAAAGTTTTTTGCTGAGCGAGATGCTAAAATGCTGAAGGGACCGTCTGTCATGTATTTTAAGGGATCTTTAGAAATATGAAAGGCTCCATACTTTCCCTGCCCCTCCTACATCTGTCTGGGGTTGTTTAAGCATGAGTAATTAAATAAAATGAGGACAGCCAGAGATTATCTAGAAACAGACAGGTTTGGCAACTTGCTCATTTCTTGGCAAACACCAGGACTTGTAACTCATTCTCTTCAGTATTTGTTTATTTTTAAAATGTGTTTTCAGTTAATAACTACCATTTTTACTGAAAAAAAGCAATATATGCACAAAGGAAAGAATTCCAAGAGTGCATACATAATTAAAAATGATCTTTCTCTTACTTCAGCCCCCTTCCTTCCTATCCCTCTCCTGGCTACCACTACTGTTAACAGTTTCTTGGGTATCTTTTCAGGGATATTCTATGTTATATTTCATGTATATATGTAAGCATATATATAAATATTTATTCTTCTCAAAAAATAGAAAACATATTCTATATACTGTTTTCATGCTTTGCTTTTTCCCGACATGCTTTGCTCAACCCGACAATTTGGAGATAGTTTCATATCTATACAGAATACAGAGTGTTTTCTTTTTCTCTCTAATGATTGCATAATAAATAATTCATGGCATATGGCTGGAGCAGAAATGATTTATTTTTATTTATTTTTTATTTTTATTTTTTATGTCATATAATAGTTAAGTTTTCTTTATGTTTTAATAAGTTATTTAAATTCAACTTAGTTAACATGCAGTGTAGTATTGGTTTCAGTAGAAACCAGTGATTCATCACCTGCATATAACACCCAGTGCTCAAGTGGGTGTTATATGTGGCTATAACCCATATATGTGGGCCATATATGTGGTTATATATGTAACAAGTGGCTTCCATAATGCCCATCACCAATTTAACCCATCCCCTCAACCACCTCCCCTCCAGCAACCCTCAGTTTGTTCTCTGTATTTAAGAGGCTCTTATGGTTTACTTCCCTCTCTGTTTTATCTTATTTTACCTTCCCTTCCCCTATGTTCATGTGTTTTGTTTCTTAAATTCCACATATGAGTGAAATCATATGATACTTGTCTTTCTCTGACTAATACACTTAGCTTAGCATAATACACTCTAGCTCCATCCACATCATTGCAAATGGCAAGACTTCAGTCTTTTTGATTGCCAAGTAATATTCCATTGTGTGTATGTGTGTGTATCTTCTTTATCCTTCATCAGTCAATGGACATTTGAGCTCTTTCCATAATTTGGCTATTGTTGAAAGCACTGCTATAAACATTGGGTGCATGTGTGGAGCAGAAATGATTTGGCCTCAACTTCCAGTTTGGTTCTTGCATGCCTTTTTTTTGTTGTTGATGGCAAACAATTCTCCCAGCCACTTTGCTCCGAACTGTGGAGTGATACCCAAGGTCCTCCATCCCCATATTTAGTAAGTCATGCCAGTTCTACTTTTTTCCATTTATTCTCTTTCATTCTCATTGCCACCTCCCTGGATTAGGCCTTAAAATTCTTATAGCATTCAGCTATCTCCAAATTTTCTTTTCTTTTCTTTTTTAATTTTATTTTTTATTTTTTAAAATTTACATCCAAATTTGTTAGCATATAGTGCAACAATGATTTCAGGAGTAGATTCCTTAGTGGCCCTTACCCATTTAGCCCTTCCCCCCTCCCACAACCCTTCCAGCAACCCTGTGTTTGTTCTCCACATTTAAGAGTCTTTTCTATTTTGTTTCCCTCCCTGTTTTTATATTATTTTTGTTTCCCTTCCCTTGTGTTCATCTGTTTTGTTTCTTAAAGTCCTCATATGAGTGAAGTCATATGATTTTTGTCTTTCTCTGACCAATTTCACTTAGCATAATACCCTCCAGTTCTATCTACGTAGTTGCACATGGCAAGATTGCATTTTTTTTATTGCAGAGTAATACTCCATTGTATATATGTGCCACATCTTCTTTATCCATTCATCCATCAATGGACATTTGGGCTCTTTCCATATTTTGGCTGTTGTTAATAGTGCTGCTATAAACATTGGGGTGCAAGTGTCCCTTCGAAACAGCACACCTGTATCCCTTGGATAAATGCCTAGTAGTGTAATTGCTGGGTCGTAGGGTAGTTCTATTTTTATTTTTTTGAGGAACCTCCATACTGTTTTCCAGAGGGGCTGCACCAGCTTGCATTCCCATTTTTTTTAATTTTATTTTTTATTTTTTAAAATTTATCTTTTTTAAAGTTTATTTGATTTGAGAGAGAGAGAAAGAGAGAGAAAGAAGGAGAAGGGGAGGGGGAGAGAATCCCAAGCAGGCTCTGTGCTGTCAGCTCAGAGCCTAACACCGGGCTGGATCCCACCAGCCATGAGATCATGACCTGAGCCCAAATCAGGAGTCCGGCGCTTAACTGACTGAGTCGCCCAGGTACCCCTCCAAGTTTTGTCTCTGCTCATGTTGCACAATTGCTCTTGATCACATTTCCTAACATCAAGGTTCTGATTGTGTCACTCTTCTTTAAAACCTCCGGTTGGGGCGCCTGGGTGGCGCAGTCGGTTAAGCGTCCGACTTCAGCCAGGTCACGATCTCGCGGTCCGTGAGTTCGAGCCCCGCATCGGGCTCTGGGCTGATGGCTCGGACCCTGGAGCCTGTTTCCGATTCTGTGTCTCCCTCTCTCTCTGCCCCTCCCCCGTTCATGCTCTGTCTCTCTCTGTCCCAAAAATAAATAAACGTTGAAAAAAAAAAAAATAAAAAATAAAACCTCCGGTGGATTCTCATTCATTGTCTTACGTAAAAACTGAAGCAGTGATCAATAAATATGATTTTAAAATTCTAACCTGGGTAATTTATGGAATGCAAATCCCTGGATTAGGATGTTCAGAGGGTTTACACCTTTAGTCTGTATTAAAAAAAAAAAAAAGTTTACAAGTGTTCCAGATGCAGTTGGTTGTTTGACCAAGTGTAACCATCAGAGTAAGGTACACAATATCTCAGCCCAGTATTTCTCTTCAGGGTGCATTTGCAACCCCATCTTTTACTACTGCTTCTCTACACGCCAGTGTATATGAAGTTTTTGTTGGCTTTCTGGGCACTCCTAACACCTTCTAGTCACAACTTTTAAACTACCAGACCAACCTTTCTATGAACCCTTCACAGCCAGAAGTAGCCCTGAACTCGATTTACACGAGTAAGCTTAATTGGCTTACAGCCACATTCTATTTTATCTTAGTTTGGGGATTCTCCAACCCCCCCCCCCCCCCCCCCCCCCCTTTTAAAGCTTGTAAGATCGCTGCCTGCGGAAACCCATTTTGTCTTTTATTATTTGAGTGTCCAGAGCCTTGTGCACTTTTTAAAAAAAAAAATTTTTTTTTAACGTTTATTTATTTTTGAGACAGAGAGAGACAGAGCATGAACGGGGGAGGGTCAGAGAGAGAGGGAGACACAGAATCTGAAACAGGCTCCAGGCTCTGAGCGGTCAGCACAGAGCCCGGCGCGGGGCTCGAACTCATGGACCATGAGATCATGACCTGAGCCGAAGTCGGACGCTTAACCGACCAAGCCACCCAGGCGCCCCCAGAGCCTTGTGCACTTTGTAGCAAGGGCCTTAAAGAAGAAGCTGTAGAATCAGTGTCATTTCCTAACTTGATCACCATTGCACATGCGGTATCTTTAACTGTTCCTGGCTTATAGTGGGGCTTTCAACACGTATTTGTGGATTCAAAGAATAAATGAGCGGGGCTCAGGCCATCGTTGCCTAGTGAACTACAAGTCCCAGCGGGCATTGCGTGGGACGTCGGCGGACGCGGTGATGCAAGGGGGCGTGCCGAGCCCGAGGGAGGGGTCGTCCTGCGGGTAGCCGGAGGCCGGGGAGGTTCTAGAGCCTAGGGTGAGAGAGGGAACGAAAGGTGAGCGGGGCTGAAGGAGGGGACGCACTACCTGGCGCCCCCAATCTATGGAGAGGGGTAAGATGGCGGAGGCGGAGAGCCTGGAGACAGCGGCGGAGCACGAGCGGATCCTGCGAGAGATCGAGAGCACCGACACGGCCTGCATCGGGCCCACCCTCAGGTACCCCCCGGGGACCGGGGCCACCGACGGGCGGGTACGGGCTGGACGGGGGCCAGGCTCCTTCGGGGCTGTGTGTTTGGCCGGCCGCCCGCAGGGCCAGCGCCAGCCCCCCGTTTCGGGGATCCCGGCGAGCGACCTCCACCCTGGGCAAGGCGGGTCTCCACAGCCCGGACATGGGGTCCCTACTCGACCGCCGACGCCCACAGCCCAGTTACTCCGGAGGCCCCTCTTGCCTTCCTCCAGGCTGGGGCAGCCTTGGTTCTGCCTCCGAGGCCGGCCCCGAGCTGGGCGACTAGAGCGCGCCCGGCAGATGGTGGCTTTTAGCAGATCTTCCCCCTGGGGACATCACCCTTCCTCTCCGACTCAGACCCCATCCTGTCCTAGACATAAGTCCTGCTCTACGGACAAAACAGAAATTCACTCACAGTCTGATGATGGGAAATTACACTCTTGCCTCCATAAAATCACAACCACTTCTCAGAAATGAGTTTCTGAAAATCTCAGGCCTGGAAGGAAGTTTCCCTCAACCCGCGCCCCTCTCTGGGTAGCGGGTACTTGTTGAACCCTGTTAGTAAGACGACCTCTTCCAAAGGTGCAGCCTCAAGGTAGTCTCATCGCTGAGAAAAAGTTGTCACCCCTTCTGCCCAACCCCCCATACCATTACTTTGCCCTCTCACCCCCATTCTATTTGTAAATGTCAAAACAAACTCCACCTACCTCAGCTTAGTGTATTTAACAAAACTTAGGTACCACTTACTATGTACAGTGCAAGAAATTGTATTCAGCAATTTATAAGTGAAACTTATTCAAACTGCAGAACAATCCTATTAGGTACTGTTATTATCCTCATTTTACAGATGAGGCACAGAGAGGTTAAGTGACTTGCTCATGGTCACAGAGAAAATAAAGTAGAGGAGTAGTGATTCCTACTCAGGCTCTCTGGATCCAGGGTCTGCATTCTTAACCTTTTTTGTTATGTCTCAATTGGTGATTACCGTATATCTATACTTCCTGTTAATTATTCACCAGATCCAATTTCCAACCACCTTTCCCTTTCCCCTCAGTTTACTAGTGCCCTGGACCTTACTCATCTTCATCCTTCCTGTTGTACCTCCTGATCTTCATGCAGTCAGTAGACAGATAATTCTACCCACCTTGCACAGTCTTGGGGCACTACTTCAACCTTCAAAGCAGTTATTACTGACTGCTTGTTGTTTTTTTGTTTTGTTTTGTTTTGTTTTGTTTTGTTTTTTTCATAGGGAGAGTTGTCTCATGAAAGAGTGTTTGAAGGAGGGGCAGGCTGGAGACTCTACTCCTCATCTCCACCTGCACATCTTTCTTCTCCAGGGCACAATGGTAGCCTACTTCTCTCTGTGCCATCTCTGGTCATGACCATCTTTAGTAGTTTGCCTTTGTCCTTTATTGCATTGGGATCATGACCATCATACTGCTTTCTTTTCCCATTTTCTTGAGCTCTTAAGGGTGAATGATCCTTATTTCATTATCTTTACTTTTATAAAAACTGCAGACTGCTTATCAGTATTCTAAGTGTGTTATTAACGATTATTAATATTTGGTTTTTATAACACAAAATGTTACTGGAGTTACTGAGGATGCTGTTTCAGTATTTAACTAAGATATTTGGCTACTGAGCCAAGCAAAGTTCCCACTGGAGCATCTGGGATTGCTAGAGTTTTAAAGAAGGGTTCTTTATCAGAACACCATTAATATTGTCTTGAGTCGGTTGTGGTTTTCAATTGCTGTCCTTGGTTTATATGATAAGTGACTTTAATTTAGTGTTGTCAGTATAGTTTGTTGTGATTTATTATGTTAATTCTCCACTGAATCATAATGCATATTTGTTCAGCCAAATTTTGGTCTGTAACTTTCTAGTGTATTGATTCAGGATATATGCATTGGGATTAAAATACATTACCTTTTCTTCCTAAAATTCGCTTTATTATTATTACTGAATTATTTTTCCACTGGAAAGTGGCGTTTTGTGGAGGTAGGTGGATGAAGGGATCTTTTGCCCAAAGGGGACATGGTTAAAAAAAAAAAAAAGGGTTTGAGGGGCTCCTGGATGGCTCAGTTGGTTGGGCATCTGACTCCGGCTTAAGTCATGATCTCGTGGTTGGTGGGTTTGAGCCCCGCATCAGGCTCTGTACTGATGGCTCAGAGCCTAGAGACTGCTTCAGAGTCTGTGTCTCCTTCTTTCTCTGCTCCTCCCCTGATCACGCTCTTTCTCTCTTTCTCTCAAAAATAAATAAGACATTAAAAAAAAAAAGGGGGGGGGTTTGAGAGTTAAGGCACTAGCCTACCAGTTTTAGTTGCTTTTCCGGACTCCCTGGATCATTAGTAGGGGCTCTTCATTTTTGGCCTCATCCTGTCTTTGGCAGATAACCCTAAATCTTACTATCATCTGCAAACATTCAATCACTTGACATTCTGTAAATCAAGTACTAATACCCACTGTCTTTGTCTTTAGTCTACATTGTTCCTGTCCATATTCATAGAGGATGATCTCATTTTTTCCCCTTATCCCATTTACAGGCAGCAGCATGTGCAGACTTGATGTTTCAGAGCCCATGCCTTACCCTGGATGCACCTCCATCATTATTACCTCCTCTCCTTTTCCATCGCAGTCATTAAATATATTTAAGGCAGTAGGCTGTCTTCCTGAACTCTACCCTCAACTGTTAATCTCATATGCCTCTTCCCCTCATCGTAGTCCTTTCTATTTCTTACATCTTTTGAAGTAGTATTTCTAAAGCACCAGATTCTTAGCTGTTCCTGAATTAGGTTTTGTAACTGAAGAGGAACTAAGGAACAGACAATAACAGTGAATTGGTAGCAGATATAAGATAATAAGGTATAAGATTATAGCCATCCCTACAGTTCCTGCTCTTCACAAAAATCCATTTAGCTACATTGCTTAACCAGACTCTTTCCTTTGCCAACTATTACTTGTGAATCATGACTTACTTTCTTTCCCTTCTGTGATACCAAATTATTCTTCCAATCTTACTCCTTTTGGTTTGCGAAGCCAGAGTAGCTTGACTTTTTCATTTTATATTTATCCTTATTTTAATCTTGAACAGTGAATGCAATGGTAGTCAGTTTCCATATACCATAAGGGAGAGTGCCTCTCCTTTTTCATTGTATTCTGAAAGGCCCAAGCATATCTGCACATATAGAGGCTGTTGCCCAGCAAATTCTTTTGGGAAAGCAGCCATCTCTTTCTTCTCTGTCTTTATCTTAAAAATTATTTCATTAGCTGCAAGTCCTAATTTGCAGATGAGGAAAGAGGCCCATAAGATATTAGGGCCTGTCTTGCTTTTAAAATGATATTGATTCCTGCTCTGTACTGCTAATACTAAAATATTGATCAGAAATCACTCATGAACAGTAGCTCCACATTTTCATATTTCAAATCCCATCTCTATATTTCTAGTCTTCTTTCATATCACTTCATATAATATCACTTTCATATAACATTCAGGAGAAGTCATTTTCTAATTTTGCTCTTTGGATACCAGCAATTAACATTCAGTCTTTTTTTTTTTTTTTTAAAGTAGGCTTCATGGCCAGCGACCCTGAGATCAAGACTAGAGCTCAGATCAAGTTGATGCTTAACTGACTGAGCCACTCAGGGCCCCAACATTCAGTCTTAACTGCTATTTAAGATTTTGTTTTTAAGCTTTTAAATTTAACAGTGAAATATACTGCCTGTAAAAATACAGCTCTATGGAGATATAATTAATATTCCAAATAGTTCACCCATTTAAAATATACATTTCACTGGTTTTAGTATATTCACAGAACTGTATAAACATTACCACAATTTAGTTTTAGAACATTTTCATCACTTTTTTTCTTTCTTTTTCTTTTTTTTTTTTTGGTGACATAGCAAGTTTTCAGGGCACATCCATGTGGTAGCTTGTATTGGTGCTTCATTTCTGTTTATTGCTGAGTAGTATTCAGCAATACTGAATTGTATTATATGGATATACCACATTTTATTTATTCAGTTGATTGTCATTTAGGTTTCCTTTGGGGGCTGTTAGAACAATGCTTCTATGAACATAAGCGTACTAATTTTTGTGTGGACATATGTTTTTATTTCTCTTGGGCATATATCTAGGAGTAGAATTTCTGGGTCATATGATGCTCCACGTTTAACATTTTGAGGAACTGCCAAGCTCTTTTCCAAAATGTCAGCACCATTTTACATTCCCACCAGCAATTCATGAGGGTTCCAGTTTCTCCACATTCTTGTAGGCACTTGTTATGATTTTTTTTTTTTTTTTTTTTTTTTTTTTATGTTAGGATCCTAGTGGGTTTGAAGCTGCAATTCACTGTAGTTTTGATTTGCATTTCCCTAATGGCTAATCTTTTCATGTGCTTATTAGTCATTTGTTTGTATCTTCTTTGGAGAAAAGTCTATTCAGATCCTTTACTCATACTCAGTTTTTAATTGGTTTGTCTTTCTATTGTTGGATTGTAGGAGTTCTTTTATATTCTAGATATAAATCTCTTACCAGATATATGATTTGCAAATATTTTCTTACATTCTGTGAGTTGTCTTTTCATTTTCTTGATGGTATCATTTGCTGCACAGAAGTTAAATTTTTATGTAGTCCAGGGGCGCATGGGTAGCTTAGTTGGTTAAGCATCTGACTCTTGATTTTGGCCCAGGTCATGATCTCACGGTTTGGGGTTTGAGCCCTGCGTCAGACTCCATGCTGATAGTGTGGTGCCTGCTTGGGATTCTTTCTCTTTCCCTCTTTTTCTGCCCCTCTCTCCCTCATGCTCTCTCTCTGAAAATAAATAAATAAGCTTAAAAAATTACTTTGTAGTCCAGTGTATCTATTTTTTATTTTTTTCTTGTGCTTTCCTTCTAGACTGTTGCTTTATATACTTTGTTAGAAATCTATACTATTGGTCTAGGAACAATTTTTTTTTTTTAATCTTGCTTATTTAACTAAGTTGTAAATTCGGTTCTTACAGGAAACAAATTGAGTGATGTTTTCAAAAACTGTTTTGCTTAAAGTCATTTGATAATTAAATATGGGGACCTGTTTTCCTCATTTGCTACTTCTGTGCCTTTGGCCACATGGCTTTGTTTTCCATTGTCTCCCCTCCCCCATTTTCTAAGTTGTACAAAAACCAGCTAATCATAATCTTTGGTTCATGACGTGTTATCATTATTGGCACATGCGTGGACCTCTGTAAGCAGTTAATTATTTTTATGAGCAACTTACCACCCAAGTGGGCACATTTTTCTCTTCTGTTAAAATGGAGATGATACCATGTACATTGCAGGGACAGTATTTAAAAAAAAATGAGATAACGCATTTTTCACGGTACCTGCCATGTAGTAGTCACTCACATAATATGAGTCATCTTCTGCCTGTTACCTTTGAGTTTGCTATGTGGCCTTAAGTCTATTTTGGGAGTTATGTTAGTTTAGTGGCTCCTGGTCTTTTTTTTTTTTTTTTTTTTGCTTGCACTCACCTATTTGAGGGATATAATATTCATCAATAATCAATCAGACCTATCAAAATAATTATTTTGGGATGGAGTGGAGAATGGAGGAAAAGACAGGAAACAAAGTTATAAAAGCCCCTCAGGTGATTCTGATATACTCCCTCCTTGACAGTCAATGAGGAGAAAGAAATTACCTCTCATTGCTGATTGCTTATTTTTTAATAGTAGCTCCCTTTTTTTTTTTTCAACGTTTATTTATTTTTGGGACAGAGAGAGACAGAGCATGAACGGGGGAGGGGCAGAGAGAGAGGGAGACACAGAATCGGAAACAGGCTCCTGGCTCCGAGCCATCAGCCCAGAGCCCGACGCGGGGCTCGAACTCACGGACCGCGAGATCGTGACCTGGCTGAAGTCGGACGCTTTAACCGACTGCGCCACCCAGGCGCCCCAATAGTAGCTCCCTTTTAAAAGTAATATTTTTATATTTCAATTATAAATGTAATGTGATTTTTATTTCTTACTTTTTAAAAATGTAATATGATTTTTTTTTTTCCAAAGTTTATTTTTGACAGGGAGAGAGAGACAGAGCATGAGTGGGGGAGGGCAGAGAGAGGGAGACAGAATCCAAGGCAGGCTCCAGGCTCTGAGCTATCAGCACAGAGCCCCATGCGGGTCTTGAACCCACAGACCGCGAGATCATGGCCTGAGCCGAAGTCGGACGCTCAACCGACTGAGCCACCCAGGCGCCCCAAAATGTAATATGATTTTAAAAAATAAGAAACAGACAGTAAAAACTTAATCCTACCACCCTGTCTAAACTCTTAGATTTGCATATTTCTTTTTGGCTTTTTCCATATATATTTTATTACATTAGGTATTAGAAGAGTACCATCATGTTTTATCTTGGTTTTCCAGTTAATAGGTTATATACAGTTTCGTGCATTGTTATACATTATATAGCTATATTGTTTTAGTGGCTTTATTCATGAATTTACTCATTCAACAAATATTAATTGAGCAACATTTATGCACTGGATATTCTTACCACCTCTGGGGTACAGCAGAGAACAAATCCAATGAGTTCCTGCCCTTATGGACCTTACATTCTAGTGGAGCACTCACAAGAATAAACAAACAAACAGATGCATAAAGTAATGCTATTTAGTGATTAGTGTTTCACATGATGGGGTATTGTTTTCAATTAGGTGTTTAGAAAAAGTTACTGTGGCAAAGCTTTGAATAGAGTGAAGGAGCAAGCCATGTGGCTCTCCAGGAGAAGTCTTTTCCAGATGGAGGGCACAGTTGTGTGAAAGCTCTCAGGAGAAGTGTAATGGGGGGAGGCGATGGTAGGAGGTTAGTCAGGGTCCAGATCATGTAGACTAAGAGGTATAGGAGAGTTTTGAGCGGCAGAGTGACATGCTCTGAATTAGGTTAAACAAGGAACATTCTGGATGCTGTGTGGAGATGGAGTAAGAGAGGAAACAGAAATCAGTCAAGGGGTATTTGCAGTAATAACAGGCAGGAGGTGGCTGTGGCATGCAATAAGGTGTTGGAGAGAAGGTGATGAGAAGTAGGTGGATTTAAAATATATCTTGAAAGTAGAGCCAAAATGTTGGATTAGTTTTGGGTGTTAAAGAAGAGAAGAATTAAGGATGATTCCAAGGCTCTTGCTTAAGTAACTGGGTGAATGGTGGTTGCCATTTATTGATACAGGGACTAGAAGGAGAGGAACTTTATTTTTCTTCATAGCACTTAAACTACTGCCTGACACATAGGCTTCTCCACTAGAATTTATTTTCCAGGAGGGGAGAGATTTTCTTTTGTTTGCTGCTGTATCCTGGGAATCTAAAAGGGTGCCTGGCATATAGTTGGTGCTCGATAAATATTTATTGAAAGAATATGATACAAGAATTGTACCACAAACTGTTAATTATCCGGGGCTGATGAACTGATCTGTGGATTAACTGTCTTAAAAAACGTGTCTAGCCTTTTGAGAGAAAACAAAACTGCTGAAAATCTGGAAAACTTCAATTTATGAGATGTATTTATTTTTTGGAAGTACATATAATTAAAATTTTTAAAAATGTTACTTATATTTGAGAGAGAGAGATTAGGATTAGAATTATACATATGGGAGAAAGGGGATGGGTGGCATTAAGTAAATTTCATTACCATACGGAATAGGAGAATGAGTTTTTGTGGTTTCATAAAGAGAAGTTAGATTTTATTTTAATAATGTCATTGAATTGTTAAGCAAATTAGAAAAATGAAAAACTAAAAAAGCCCTCTTGTTGTCTTGATTGTCCTCTTGATAAGACAATAGTGATTTGGTTCAGTTAGCAATGGACTCTGTGTCTGATTTTATTTGGGCTAAATAAACAAAAATTTTCATTGAAGTTCTTCCAGGGGAAGGTTATTCTGATGTGTTATCTGATTAATTAGATTCAAACTACACAACATTAGTAATCAGAGAGAGAATATAAATGGGAGGATAGTCTTTGTCAGCCATTCCTTTGTTGAATATCAAGAGTTTATTGGTTGTCAGATCTCATATATAATGCTGATGAAACTGATCTCCTGGAGATACAACTTTGGAGATAAAATACAAATAGATGAGTTATCCTTATTTGTCTGGGTTTGAAATATTTTATTCAAAAGATGGAAAGAAAAGGATAAGAATCATGGACCTAATAAATATATCTTTTCTCCCATTCCCTCTGTTTCCTTATTTTACTAGTTTGTTGTTTATCCTTTTCATGTTTGTTTATTTTTGAGAGAGAGAGAGAGAGAGAGAGAGAGAGAGAGACAGTGAGACAGTGAGACAGTATCTGAAGCAGGCTCCATCCAGGCTCTGAGCCTAAGTCAAACGCTCAACCGACTGAGCCACCTAGGCGCCCCACTTTCATTGTGTTTTTAATGCAAAACTAAGCATTTATAATTTTATTTTTCCCCCTTTTATGCAATAAGTAGTGTGCTATATATACAGTTTTGCAGCTTGTTGTTTTACTCATCAGACGGTGTATCCATACCCATATGCAGAGATTTTCCTAATTTTTTTTGTTACAGCTGCATAGTATTCCATCATGTGAGTATACTGTGGTTTATTCAGCCAGTCTCCTATTTCTGTTTAGTTGGGTTATTTCTAGTCTTTTGCTAGACAAAATAATGCAGCAATCATTAACCTTGAATATTGGTCATTTCTTATTGTACTTTTCATACTTTATCTGTAGGGTAAATTCCCAGAAGAATGATCGTTGGGTAGACTGATGAGTATGTATGTAATTTGGTAGGTATTATACCTTTTAGAGGTTGGATCATTTTGTTCTCCCTCTAGCATTCTATGATATTACTCATTTCTCCATAGTTTTTTCAACAAAGTGTGCATTCGACTTGATTTTTCGCCAATTTAATAAATGATAAATGGTATTTCTGTGTAGTTATCATTTGTAGTTTATTGTGAGTGAGGCTGAACATCTCTTCATATGTTTAAAAGGCTTTTTGTATATCTTTGTGTGTGTGTGTGTGTGTGTGTGTGTGTGTATTGTCTGTCTCCTTTGCTTATTTTTCTATAAAATTGGCATTTTTCTTTGACTTAAGAGCATCAGTAAAGAACCTTTCATTGTTATGCTTTGCTTAAATACAGCAGGAGTATACAAAATGCAATGAGTTTTGGTTACTAAAACAAAGAAACCATTGTTTTTTAAGGAGTGAAAGCTTCAAACTTGCCTTTTCATTATTTTAAGTCATAAAGGTATATGAGTAAGTAGACATTTTGAAAGAGTAAAAAAAATCTATCAGGAGACTGATAATTTGAAATCAGAAGATTTTGGGGGAAATGCAGTAACATTATTAGATAAGGCTGCTTTATATACAAATAAAATTCTTAGCAAATCAGAAGTTGTCAATGTTTTAATAAGTTATTTACCTTAAACTGTGATGCATCTCTTCACATGTTTACATAATTTCCAGCATCAACACAACTAGTGTATGAATTTATTGCAAAAAGTAATTGATAAGGGCAGTTATTTAGTATGGTTTTGGAAGCAGTTTAGAAATTTAGATGACATCTATGACATAGTTTTAATTTGGAATATAATATATATGAATATTAATTAGGTCATTGAAGGAAGCAAAGATTTTCTGATTCTTTATGTCATTGAAGTTGGTAATTTGTAGCATTTGCCAATGATACAACAATTGTTTTAATCATGTGCCTTAGTGAAGCTTTCTGATGAAGGCAACTTGAATAAATAAAATCAGTGACTGGCTGATCTATGAAATGTGTGAATCGGGATTGAGATGCTGAGCAATGATGACAATGTAAATTTGCTTGGAGGAAATAGCAGAAAAGGCAGGGGTGGGACGGAAAGACTTAGTAAAAATGAGCTTAAACACTTGAGACCTGAGGTGATTAATAGGTTATTTCTTAGAGATTCGTGCTATGGCTGTGGGAAAGAAGAGTAAAGCCATTTTTGTGATGCAGTAGTATTTGCTGAAGTATTTGGAAAACAAAGATGACAGTTTGCTTGAAGTCTGACCATATTGCATGGACTTTGTTCCAGTCTTCAAGTGAAGGAGAATTCAGTGACAACATTAATGAAATATTTTAATACTTTGGCTATTTAAAAAAAAAAGATTTGTGGTGTGTATCTATAAATTTATATTACATTTTACATTTCTAGATGTCTGCAGAATGGTAAATGCTTTCCCTTAAATTGTAGGTAACTTAATACTATTTCTGTCACATCTGACTAGTCATCTTTTATTCTGGTTAATTGACAATCGACTGTTCTTTATCTCTCTTTTTTTCTGATTCTCTCCTTGACTTGTTCTAGAAAGGAATTAGCCAGTTTCTAAAAATGTACGTGATTTACAAAGTACATATAATAGATGTGGTGAGGAAATTGGGGTAAGACAAAAACAAAGGTAGGAAGAAGACTATGAAGTCAAGAGTGAGAGCAATTAAAAGATTCCTATTTGGGGGCACCTGGGTGGCTCAGCCAGTTAAGCATCCAACTTCGGCTCAGGACATGATCTCATAGTCCATGAGTTTGAGCCCCGCATCAGGCTCTGTGCTGACAGCTCAGAGCCTGGAGCCTACTTCAGATTCTGTGTCTCCCTCTGTCTCTGTCCCTCCCCTGCTCATGCCGTCTCTTTCTGTCTCTGAAAAATAAACATTAAAAAAAAAAAAAGATGCCTATTTGAAGGCCTATACATTTTGTAAAGGAGGTAGGCCATCAGTTTGGCTCTGGGCTTTCCAGCAACTAGTGCAAAAAAGAGACATGCACTGTTATTTGAGTTATGGTGTTGTAAAATTAAAAAGTAGTTACTTAAGGAGAAGCACAGCTATTCTTGGTTCTGAGTAAGACCAGAGAACTGTTTCTCCCATATGTCTTCACAAAGAAGGCCCTGTATAATGTAACTTTAATATCCATATAGTAAATGTAGCAATATGTGACAGGCTGTTTCTTATATTGTCCTTTAGTGAAAGCATATGGCATAACCAAAATACAATTTAGTAAAGGCAGATCTGCAGAGAGCCAAAAGAATTCAGTTCTCTGCTGGTCTTGGCTTAATAAAGGCACAGAGTTTTAATACCTATAGTGGAAGTTGAAAGTGCATTATCCAGCCCCCCACTTTTTTTTTTTTTGATCATTGATCACTTTCAGAAAGTTATGAGCTCTATCTCCCGTTCCTTAGTAAGATGCATATGTATCCAGTCTCCATGATTTCTGATATGGAAGAGTATATGCATTGCATGTATGTTGGTTAATTCTTCATAAATACTATTTTTAATAGTCAAGTTTTTTGATAATTAAAGAGTGTCAGTAAGTAGAAAGTTATGTATTTTTTTTTGCCCATTTTTCTGAATAATCACTTGCCTATATTAAGTACAGAGCTATATATGCTTTAGAAGTAAATAAACAAGGGGTGCCTGGGTGGCTCAGTCAGTTAAGGATCTGACTCTTGATCTCAGCTCAGGTCTTGAACTCAGGGTCGTGAGTTCAAGCCCTGCATTGGGCTCCGTGTTGGGCATGAAGCCTACTTCAAACAAACAAACAAACAAACAAACAAACAAATAAATGTAAATAAAGCAGCTGGAGGTTGGATCAGTACCTTTTTATAAAAGTTGAAGAGGCTGACGTAAGCCCCTTTATTCCTCCAGAAGAAGTACAGTGAGAGTATCCTATGATAGGGCTAAGATTCTTCCTTAGAAATAATTTAGGATGTTTTCTAGCACTGAAATAAATGCTGTTAAATCCACAATGATTTTTTACATGCTACTTTTAAAAAAATTAATGATTTTAATTAAAAAAAATTTTTTTAATGTTTATTTATTTTTGAGAGACAGAGTGTGAGTGGGTGAGGGGCATAGAGAGAGGAGGACACAGAATTTGAAGCAGGCTCCAGGCTCTGAGCTGTCAGCACATAGCCCGACACAGGGCTTGAATTCACGAGCCCTGAGTTCATGACCTGAGCTGAAGTCAGACACTTAACTGACTGAGCCACCCAGATGCCCCTTAAGTTTATTTATTTTGAGAGAGAGAGAGAGAGAGAGAGAGAGAGCATGCACGCACAGATGAGAGCAGAGGAAGGGCAGAGAGAGAGGGAGAGAGAGACAATCCCAAGCAGCCTCTGCATTGTCAGTGTGGAGCCTGATGCAGGGCGCAATCCCACGACTCTGGGATCATGACTGAGCTGAAATCAAGAGTCGGACACTTAACTGACTGAGCCACCCAGGCGCCCTAAGTCCATGATGATTTTATTTAGAACAATCTTAAATTTGATGCTAAAAATAACCAACCTGCCTTGGCTATTTAAAAAATTACCAATGAATAAAGTAACCATAGATGTTTGCCTTAAGCTATATAATTTGGAATATACTGTCTGGAAAATGTATGCATTATTAAGGAGGCTATTTACCTAGAATGTATGGAACCTACCGTTCTAGATTTATAAATTAAAAAAAATTGAGATATGTAACTCCAAGAGCACAATGATTGATAAAAAAGACATTTAAGCATGTAGTATGTATTTGTATAACTGTAATTTAGAACTTTAAAACATGCATTACCCAGTGAAATATCCAAGTTAATAAGAATTCTCACAGTGCAACCAACTAGATTACCTTAATGTGATTTTTGATGATACATGTGGCTTGGAACTCTGTTAAAATACCTGCCTGCTGTTCACAGTCTTGAAGATAATCACGTTAACATATACCTTGCACTGTAGTGAAATTACCTTCAGTCACTACTGTGGTTTGATAATCAGATTGATCAATAGATAAAAACAAAAGTAAAGTAAAAACAGTGACAATAATGAAAATTATTTTTAGAGCAGTTCTATCATTTTTTTGAGTATTTAGATGCTTCCAGTGTTTAGTATGCTAGATAAATGTTCTGTTGTATGTTAGATAAATGATAAAGACCATTTGCCAAAAATGATGATTTGGATTAAAATACAGGCTCTTTTGCTATATTTGTTTTTGATTAAAAAGCTGCGGAGTAGCACAGGCTTTTAATTTGATTGTGCTTTTGTATACTGGAACATGACAAACTCTGTGATGAAAGCACATCTTTTGGCACCATGATGTTGTCTAGTGGGGCACTGACATCTTGTGTGCGCAAGCCAGGTGTCTTTGCTTCTATTGTTCTCAATCTCTGTTTTCGAAACTTGCTTCCTTATTTTTTTCTCTTTGCTAATTGTACTTTTGTTTCTTTCCTCATATTTGTGCTTGCTTTTTTGTTTTTGTACCGCCCTTCTATTTCCTGTAATTTAGAACTTTGAAAACACACACTATTCAACGCAACATCTAAGCAGGCAAGAATCGTCACAGTGCAACTAACTTTCATTTACTGGAATAGCTCTAGTGCCAATAAACAATAGAACTCTAAAGGGATTGATATGAAATGTGATCTTATCAAGCAAAATGAATAAATAAAAACAGCAGATACTGAGCTTGACTGAATCTATGTTATGAAACACTTTTGGTTTGGAGTTTGATTTTGGGAAGGACATAACATATTAAAACAAAAAAAAAGGAAAGAAAGAAATAGGGAGCTAGCTAAGCAATTTGTTTTTGATGAGGTAAAAGAATTTCTTGACATGTGAAAGGAAGAAGGGTACAATGAAGGTCTTTTGGCATTAGACTAGCAAAAGTAAGAGGAAAATGAAATGAGAAGAACTCTTGAAATCTAAAGAAAAATAGGTTATTAGAAGCATTTTATTTTATTTATTTTTAGTGTTTATTTATATTTGAGAGAGAGAGAGAGAGACAGAGCCAGAGCGTGAGTGGGGGTGGGTCAGAGAGAGACAGGGAGACACAGAATCCCAAGCAGGCTCCAGGCTGTGAGTGCAGAGCCCAACGTGGGGCTCGAACTGAAGAACTGCATGATAATGACCTGAGCCAAAGTCGGATGCTTAACTGACTGAACCACCCAGGTGCCCCTATTAGAAACATTTTAAATGGTAGATGTGGATGTGACTATATACATTATTAGCTTTTTTAAAAATTAAACTTTTAATTTTGAGATAATGTAGATTCACATGTAGTCATTAAGAAATAATACACAGATCCCTTGTACCTTTACTCAGTTTCCTCCAGTGGTAACATCTGGCAAAACTGTAGTACACTAACTATATCATGACCAAGGTGTTGATATTATGTCTTCAAGGTTAAGTTTTAGAATACTTCCATCACTATAGAGCCCTCACATTTCCTTTTTTACTGACACAACCACTTTCTGTCTCCATCCCCTCTTTAGCCCTGGACAATCACTAATCTGTCCTCCATTTTTATAATCTTGTCATTTCAAGAATGCTATATAAATGAAATCATATAGTATATAACTTTTTGTAACTGGTGCTTCTCACTCAGTGTTAATTCCCTGGAGATTCATCCAAGCTGATGTATCTGTAGTGTGTTCTTTTTTATTGCTGAGGGGTATTCCATAGTATAGCTGTCCCACAGTTTGTTTAGTCATTCACCCAGTAAAGAAGATCTGGGTGGTTTCTAGTTTTTGACTATTAAAAGTAAAGCTGTTACAAACAATTGTGTAAAGGTTTTTGTGTGCACATAGGTTTTCATTTCTCTTGGGTATATACCTAGCTCTGGAATTGCTGGAGCATATGGTCACTCTATGTTTAACTTTTTGAAGAACTGTGAAACTTATTTTCCAAAGTGCCTGCACCATTTTACATTCCCACTAGCAGTGTGTGAGGATTTGAGTGTCTTTAGATCCTTGTTTGCATTTGGTATTGTCACTGCTTTATTTTAGCTATTCTGATAATGTGTATAGTAATATCTCATTGTGCTTTTAATTTGCATTTCCCTAATTGCTAATTATGTTGAACATCTTTTCATATGCCTGTTTGCCATGTGTATATCCACTTTGTTGAACTGCCTCTTCATTTCTTTCGCCCATCTTCGAATTAGGTATTTTTTTAATTTTTAATTTTTTTATTATTTGCAAAACTTTTAAGCGTTTATTCATTGTTGAGAGACAGAGGGAGACAGAGCGTGAGTGGGGGAGGGGCAGAGAGACAGGGAGACACAGAATCTGAAGCAGGCTCCAGGCTCTGAGCTGTCAGCACAGAGCCTGACGGGGGGCCCGAACTCAGAAGGCTTGATCATGACCTGAACTGAAAGTTGGACGTTTAACCGCCTGCGCCACCCAGGCGCTCCTAGGTATTTTTTTTAATGTTGAGTTTTGAGAATTCTTGAGATGCTAGTCTTTTGTTGGATATGTGGTTTGCAGGCAGTTTATTCCACTCTGTAGCTTGTCTTATCACCCTCTTAATAGGGTCTATTGCAGATCAGAAGTTTTTAATTTTGATGAAGTCTAATTTATCAGTTTTTCCTTGTATGGATCATGCTTTTGATGTCAATTATAACCACTCTTTGCATAGCCCTAGATCTGTTTTTTTTTCCCCCTAAAAGTTTAATAGTTTTACTAAAATGTACAGTCTATGATCCATTTTGAGTTAATTTTTGTAATTTTGTAATTTTTTGTATAAGGAGTGAGATTTACCTCAAAGATTTTTGTTTTTATTTTTGCCTATGGATGTTCAGTTGCTCTAGTATCATTTATTGAAAGGTTAGAACTATTTGTTGAAAAGGCTGTTTTTCCCCTACCAGGCTGCTTTTGCACCTTTGTCAAAAATTTCTCAGGTATATTGGTATGGGTCTTTTTCCAGGTTCTCTTTTTTTGTGTTGATCTTTGTGTCCGTCCCTCTGCCAATATCACAGTCTTGATTACTGTCTTGATATTGGATAAACTGATTCCTTCGACCTTAATCTTCTTGATTTTCAAAAGTTTTAGCTAATTTAGTTCCTTTGTTTTTCCCTGTGAAATTTAGAGTAATCTTGTCTATATCTACAAAAATATCTTGCTGAGATTTTGATAGGAATTGCATTAAACTTGTATGTCCCTTTATAGAGAATTGACATCTTTACATCACGAGTCTTCCACAAGCGTGGAAATGTCTCTCAATGTATTTAGCTTTCTTTTGACTTCTTCACATCAGCTTTATGTAGTGATTAACATTCAAAATGAGTATATGTTTTGTTAGATTTACACCTAAGTATTTTTTTTAAGTGATTGTAAATGGTATTATCTTTAAAATTTTGGTCGGTGTGTTCATTGCTAGTATATAGACATCGAATTATTTTTTATATGTTTATCTTGTATCTTTGTGACTTTGCTAAACTCACTTACTAGTGTAGGAGTTTTTTTGTAGATTCCTGGAGTTTTCTATGTAGATAGTAGTGTCATCTGCAAATAGGGACAGTTTTAGTTGTTCTTTTTTCAATCTGTATATACCTTCTCTTTCATTTTCTTTCACTGGCTAGAACTTCTAGAACTGTGCTGAATAAGATTGGCGAAAGTGGACATCTTTGCCTTTTTCCTGATGTTAGAGAGAAAGCATTCAGGTTTTCCCTCACTAAATATAACATTTTAAGGTTTTTGCCGATGCTTTTTTATCAAGCTGAGAAAGTTCCCTTCTATTCCTATTTTCTGAGAATTTTATCATGAGTGTTGAATTTTGTCCAGTGCTTTCACTGCATTGATTATATGTTCATGTGATTTTTATTCTTTACCTTAGTGGATTATATTGACTAATTTTTGGGTATTGAATGAGCCTGCCTCCCTGAAATAAACTTAGTCATTGTGTATATTTCTTTTTATATGCTGCTGAATTCTGTTTGTTGGTACAGATCTTCCTTTACTTATGATGGGGTTAAATCCTGATAAACCCGTCATAATTTGAAAATATCTTAAGTTGAAAATGCATTTAATACACCTGACCTACCTAACATCGTAGCTTAGGCTAGCCTACCTTAAACATGCTCAGAAAACTTTAGCCTACGGTTGGGCAATATCAGTTAACACACAATTTGTTTTATAATAAAGTGTTGAATATCTCATGTAGCTTTTTGAATATTGTACTGAATATGAGAAACAATGGTTGTGTGGGTGCAGAGTGGTTGTAAGTGTATTGGTTTTTTATCAGTGTGATTGGATGGCTGACCGAGAGCTGTAGCTCACTGCTTCTGCCCGGCATCCGTGGATGAGTACCGTACTGCACATCACTGGCCTGGGAAAAGATCAAAATACAAAATCTAAAGTATGGTTTCTACTGAATGCGTATTGTTTTGCACCATTGTAAAGTTGAAAAATTGTAATTCAAACCATAGTAAATTGGGAACTGTCTGTATTTCTTCGGGATTTTTGTGTTTTTGAAGGATATCGGTTTGTCGGTCTATCTATCTATCTATCTATCTATCTATCTGTCTCTTCTGGTTTTGATGATAGGGTAATACTAGCTTCATAAAATTAATTGGGAAGTGTTTCTCCCTCCTCTTCTATTTTCTGGAAGAGATTTTAGAATTGGTGTTAATTCTGCCTTAAACATTTTGTAGAATTCTCCAGTGAAACCATCGAGGCCTGGAGACTTTTATTTCGGGATATTTAAAAAAAATTTTTTTTTTTTTTAACGTTTATTTATTTTTGAGACAGAGAGAGACAGCATGAATGGGGGAGGGTCAGAGAGAGGGAGACACAGAATCCGAAACAGGCTCCAGGCTCCGAGCTGTCAGCATAGAGCCTGATGCGGGGCTCGAACTCACGGACTGCGAGACTGTGACCTGAGCTGAAGTCGGCCGCTCAACCAACTGAGCCACCCAGGCGCCCCTATTTCAGGATATTTTTAATTACAAATTCATTTTTCTTCATAGTTCTAGGGCTGTATAAATTACTATTTTGTATTGAGTGAATTGTGATAGTGTGTCATTTTCTAGGAATTGTTTATTTTGTCTGAGTTGTTAAATTTATGTTAAAAGAGTTCTATTATTTATTTTTAACGTTTTAATTTTATTTTTTGAGACACAGAGACAGAACGCTATTTGGGGAGGGGCAGAGAGGGAGGGATGCACAGAATCTGAAGCAGGCTCATGACTCTGAGCTGTCAGCACGGAACCTGATGCGGGGCTTGAACCCATGAACTGTGGATCATTACCTGAGCTGAAGTCAGATGCTTAACTGACTGGGCCACCCAGGCACTCCAAAAGGGTTCTCTTTTATTATCCTTTTGATGCTTTAAGGCCTGTAGCAATGTCTCTGGTTTCTTTCCTCATATTGGTAATTTGTATCTCTTTTTTCTTCTTTGTTACATATTTGTCAATTTTATTTATCTTTTCAAAGAACCAGATTTTTTTCATTGATTTTTTTTTTCCATTTTTCTGTTTTTAATTTTATTGATATCTACCTTTGTTTTTATTATTTCTTTCCTGGTGCTTGTCTTTTTTTTTTTTTTTTTTTTTTTTAAATGTTTATGTGTTTATTTTTGAAAGGGAGAGAACACAAATGGGAGAGGGACACAGAATCCAAAGCAGGCTCCATGCTGTCAGCACAGAGCCCGATGCGGGGCTTGAACTTACCAACCCTGATGTCATGATTCTAGCTGAAATCAAGAGTCAGATGCTTAATTGACTGAGCCATGCAGGCACCCATCCTTCCTGCTGCTTGTCTTATATTTATTTTTGCTCTTTAGGTTCTTGAGGCATAGGAGCTGTGAATTTCCCTCTCAGCATTACCTGTGTCCTGTAAATTTTGATATATTGTATTTTCATTTTCATTCAGGTTAGCATATTTTTCTTTTTTTTTTTAAGTTTATTTTTTTTATTTTTATTTTTATTTTTTTTTCAACGTTTATTTATTTTTGGGACAGAGAGAGACAGAGCATGAACGGGGGAGGGGCAGAGAGAGAGGGAGACACAGAATCCAAAGCAGGCTCCAGGCTCTGAGCCATCAGCCCAGAGCCTGACGCGGGGCTTGAACTCACGGACCGCGAGATCGTGACCTGGCTGAAGTCGGACGCTTAACCGACTGCGCCACCCAGGCGCCCCTTAAGTTTATTTTTTGAGAGAGTGGGCGAGAGGCAGAGAAAGAGGGAGAGAGTGAATCCCAGGCAGGCTCTACACTATCAGCATGTAGCCCGATGTGGGTCTCGAACCCATGAACCCTGAGATCATGACCTGAGATGAAGTTGGACACTAAACCAACTGAGCTACCCAGGTGCCCCAGTTTAGTGTGTTTTTCAATTACTCTTTAGACTTCCTGTTTGACCTATGAATTATTTAGAAGCGTGTTATTTTCTTTCTAAGGGTTTGAACATTTCTTGTTATCTCATTATTGATTTCTAGGTTGATTCCATTTTGGTTGGAGAACATACTATGTTTGATTTCAGTTCTTTTGAATTTGTTGAGTTTGTTTTATGGCCCACAGTATGGTTTTTCTTGGTATATATTCTGTGTATACTTTAAGAGAATGTGCATTCTGCTGCTGTTAGAGTGTTTTACAAATGTTGATTAGATCCCATTGGTTGGTGGTATTGTTATGTTGTATATCTTTGGTGATCATCTGTTTCTGTCAGTTGTTGAGAGTGATGTTGAAGTCTCTAAGTATAATTGTGGAATTGTCTATTTCTCCTTTGAAATATGTCATTTTTTCCCTCACATATTTAGCAGTTCTGTTGTATGGTACATACACATTTAGGATTGCTATATCTTCTTAGTGGATTGAGCATTTCATTATATAATGGTCTTCCCTTCCCTGATAATTTTCTTTGCTATGAAGTCTACTTTATCTAATGATAATTTAGTTAAAATTAATGTTTGTTTTTATTTAAATCAGAGTCTTTTTAAAGAAAAATTTTTTAAGTTTTTATTTATTTTCGAGAGAGAGAGAGAGAGAGAGAGCGTGTGCGCGCATGCTCATGCGTGGCAAGGGGGGGCAGGGGGGGAGAGAGAGAGAGAGAGAGGGAGAGAGAGACACACACACACACACACACAGAAACTGAAGCAGGCTCTAGGCTCTGAGCTGTCAGCACAGAGCCTGACGTGGTGCTTGAATCCACGAACCGTGAGATCATGACCTGAGCTGAAAGCAGATGCTTAACTTGACTGAGCCACCCAGGTGCTCCAATATTTGGACGATATATTATTTTTCGTCCTTTAACTTTTAACCTGCTTCTATCATTATATTTGAAGTGAATTTCTTATTGATAGTGTATAGTTGTGTTATGTTTTTTAATTCACTCTATCAGTCTCTGTCTGGCATATTTGGAACATTTACATTTTATGTATTACTGATATGGTAAGGCTTTAATGTTTTGTTGTTTTCTGTTTATTCTCTCCTTTTTTGTTTCTGTTTTTCATGTCTTCCTTTGAGTTACTTGAATATTTTTATAGAATTCCATTTTGATTTATCAGTAGTGTTTTTGAGTGTACCTTTTTGTAGTTTTGTAGTTTTTTTTTGGTGGCTTCTCTAGGTGATGACATTATTGATTCGTAACTTATCACAATTTACTAGTGACATTGTGTTACTAGTTTAAGTGAAGTATAGAAATCTTACCTCCCTTTTATGTCCCTTTGTCTTTCTTTATTTATACTTCTCTTAAACATTTCCTCTGTAAACATTTAGACCCATCAGTTTTTAAATTTGCTTCAAGCAGGAAACCTAATTTAGAAAACTTAACAGAAGTAAAGCCTATTGTTTTTACTCATATTTTTGTTTACTGTTTTATATTTTCTTTACTGATGTTCCAAGATTTTTTTTTTTTTTTAAATCATTTCCTTTCTGTTTAGAGCATTTCCTATAGACATTATTTTGCAGTAGGCCTGCTGGCAACAAATTCTCTTTACATGAGAATGGCTTAGCTTTCCTTCACAAGAGAATGTCTTGATTCCCCCTTTAGAATATCCTGAAGGATATATCTGCTGGGTGTAGGATACTAGTTTGACAGTTCTTTTATTTCAGCAAGTGTTGTGTGTTTTTTCTGGCCTCCATGGTTTCTGATGAGAATGTGCTATCATTTAAGTTGTGTTTCCTCTATAGGAAAGGTATCATTTTTCTATGGCTAATTATAATATTTTATCTTGGTCTTCAGTTTTCAGGAGTTTAATTATGATGTGTTTAAACTGGCATGGGTTTCTTTGGGTTTATTCTGTTTGGGATTCACTGACCTTCTTGAGTCTGTTGGTTTATGTCCCTTGCCAATTTGGACTGTTCAGTCATTATTTCTTCAAGTACTTTATTGCCCCACTTTCTTTCTATTCTCCTTCTGGGACTCTGGTGACACAGATGTTAGATCTTTTGTTACAGTCCAACAGCCCCTGAGGTTCTGTTCATTTCTTTCAGTTTTTTTTCCCCCCCACATGTTGTTCAGATAATATAATTTCTACTGTTCTGTGTTTTGGTTCACTGATTCTTTCCTCTGTTCCATCCACTCTGCTCTTGAGCCCATCCACTGAGTTGGTTTTTTCTTTTTTATTTATGTTGTTGTATTTTTCAGTTCCAAACTCTCCATTTGGTATTATTATTATTATTATTATTATTATTATTTATTTTTTTTTTTTTTGCTGAGGCTCTCAATCTTTGTGTTTCAAGTGTGTTCCTAATTGTTGTTTGAAACATTTTTATCATGACTGCTTTAAAATTTTTGTCAGATAATTATAACATCACTGTCAGCTCGGTTGGCATCTAATGACTGCCCTTTTTCATTAGTTTGACAACTTCCTGGTTCTTGGTATAAAGAATGATTTTTCATTGAAACCTGTACATTTTCATATTATGTTATGAGATTCAGGCTCTCATTTAAAAAAATTTTTTTTTAATGTTTATTTTTGAGACAGAGAGAGATAGGGCATGAACGGGGGAGGGTCAGAGACAGAGGGAGACACAGAATCTGAAGCAGACTCCAGGCTCTGAGCTGTCAGCACAGAGCCCGGCGCGGGGCTTGAACTCACAGATCGTGAGATCATGACCTGAGCCGAAGTCGGACACTTAACTGACTGAGCCACCCAGGCGCCCCCCAATTTTTTTTTTTTAACATTTATTTATTTTTGAGACAGAGAGAGACAGAGCATGAACGGGGGAGGGGCAGAGAGAGAGGGAGACACAGAATCGGAAGCAGGCTCCAGGCTCTGTGCCATCAGCCCAGAGCCTGACGCGGGGCTCGAACTCACGGACCGTGAGATCGTGACCTGAGCTGAAGTTGGACGCCTAACCGACTGAGCTCCCCTTCAGGCTCTCATTTAAACCTACTCTTTCATCTGGCTTTCTTTGACACTGCCCTGGCATGAGGATGTGTGGGTTACTGCTTCACTACTGCTAGGTGGGGGTGGATGTCCATGTTTCCCACTTGGCCTCTGTTGACACCTGAGAGGTGCTGCTAATAACTTGCAGATGGGAGTTCTGGCTCCATACATGGTCTGTGCTGACACCATGGTGTGGGAGAGAGGGTTGTAAACATTTGGTGGTGAAGAAAGCCCCAGCTCCTTTCTTGGCCTTCTCTGACACCCTGACTGGAGTGTTGAGTGCTTTCTTAATCATCTTGCAAAGGTGCAAGCCTAGACTGCCTCTCTGCCTGTGTTGGTGTGAGTGTGGCCATAGTTCTTTTCTGTGGTGTTTGTCTGGAATAGAACAGTGACTGTGAACATTTTCTGTCTTTGTAGGCTACCTCTTTTGGCTAGAGAGAGCAGGCTTTTGTTGAGACTTTTTTGCTTGTTTGTTTGCACTTGTTTGTGTTTCTGGATTGCTGCTGTCTTTAGTTTGAAGTCTGGGTTATGAGGCCAAAAAGAAAACGTAGGAAATTTACCCTTGTGTTGTTCCTTTGGTCCTGAAGTTCCAAGCCAATCTGCCTTTTTCTTTCCATCTCTCAGATTTTTTTAAAAATGCATTATTGTTTTCTTTTCTTTTCTTTTCTTTTCTTCTCTTTTATTTCATTTTATTTTAGAGAGAGAGTGTGAGCAGGGGAGAGGGGCAGAGGGAGAGAGAATCTTAAGTAGACTCCACGTTTAGTGTGGATCGATGTGGAGCTTGATCCCATGACCCTGGGATCATGACCTGAGTCCAAATCAAGAGTTGGAGGCTCAACTGAGTAAACCACTCTGGCACCCCCATCTTTCAAATTAAAAAAAATTTTTTTAATGTTTGTTTATTTTATTTATTTTTAAAAAAAAAAAATTTTTTTTTTTCAACATTTATTTATTTTTGGGACAGAGAGAGACAGAGCATGAACGGGGGAGGGGCAGAGAGAGAGGGAGACACAGAATCGGAAACAGGCTCCAGGCTCTGAGCCATCAGCCCAGAGCCTGACGCGGGGCTCGAACTCACGGACCGCGAGATCGTGACCTGGCTGAAGTCGGACGCTTAACCGACTGTGCCACCCAGGCGCCCCTAATGTTTGTTTATTTTTGAGAGAGAGAGAGAGAGAGAGAGAGAGAAAGAGCAAGCTGGGGAGGGGCAGAGAGAGAGGGAGACAGAGAATCTGAAGCAGGCTCCAGGCTCTGAGCTGTCAGCACAGAGCCTGATGCGGGGCTCTAACTCACGAACTGTGAGATCACCACCTGAGCCGAAGTTGGATGCTTAACCGACTGAGCCACCCAGGCGCCCCTTAAATGTTTGTTTTATATATAATGTTTGGAGTTTTTACTTATGCTTAGTAGGAGGAGTAGGAAAAACTACATTTGCTCCGTCTTCTAGGAAGTGGAAGTTCCATTATATGTTTATAAATTTTAATTTATTTTTTAATTTTTAAAGTTTATTTATTTATTTTGAGAGAGAAAGAAAATGCCTGAGAATGTGCAGGAGGGGTGGGGGGGGGGACAGAGAATCCCAAGTAGGCCTTGCAGTGCCAACACAGAGCCCGATGAGGGGCTCGAACTACAACCTCGAGATCATGACCTGAGCTGAAATCAAGAGTAGGACACTTAACCAACGGAGCCACCCATGTGCCCCTTGTCTTTAAATTTTCAAATTACTTTTCTTTTTATAAGTATCATGTATATTTATTAGTAAAAATAAAGTCAAGCAGTGTAGAAGAGTGAAGATGTAAAGATGACATAAATACACCAGGAAAAAAATCTGTTTCTGGGAAATAACCATCATTAACTTTAGGTGATCATCATTCCAGATCAACATCATTTCACACAAACATACAAACAGGAGGGGGAGTATAAGAAAATAATTTTCATAAAAAGTGGTTATATTATAATGTTATTTCTAATAAAAAGTATTAAATGTAATCTTAATTGAAGAAGAAATTTATGCAGTTACTGAATTTCAGGTAAATGCTTTTTTTTTTCATCACAAATGATGTTCATTTTTAAACATCTTTTCAATGTAAGGTAAAAAGGCAGTTTCTGTATTTGTAATGTAAAAACTCACATTCTAGGGGCACATTTCGGCTCAGGTCGTGATCTCGCAGTTTGTGGGATTGAGCCCCGTGTGGGGCTCTGTGCTGACAGTGTGGAGCCTGCTTGGGATTCTCTCTCCCCTTCTCTCTCTGCCCCTCCCCTGCTCGTGCATGCTCTTTCTCTCTCTCTCTCAAATAAATAAATAGACATTTCATAAAAACCCTCACCTTTGGGGCACCTGGGTGGCTCACCTGGTTAAGCATCTTGATTTTGGCTCAGGTCACGATCCCAGGGTGGTGGGATTGAGGCTCATGTCCAGCTCCACGATGAGCATGAAGCCTTCTTGAGATTCTTTCTCTCCTTCTGCCCCTCTCTCCTGCTTGTGTGTTCTCTCTCTAAAATTAAACAAAACAAAACAAAATAACACAACGCATGTTCAATTTTAGGCAATATTAATTGATTTCCCACTGTGGAAGCAAAGGAAAATTAGATATAATTCACATACCATATAATCCACCCACTTAAAGTGTACAATTCTATGGCTTTTAGTATATTCTCAGGCTACATCATTTCTCCAGAGCAAGTTCCTCTGTTACCTTGCCTAGGGTTAAGTATTTGGCTGCTGGAATGAATATCCATTCGTGGGTGCATGTGTAAGGGTTTGACTATTATGTATTTAATCTTCAACTAATCTGTTTGTTTTCAGCACTTCCGTTATTCTTGGCATTCTGAATCCTAACCTTCTCTGTGGTTATAGCTGGTCCTTGGACTCCCTTTTGGATTTCATTCCTTTGGCAAATACTCTAGGCACTTTTCTGTACTACTCGATTTCATCCTTACTGCTGTTATCAGCTTTCATCTTCCAGAAATTTGTTCCTATTTCTTGTTAGCTGTAGGCTCTTTTATGTTCTTCTTGGAGTAATGCAGTTTATTATGCCTTTTCCTTTTATGGAGTCTCAGGAGGGAGGAAGATAAATGTACATGGTTGTCTCATTACATTGTAATGGAAGTCTGGAAGCCAGACTGCCTTGTTTACACTGTAGGGTGAAGCCAGTATACCTGAAATAGTTGATATTCAATAGATTTTTTTTTAAGTTAAGGAAAAGTAAAAATTTTTCCGTAGCTACTAACTGCACTGTCCCATCTCCCACGCCCCATTTTTTCAATACTATTCATACAGTGTGAAGTCTTATGTGACTCTAACTTTCTCCTCATTTTCTTCTCACATATTTTTTTCTTGGTCTCTCTCCCCTCTGCTTTTTTTTTTTACCCGGCCAGTTATTTCTCACCTGGACTGCCGCAGTTTTCTCTATCCATGACCCTTCTTAGCAGCAGTCTTGTAGACTTATTCATATGTGTGTCCCAGTTAGCATTTTTTTCTTTCATATTTTGTAAAAAGTATGTTGATTTACATGATTTGCCTTTAAACTTCATTATTTTCTATTTTATGTGAAATTATTTTATGTCATACTTGTTAATCTGTGACAATCCCTAGCAGATTCATTTAGCATTTCCTTTTGTTAATTAAGTAATCTTTATGTACCAGGTACTTTATTTTTAAACTGTAATGGCTTTTAAATATTTCACAGTTTTTTTGGTTTATTGAAAAAAAAAAAACAATTTCAAAGTATATGAGTAAAATTCCCTCTCTTCCCTGTTTCAAATTCACCTCTTCAAAGCATTATTAGTAGTTTGAGTGTAATTTTCTAGGCTTTTTTCCTGTGCTTATATAAGCATGTTTATATATGTACTCACATACAGTTTTATGGTTTTCTTTTTAAATGGGTATTACCGTATACATATATATACACATAAATATATATAAACAGTCTTATATATATAATACATATACACAGTCTTATAGTTTTCTTCTTAAATATATTACATGGATATTACAATATATATTTTGATACACATTTGTTTTTTCCTACTTAACAATATATAAGTAGTCATATCTTTATAAGTGGAAACTTCTAGCTCTATTTCATTCTTTGTAATGACTGCAGAATATTCTGTTATATGGAATTACATGCTCCTCTGTTGACAGACATTTAGATGGTCTCCTTTTCCCTACCAACACCGTTCTTACAAACAATTCTGTATTCTGATAAATATTTTTTACATAATGATCGATACTGGTATTTCTGTAGGGTAGATACTTAAATGTGGGATTCCTGAGAATCTTTGTAAATTTAACATTTCGATAAGTAGAGGGCCGCCAGGGTGGTTCAGTCGGTTGAATGTCCGACTCCTTGTTTAGACTCAGGTCATGATCTCACGGTTTGTGAGTTCGAGCCCAGCGTTGGGCTCTGTGCTGACAGTGTGGAGCTTGCTTGGGATTCTCTGTCTCCCTCTCTCTCTGCCCATCCCCTACTCATCCTCTCTTTCTCACAATAAATAAACATTAAAAAACCAAACAAACTTGGGGGGGGGAACCAATTAATTCCCATCCCATTCTTTTTTCTCTCCAAGTTAGTTTCCTGTGGAAAATTTAAAGCATGAAAGTTGAGAAAATAGCATAATAAACCCCTATGTTCCCATCTTACAGTCTCTTTTTTTTTTTTTTTTTTTTTTGAGAGAGAGAGCACAAAAGGGGGAGGAGCAGAGAGAGGTGGGGAGAGAGAGAATCCCAAGCAGGCTCCCCACTGTCAGTGCAGAGCGCAACGTGGGGCTTGAACTCACGAAATGTGAAATCATGACCTGAGCTGAAATCAAGAGTTGGATGCTTAACCAACTGAGCCACCTGGGCGCCCCCCTTCTTACAGTCTTAGCGGTTATCAACACATAACAAATCTTATTTCATCTAATTCTCTTACTGCCTACCCATTTCTCCCCTTGCCTGCCTTGGCTAATTTTGAAGTAAGTACTAAATATCATATCATTTCATCCATAAACACTTCAGTATTACCCATATTACTTCTGGAAAATTTTGCTTTGACTTATGGAGTTTTGCTTCATACATAGGCTCCCAGGAACTTAGTGAGTGAATCAAGGACTATCTGTAGTTGGTTTGGAATTATTCATTTTGGCAATAATTAGGTAGCAAGAACAGTTTTCTAAGGTCACACCTAAAACCGTGTAATCAGCACATAGGTTATATAGCTTCTCTTTCCATTCTGTGTGGGGATGGTGGGAGGGAGGGAAAGAGGAGGGGAAGAAGGGCATATATTCACTCAACCAAAATAGTTACCAAATCCTCAGAGTGTAAGGCTGAAAGAACAACAACAAAAATTCTTGTTTGTCTCACTGAAAATGATCATCTGATTTTTCGGAAGACTGCCTACAGTTCCCAACTGCTATGCCAAATTTAAAGAATAAGCTGTAAGTATCAGGAAAGGGCTTTTTTTTTTCTTTCTTTTTTTTAGGTTACAAAATGTTTACCCGGAGTCTTAAGCTGAATAATGGTCAATAAAAGCCTCATGCAATTGATACTTTTTCTAATGAGTTATTTTTTTTTAATGTTTATTTTTGAGAGAGAGAGAGAGAGAGAGAGAGAGAGTGAGGGAGGGAGGGAGTTAGGAGAGGGAGACACAGAACCTGAAGCAGGCTTCAGACTCCGAGCTGTCAGCACAGAACCTGATGTGGGGTTTGAACTCAGGAACTGTGAGATCATGACCTGAGCTGAAGTCGGATCCTTAACCTACTGAGTCGCCCAGGCGTCCCTCTAATGATTTCTTATGAACAATGTTAGAATAGCTATGCCTTAAGTTTGCCAGGTCCTTATATAATGCTGACTGGAGAAGCCCAAGACAGCATTTATTGAGGATGCTGACCTATAATTGTAATGGATTATTTAATAAGGTACTATGTTTTTTATTGAGGACGAGCAAAATGTTGTCCTTTAAGATAATGACTCAGGCTCTTCTCCAATCAGAAAACACCATTCATGTGGAGTATGTAAATTGGCAAAGTGGTTTTTGAATAGCTCTGGAGGAAAAAATCTTTCTAAGGGCTTTATTAACTTGAACTTTTAAGTCAGTTGTATAGTATGGAAACCTGTGACCAGAACTTAGAAAGTGACCTCTTTTCAATATACAAAGTTCTGGGAGTATATAAAGCTGGGAAAACAGTCTCCCAAAGGTATACCAGCTTTAAACTGTCATTGTCTCAATTATCAACTTTGGACAGCATGGCCCAGAATTTGCCCTTGTTAACCAGACTTACTAAAAAAAAGTCAGAAGCTTATAATAAATTAATTCTAAACACACACACACACACACACACACACACACACAAACTCAGGTGTCCTTTTTGGGTTTTATTTCCCATGTCACTAAACAAAGTTGGTCATGAGTTTTATTTTTGGATCCCGGCAGTCTTTGACAAACTAGGAGGACAAACAAGTCCCACGTAACTTAGAATCAGTTCTAAATTACAATAGTTCATTGATAGAAGCAGAGAGAAATTTCTCAAGTTACTTGAAGCAGAGTTGTAAAGGTTTCATTTCACAACAAGAAGTTACTAGAAAGACTTTGAAATTCCTCGATCCTCCTACTTGTTTCCCTGTTTACTAGTGTACTAGAGCCAATCATACGTGGAGATTGCCTCTAGAATAGCTCTTTTCTTATTCGTCATCATCGTCATCGTCTTCATCTTCGCCTTCATTTTCTTCTTTTTAGAACAGCTCTTTTACGAGGTAAATGAAGGAGAAATGATTATCTGTTCCAGAAGCGAAGAGGGGCTGCAAATCTAGGTTGCTGTATACCTGAGCAGATTTATTTCTGGTGCTCCCATTTTGCACCATTAGGTTCTGTTCATCAAATACAAATTAAAAAAAATTTCTTTTTTTAAACATTTATTCATTTTTGAAAGGCAGAGGGACACAGAGCATGAACGGGGGAGGGGCAGAGAGAGAGGGAGACACAGAAATAGAAGCAGGCTCCAGGCTCTGAGCTATCAGCACAGAACCCAACACGGGGCTCGAACTCACGGACCGCCAGATCATGACCTGAGCCGAAGTTGGCCACTTAACTGACTGAGCCACCCAGGTGCCCCTCAAATACAAATTTTAAAGAATCCTTCATTCAGATCAGTATGTTGTCAGTAAAATGATTATTTGCTAGTAATCAGACCACTCATTTCTCCATGGCTCTAGGATGGGCTGCACCAGACCCCTGTGTAGTGTTCTTGTCCACAGAGTTACAACACACAAAATAGACAGCCAAACCTTTTGAAAACAAGTAAATAAAGATTAAACTGACTTGGAAGCAAATGAAGAGAATGAGTCCAGTAAAATTCTCAAACTAGTTTTGGAAGCAAATGAAGAGAATGAGTCCAGCAAAATTCTCAAACTAGTTTTGTTTTCCTATATACTAGAATTGGTAGTCAAAGCAGCTTCATCCTGTTGATGGAAAGCCAGGGGTCAGAGAACAACCTGCTATTCTTTATCTACTTGAAGTTGGAACCCCAGAGCTAGATAGAGCTTTATCATTAACTACTCGGAAAGAGTAGGTTATAAGTTATGTACGTAGCTGGGAGGTTCCGGTCAGCCTAACCTCTATGAATTTGTATAGTCTGATGTCTTTTTAAAGACTTCTAATTCACTATGGAGGTTCAGGTATGGTCTAAATTAGGTTTTAATTCTTAAGAATGGTTGCTTTGTACAGTTGTGCCAGTTGTATAGTGCATAGCTGGGCTACATTTAAGGTGGTGCCAGTTACAGCCTAGATAGGGTAGATTTACATATTTATTAGGGACAGTTTTCCAGTAGATGGCAGGTAGGTATCTTATAGAAGGGACAGATGCAATATGGGCAAGTGTAGACCCTACAAGACTGTAAATAAGAACTCTTTTTAAAGTTGTATGTATAGATGCAATGATTTTAAGTCCACTATCCATATATTTACCCCATTTCCTCTATGTATTATTTCTCTCACATTTTCCTTACTTTAATAGTGACAGGTCTTTTTCTTTTTATCGAGAAATGAGCTCTTGAGTGGATTTGCTTTGAAAGTGTTTTAGATTTTTATTTTTGGTGTGTTCACAAGTTAGCAACTCTGAGGCCTTAGTATGGATGTTCCTACCAAGTTGAGATGACCTAATACTTGGACCCAGTTAATAGCTCCATTGTATGTTGAATAAACCTCACATCTTTGCCAGAGTTTTGGGTATTACTCAGTTGTGATTCTATCAGTATGTGGTCAGCTGGGATTCCAAGTTCATTTGTTATTTCTCAGAGTTTCCAGAAGGTTGCCCTGAGTAGCACCGGGCTTTTGATAGTATTCACCATGTGGTGCTTTTGTTTCTAAAGTTGGGTTTGGGAGTCTTGTTATTTGTTCTTTTTGCATCAAGATTAGTCACAGTTGCTGTTTTACTTCTGACATTTCAAATAGTTTTTGAGGTCTGTGTCCTCAAAGATTATCAGCAAGCAAACTCTCCTGGTAGGGACATCACCTACATTTGTTTGGATTTATGTGGCACACAATACCAAAAGGAGTTGAAATTAGCCTGTGAGATCACTAGGTTTTAAGTTCATCTAAAACAGTGGTTCTCAAACTGGAACATAGATCAGAATCACCTGGATGACTTAATACAGACTCGGGTAGGTCTAAGTTTCTGATTCAGTAGGTCTGGAGTGGGGCCTGATAATTTGCATTTCTAACCAATTTCAGTTGACATTGATACTGCTGGTTTGGGTACCACACTTTGAGAACCACTGCCCTAAGATAAACTTGCCTTACTCTTCTCTAAATTTATAGGTTCAGGTCTTTGAGAAAACTGTCAGAGTCTTAGAATTCTTTTTTTCCTAAGATGAGAAGGTATTATTTTTCCTGACTTTAAAAATAATATACGTATAGGGTAAAAAATTCAAAACATAAAGCAAAGCTTAAAGATAAGAGTAAACGTTACTTAAAAATCCCATTGTCAATACGGTAAGCCAGTTTTGGTGAACTTCATTCCAGATGTTTTTATATGCATTTATATAAATTTATCATCTCATCCCAAACGATTTCGTTTATACTTGATATTTTGTATTATACTTGTAATTTTGTAATAATTTGTACTTCTAAAATTCAACAATATACAATAGAGATATATATCAAACTAGTATTCTGTTATATTGCACAATTTATTCAGCCAATGATAATGGTAAATATTTAGATGGTTTCCAATTTTCTAGCAGTCACAAGCTCTTATACTATATCTTTTGTACATATGTCTAATCATTTTATTGTGAGTTCCAAGAAATGGTATTGCTAGGTCAAAGGAGACGTACATTTAAAATTTTGATAAATAGGGGCGCCTGGGTGGCTCAGTCGGTTAAGCGTCCGACTTTGGCTCAGGTCATGATCTCGCGGTTCATGAGTTCAAGCCCTGCGTCAGGCTCTGTGCTGATGGCTCAGAGCCTGGAGCCTGTTTCAGATTCTGTGTCTCCCTCTCTCTCTGACCCTCCCCCGTTCATACTCTGTCTCTCTCTGTCTCAAAAATAAATAAACGTTAAAAAAAATTAAAAAAAATAAATAAAATTTTGATAAATATTGCCAGATTGCCTCCAGAAAGAGAATGTTAAGTAACACTTCCACTAACAGATTCAAAACTTTGTCTGTAAACTGAAGTGATTTTTAAGATAGCAAATTTCTTTTATCTTCTTATGTTAGAAATGTTAGAAAATGTTTTATCTAAGATGGACACATCAAAATTCTATTAGTTCTGGGATAGAAACTCGTTGGCTCTATCTCCTCAAATTTCATCATGGTTCTGATAAGATTGTTTAGATTGGTAAGCCTCAAAACACTTTCTCAGCCACATCTTTATATTCATGATGTCGAAAGGACTTCAAAAGACAACTCTGTCATTTGTCCTTCATTTAAGCTTTGTGGAAAGTGTCTGAAAAGGGCCTATCACAGGATAGAAACAGTCAACATGGTGCTTTAGGATTTAGGAATCATCTGGTGACCAGTGAAACAACTACAAATATCCTGAAACTTTAGGGTGTAAAAGGAAACCTTTAAAGTAATCGTCAATCTTTTCAGTCATGTAAATTTTTTGTTTGTTTTTTGCTAGTTGTCTGGTTTTTTTTGACAGTGTATTTATATGAGTAAACAGAACACTCATCGTCTTAAAGTGTATTTATTCATAAATTATAAATGCAAGTACTAAAATATTATATTATCAAACACACACAGGAAAATAGAAATTTAAAAGGGTAAGAGTAGGATATTGATAGTAAAGATGCTAATTTTCTTTCTGTACCTCACAAACTGCCATTCTTGCAAGGTTTCTTTCTTTCTTTTTTTAATATTTTTTTAACGTTTATTTATTATTGAGAGACAGAGAGACAGAGCATGAGCAGGGGAGGGGCAGAGAGAGGAGACACAGAATCTGAACAGGCTTCAGGCTCCGAGCTGTTAGTACAGAGCCCGACGCAGGGCTCGAACTCAGAAACCACGAGATCATGACTGAGCCGAAGTCAGATGCTCTACTGACTGAGCCACCCAGGCACCCCTTAGGGTTTATTTCTTAAGCATTATCTTCTATAGAGGCATATACCTGAATTGAACTTTTATACTGTGTGTAGTGTAGACACAGTATATCCCAAACACCATTTTGATAGTTTGTTCCTGAGCCTTATAATGTACGTTATGTGTATCAGCTTCGGAAAAACTAAAGTTGGTTGTAATCACCACAGTGGAGAATAAGAAGGAAGAAGGTATTATTCGTTCCTTTAGGTGGTTGGTAAAATTGTACGTAATGTCATTGATAGAGCATGTGTTACTTTGACTTTAGATTCAGTTCTGTTTGGAACCATACTGCCGGGGCACCTGCAAAGCTTAAAGATAAAAGTAAACAGTACTTAAAATCCCATTGTGAATACAGTAAACCAGTTTTGGTGAACTTCATTCCAGATGTTTTTATATGCATTTGTATAAATTTATAATCTCATCCAAAATGGTTTCATTTATACCTGATATTTTGTAACCTACTTCTAAAATTCAACAATACACAATAGACACAGATATATATCAAATTAGTATTCCGTTATATAGATTGCGGTTAAGTGTCTGACTTTGGCTTGGGTCATGATCTCATGGTTCATGAGTTTGAGCCCCGTATTGGGCTTTCTGTTGTCAGTACACAGCCTGCTTCAGATCCTCCTCTCTCTCTGCCCCTCTCTCTCAAAAATAAATAAACATTAAAAAAAAAAAAGGTATAGTGGAAATCATTTTGTCTCATTTGTCTTTATTACCTAAATTTTAGTAGTGGTTAACAGCCCAATCCCAGACTCTGGGGTTAGACTACTTGGATTCAGTTTCTGGCTCTGTTACCTATTCACTGTGTGATCTTTGGTGAGTTACTTTCCCTTTCTGTGCCTTACTTGCCTCATCTGCAGAATGGGGCTCATAAAAGCATCCGTCTTATGGGTCTCTTGTGAGAAATGATCTATGTTGTAGTCAATGCTTTTACTAAATGTTTGCTATTATTAGTACTGTTCATTATTATGAAGTTAATGTCAAAGTAATATAAAAAGGAAAATTTAAGTTAAATTAGAACTTAACAAGTGTAAAATTCTCTTATACATCTACCAACAGATACTTTGATATTTTATGACAAACAGAATGGCATATCTTTCTGGAGTCCTACTGCTTGGGTTTGAATACTGGCTTTATAGTCACCTCGGTCAAGTCAACTTAGATTTGCCTTGGGTTACTCAGCATTTAAATGAGTGATAATAACAGTACATATCCCATTAAATTGTTATGAAAATTAAATGGATTATTACATGTATAGTGCTTAGAAAAATGCCTGGGTGTTATGAGTGATCAATAAAAACTGTTTATTCTTTACAGATACTCAAAAATAAAATTCTAAATTTTACTTTTCAAATACATTTCATAAATTTTTTTCATGTTATTTGGCTATATTAATAATTTTTTAAATTTAAGTTTATTTATTTATTTATTTATTTATTTATTTAAAATCTTTATTTATTTTTGAGAGAGAGACACACACAGAGTGTGACTGGGGGAGGAACAGAGAGAGGGAGACACAGAATGCAAAGCAGGCTTCAGGCTCTGAGCCGTCAACACAGAGCCCAATGCGGTGCTCGAACTCACAAACCATGAGATCATGACCTAAGCCAAAGTCGGACGCTTAACCGACTGAGCCACCCAGGTGCCCCTAAGTTTATTTATTTTTGACACAGAGTGCGAGCATGAGCTGGGGAGGTGCAGAGAGAGGGAGACACAGAATCTGAAGCAGGCTCCAGGCTCCAAGCTGTCAGCACAGAGCCTGATGCGGGGCTCGAACTCACGAACCGTGAGATCATGACGTTGTCCGAAGTCGGACGCTTAACCTACTGAGCCACCCAGGTGTCCCAATATATTAATAATTTTTTAACGTCTATGTAATGTTCTATTGTGTTGAGATACTGTAAACCCTAAATTATAATTATCTCACTTCTTTGTTAGAAATAAGATGTTTTAGGGGCACCTGGGTGGCTCAGTGGGTTAAGCGTCCGACTTCAGCCCAGGTCATGATCTCATGGTTCGTGAGTTCAAGCCCCGCATCAGGCTCTGTGCTGACAGCTCGGAGCCTGGAGCCTGCTTCGGATTCTGTGTCTCCCTTTCTCTCTGCTCCTCCTCGCTCATGCTCTGTCTCTCTCTCTCTCTCCTTCAAAAATAAATAAAAAACATTAAAAAAAAAAGAAGGTGTTTTGCTTGTCCTTTTTTTTTTTTTTCTTGGTCCCATTTCTTCAAAAAGAAAAGTTTATTCTTTTTGTAAACATTTCAAAAATGCAATTTCTTTTGCATACATTTGAAATTAAAATACAATTTTAAACTTTAATTTAGAACCCATTTTAAACAATATTTAACTTTAGGGCAAATGACCACATAAATTATACCTGGCCATAAATCTATCACTATTATTATCTCATACAGCTGTCAGCTTTTTCTTTTTCTTGTTTACCCAGTTGCTTTTGTGTTACTGTGCTGTTCGTGAACTTTGTAAGTACATGTACATGCTATAGACTCGTCATCTACATGTTTTCATGAGGATCATCATGAATCCTTATGATCATGTTGCTTTGGCCTGTGTTCTCTATTTTTTGTGGCCCAGCATTTGAAACTTAAAAATATATGTGATGGGAACTATTTTATTTGGTTACTATTTGCTGAAATACTGGGATTTGTTGTCGTTTATGGGAACCCTTGAGACCAAATATGTTAAAATGGCAAAGTGAGAAAATCTAAACTCTGCGATCATTGTATATATACTTCTTTACATGTTAGAACCTGTTTTGGTAGATCATAAATGTGTGGTATTTAGCAGATTGGGGCTCCAGGTAGTGCATTTTGATTAGTGGTTATAAATATCTAGTATGTCACTATTTTAAGTCAACATGTTACAGGTCTTTAAAAAAAAATGTATTCAGTTTTTTATAGTTTTTCAATTTGAATTTGGGTAAGGTTAATATAAGTTTGTGATAAAGCTGAAGAATTGTAAAAATCAGATGTAATTATTTTTCTTTCCTCCATAGAGTTACAAAAAATAGATTTTCACCTTTTGTGTTTATCTCATAACAAGTAAATGTTTGGGATAGAAAATGGCTAAATTTACTTTTAATGTCTCTAGAGATGTTCTTTTTCATTTAATTGTTTGGTTTATAAACATTTCTTAAATATCTACTCTGTGAATTACTGTATTAGTCCCAAGGGAATATAAAGATAAAATTAGGAGAATATAGTTCATTGAGAATTTCTTTGGCAATATACTCAGATGCTTAAATTGAAAAACCATGCCTGTTTGACTAATTTCTCCATAATATCAGATGTTTTATGTGAAGTGAAATTAGTTGTATCATTCTTTTTTGTGAGTAGTTTTTTTCTCTTAGGGGTGGGGGTAGGGATGAAACAAAATTCTCCATATACTGATATAATTAAAAAAATTTTTTTTTAATGTTTATTTTTGAGAGAGAGAGAGGAGGGGCAGAGAGAGAGAGAGGTGCGGAATCTGAGGCAGTCTCCAAGCTCTGAGCTGTCCACATAGAGCCTGATGCAGGGCTTTAACTCATGAACGGTGAGATCATGACCTGAGCCAAAGTCGGACGCTCAACCGACTGAGCCACCCAGGCGCCCTTCCATATACTGATATAATTATTGAAGCTGTATGATAGGTACACAGTAGGAGATTCAGTTTCTCTAGAACTTAAATGAAATACTATTTTGGCAGATATTTTGATCCAGTTTAGTATTTCTAGAAAACATACAGGTCTAATTTGTGGTAATTTCTTTCTTTTTGATTTAGCATTTGATTCAGTTTGTGTTTTGGTAAAATTAATATTTAGTCTAGATTCACTGCATACCAAAGTGGGAAAATCAATTACTAATAACCAATGTAGAAATAATGTATTACTTATAATTAAGCATGTTTTCCTTAAAAAATTTTTTTTTCAATGTTTATTTATTTTTGAGAGAAAGAGACACAGTGTAAGTGGCAAAGGGGCAGAGAGAGAGGGAGACACAGAATCCAAAGTAGGCTCCAGGCTCCGAGCTGGCAGCACAGAGCCTGACATGGGGCTCGAACTCACGAGCCATGAGATCATGACCTGAGCTGAAGTCAGGAATTTAACTGACTGAGCCACCAAGGTGCCCCACATGTTTTCTTTTTAAGACACAGAATATATTAAGAATTTTCTGCTGTTTTCTAGGTAACCAGTTTTCCATTGTGGAAAATTTTAAACATGCCCAAAAGTATAGAGACTAGTATAATAAATCCCCACCAAGTCTTTACCATCTATTTAGCTAATGAAAGAAGGGTGAAGAGGGTCTGGCTTAATTTTGCTAGACTGCAAATATTCAGGGAGGATTTAATGCAGGCCATCAACTTGATGACCTTATTGATTCATACATAAGTGGTAAGAGGACTGTCTAGAGACATTTTAAAACTTAATAAAGGCAAAGGTGGACTGTAGTATCCTTGAAGCTCATTTCAAACTCTGCATTTCATATAAGAGTGTAAATGGAGGCCCAGAGAGGTGAAGTGAATTGCGTGAGATTATAAAATTTAATGGGAGAGTTTGGATTTAAGCTAGATTCTCTAACCCAAATGTGGTGACTTTTCTCCTTTGTTGGTAAAGTATATTGTTTTGGCTGTACTTTGTATGGCTTTGAGTTTATGATAATTTTTCCTATGATGCTGTATTGGACTGATGCCCTGAGAGAGTCCTTAAATTGTTGTTTTTTTTACTTAGTCTCTTCCCTCTGATCCACCTTCAGCTTAGTTGCTCCTCCTCTTAGAAAAGATCCAGATACTAGGGGCACCTGGGGGTGGCTCATTTAGTTGAGTGTCCGACTCTTGATTTTGGCTCAGGTCATGATCCCAGGGTCCTGGGATTGAGCCCTGCATTGGGCTCCGTGCTGAGCATGGAACCTACTTACCAATCTCTCTCTCCCTCTGCCCCTCTCCCCCACTTGCATTCTCTGTCTCTCTCTTAAAAAAAAAAAAAAAAAAAAAAAGAAAAAAGAAAGAAACAAAGAAAGAGAAAAAAAATCCAAATTCTAGGCCATTTCATCCTTATCCTGCTTTTGTATTCTTCTATATAGAGGCTTCTTAGCTTTTTGTTAGCTTCCCCCCCCCCCCCCCCCCCCCCCATATTGGACTAAAAAGTAGAAATTCTTCTTTGTGTCTAGCTAGAGTATCTTCCATTTCTGAGGAGTCACTGAAAAAAAGGAACATTTTTGTCAGGACCAGGCAGAGGTATAACAAGAAACAGAGACATAATTTATAAATAGCTCTTCCCTTGTCCCTTCAGAACACCACCCTTGCTGAGTAAGAGTACCGGACTAATTCTCCTTGGGTAGTGTCAGAAAGGATGGTCCAAAAAAAAAGATGGAGAGATCAGTGGTGCCATTGGCCTCAGGCATCATGATCCCAGTTTTGGGATTTCTGGGGGGAGCTATTCCTTTGACTCTCACTTCACTTCTCCTGTTCCTTCTATCTAAAGTCTCCTCCCTCCATTAGAAGTCTTCCCAGAAATTTAATTTATCTACTCTGTACCTCCCCTCTTGAGAAGTATGGTAGCCTGAGGTGTATTTGCATAGAATTAATTATACTCTTTGGTAAGTTTACTTTGCAAAATAACCTTATTCCCTCTTGGCAAATTATTTCCTCTTTTATGGGTGCTCTCCTCTTGTGGTCTAAATGAAATTGCTTCTGGTTGCAAATTGAGTTAGTTATCTCCTGTGTCAGTAGAGACCAGTGAGGATGCTTGGGAGATCTCTTCCTTCAAATCTTTTTTTTTTTTTTTTTTTTTAATTTATTTATTTGGAACACCTGGGTGGCTCAGTTGGTTGAGTGTCTGACTTTGGCTCAAGTCATGATCTCACAGTTCAGGAGTTCGAGCCCCACAAGGGCTCGCTGCTGTTAGTGCAGAACCTGCTTTGGATCCTCTGTCCCCCTCTCTCTGTTCCTCCCCTGCTCATGCTCTCTCTCTCTCTCAAAAATAAACAAAAAACATAAAAAAAAAAAAAGACTTAAAGTTTATTTATTTTCAGAGAGAGAGAGAGAGAGAGACAGACAACCTGTGCAAGTGAGGGCAGAGAGAGAGGGGGAGACAGAGAATCCCAAACAGGCTCCGCACTGTCAGCACAGAGCCTGATGTGGAGCTCAAGCTCATGAACTCTGAGATCATGACCTGAGCCGAAATCAAGAGTCTGATGTTTAACCGACTGAGGGATGCATGAACCTCTGTCCTTTCCCACTTTTAAAACTCTTGTGATTGCATTGGGTCCATCTAGATAATCCAGATTAATCACCCTATCTCACAGCTGAGTAGCAACTTTAATTCCACCTTTAATTAAAGTACAGCTTTAATTGCACTTTGCCATATAACCTAATATATTAATAAATTCTGGGGATTAGCACATCGGCATCTTTGGTGGGGTCATTGTTCTGCCTACCACAGGAAAGGGTAGTTTTTATGCCATTCCACTGTTTAAAAACTTGGTTAGCTTATTGCTTACAAAAAGGGATTCTTATTTTTGGGGGTCGGGGAGTGGGACCAGAATCCAAATGCAATGATATGTATGATTTCTTTCACCACAATAAAGGTCACACAGAAATTCTGTAATAGTTTTGGGAGGGCCTCTTCTTCTTCTTCTCTTTTTTCTTTTCCTCCTCCTTCTTCTTCCTCCTTTTTTTTTTTTTTTTTTAAATTTTATTTAAGTAATCTCTATACCCAGTATGGGGCTCGAACTCACAACCCTGAGATCAAGAATCTTCTGCTCCTCCAACTGAGCCAGCCAGGTGCCCCTTGGCAGGGCTTCTTAAGGCCTATCTTTTAAGGCCTTTCAGTCTAGCCCGAGCTTAGCCTCTAGCTCTCCTCTTTCCCTGGCCCCGTCTCCTCTTTCCCAACCCCAGTAATCTGGTTTTCTAGCTGAATGTTTCTCCAACCTGGCTTTACCTCAGAAACATCTATGAGATGGTATAAAATTATGTAATTAAGACTGCCCCTTTCCAACCAGGATTGAGAACCTCTGATGTAGCCACACTGGACTGTTACTCCTAGAGATTTTCATCTCTCTTCTCCTCCCCTCACCTCCACTGTGTAAATTTCTTCAGGGTCCTTGTGAGATGGCATCTCTCCTGTGATGTTTTCCTGACTCAATTCCTATTAGAACTTCTCTGTTACTTCTTTTCTACTTACATCTCACACTTTTCATGTTTCTTTTATAGCAATTGGTTTATAATATTTAGTTGTCCACATTTGTTTCCTGAACAGGTTATGAATTCCTTATTTCTAGCACCTACTGCTGTAAATGAGTCATGGTAGGTACTCAGTGTTCATTTTGGTCATTTATCAAATAGCAGTTACTGAAGTTATTCATATACTTATGATTAGACCATAAACTGTCAGCACTTTCTCTAGGGAGTAAACAAAGGAAGTAGAAATTTATAAAGTGGTAGGAATGCATTAAAGTGTTTTTGATTATTAGTGGAGTTTATATGAATAAACTTTCTTTTCTGGTTTGTTGCTCCACATCTCCCTAAAATGTCTGGGTGATAGTCCTCAAATTTCAAGATTATCTTTATGATTATATTTAGGACGTTGACTTTGGAGAGCTCTGGAGGGAGGGTCACTTCAAAACTAGTTATCTAACATTCCAGAGCAGTTGATACTGAGTTAGGTTAGGTGGTCCGTGTGACTACAAGTTTGGAGAGTCATGTCACATATAAGATGCCATAGACAGAGAAACAGTGGTTTCAAATATGGGCTCCAAATCAAAAGTCAAATGGCAGGTTATCTGTGTTTGATCAAGATTGAGCTGCTTCTAACAAGGACAGCTTTCTGTAGCATGTGATTTGATATGATGGTTACTGAGTTTACTGAGGAACATGGCAGTGGTTCGTGGGAGGGCAGTTAGCTGCTCATGATTTGAGTTCACCTCTCATCCCTAATGCCGAGGAAGTTTTTACCAGTGGACACCTCCCTTTTGGAATGGGGTTTCAGGCAGCTCTTGCTGACTCCAGTGGAGGGATCGAACCCGAGTTTTAGTTTCCCCAGCACCTTCTTCACTTCTATTTTATCAGTATGTCTTATGTACTGTCTATATAAGTAGACAGTATGCCCATGTGATGTTTGTAATTATAGGTACAGATTATTCTGGCATCTTCTTATATACCTTATTCTTTCTAGTTCAAAGTTTAGCTTCTCAGGGCTAAAAGAGGCTCATCTTCCAGTTGAATTATCTTCTTTTAATAGTTTTTTTTCTTAAGCTCTACCTAGCAGCTTCTTCTTATATCTCATTTTCCTGTTTGCAAAGATTGTCTTTTCAACCATTTTCCACCTGACAGCCATACCCCACCCTCCAAGGCTTATGTCATTTGTCATCTCTTTTTTCTTGACTCCTACAGGTGGCTAAGTAATTCATTTTCTTCACTTCTGAAGAACATTGTTCATACCTCTATTATAGAACTTATCACATTGTTCTTACTTGTCAATTTTCCTTCCCCTCAAGACTAAACATTTTGCCTTCCTGTGGGTTTTGTATTTAGAACCAGTGCTTTGTAGTAATAATTTGGGATGGGCGAAGGTAGGTCTTTATTTGCAAAAAATTACTGTATTATAAATGCAACCTGTTTTTAGGCAGATTGGTTTTAGGAAAGAGTCTATATCGAGGTCATGGGACTGAATTCTTTAGATACTATATGCCTCTTTACCATTTGGAAAGTTTTTGTGTACCTTTTGTGTAGGTCTGTGTCTGTCTGACCTAGATCACTGCCCTAAAGAAATTCTTGTGCATTTACATTAGGTTACATATAAAGGAAATGGTCACCGTAACTGATATTCATAATAGCTAAAACATGGACACAGTCCAGATGTCCAAAAATAATAGAATTGATAAATAAATCATTGTATGTTCATATGGTAGAATATTATACAATAATGAAAATGGATGTTAACTATACTGGAATTAAAAAACTGAATAAAAAAATGTATTAACCATAGGTAAGATAGAACAACTTGGATTCATCTTTTGTTCATATACTATTGAAAGAAACAGGGCATGTAAGAATACAGTTCTATATTTCCTTTGTATAATATTCAAGAATAGTGAAAACTAAGCAGTATTGTTTATAGATGCATACATATATTGTAAAATATAAAGAAGAGCAAGGAAATGTTATCATAAACTCAGGTTCATGGTGACCTCTGGGGGAAGGAATGAGGTAGTGATTGGGGAGGGATACTATGTAGGGCAAAAGTAATAATGATTGTGGTAACCAAGTGATTTGGGGCCAATTATCTAACCTCTTAGCTTCACTGTCTTTGGCTATCAACCCAAATAATATAATCACCTTATGAAAGTGGTAAGGATTAAATGAAATAAACTATATAAAGCAGTTAGCTCAGTGTAGCTCAGTGTTTGGCTAATAGACAGTAAAAACTAAATGATAATGTTTTCTTATTATATTGTGTCTCTCACTGATTTGAAGTAGATGCTGTTGGCTTTTGGCAGGGAGGATAAAATTCAGAAGAATTAGATAAAATTCAAATAAGAAAATATAGAAATAATGAAAGACAAGGAAGCTGTATTTGGATGCTATCACTACTTTGTGTATATACCTTGCTAGTTGGGCATACTAGTTTGTTTAATCTTCAAAATGACCCTGAGACCAGATTCAATTATAAAAGAGTTAACCCATGTGTCATTATTACCATCTTACAATAGGTCAGTTAATTTTTTTCAGTGTTCTATAGCTCATAAATGGTAGAGCTGAGATTTGAATCAAGATTTTTTTTCATTGTGCTGTTACTAATGACTAAATATGACTTGAAAGTTACCATAAAATAGCATTGCACATGTAAATACTCTTAGAATTATTTAGTCAAGTTACACCGTGGGAAAGTTCTACTGAAGACCATTAGCTTATATTCATTTCCAGGGAGGGACTCCTATTTTCCATGGCTATGCAATGGAAGCTAATTGCTTAAACTAATTTAGTTTATTCCAGGCCTCCAGGATTTAAAAAAAAATATTTTTTTAACATTTTATTTATTTTTGAGGGGGGGGGAAGGGGCAGAGAGAGAGAGAGCAGGGGAGGGGCAGAGAGAGAGGGAGACACAGAATCTGAAGCAGGCTCCAGGCTCTGAGCTGTCAGCACAGAGCCTGACGTGGGGCTTGAACCCACAAACAATGAGATCATGACCTGAGCCAAAGTCAGGCGCTTAACTGACTGAGCCACCCAGGCACCCCTAGGCCTCCCAGATTAATTCTAATTTTACAGGGTCTAATCTGAAAGGCTGAAGCTGGGATTTGGGAAATCATTTGGAATCTAAATTTCAGTGAATTTAAGATTGCAAGCAAAAATTTACAGGGTTGTTTGTTGTAATACATTGCATGTTGATTTATTGTATGCTTACTGCCTTTGACGTTTACTGTGAAGCTTGGTTAGATTTACGGTATACTCCATACTCCAAGGCTTAAAAAGGTGACTTCATGAAGGATTGCTTATCCACTAGGTGTTGAAGATATATATATATCCTTTGGGTATTGGCTCCTTCCCAGCTGTATTTGTTCTCTCATCATTATTATTTAATAAACATTTATGTAGCCCTTGGTTTTAAGTTTATTTTTAATAGGCCTATTTTCGGTTCAGAAAGTACGGTTAGTGCTGCTTTCAGTTTAAGCATAAGATAAAATTAAATGGCTTTTAAATATCACCCAGAGAGGTTGTAGTGGTATCGAGATGTATATTCTCAGCTCCAGATTGCTTGTTAGTGCTAATAGTAATCCTCTAGTCTAATTTGCTAGACGCTTATTTTTTCTACTGAGCAATTTTGGATTAAAATGGACTGCTTTTGTCTTGCCTCCTACATTGCTTAAGAAAGGAGCTATGAACAGTTTGTTCACTATATTTAGCTTTAAAATTTTAGGAAGCCAGAGTAAGCTGAAAGCGTAGCTTTTTGAGGGACTGCTTTAGGTCCCAGAAACTATGTGAGTGACCTTTTAATAAGCTAATTACTGAGCCTTTGAAAAGGCCCCGTTTTTACATTATTATTATTTTTAAAATTTACTTTATATTATATATATTTTAAATGTTCACTTATTTATTTTGAGAGAGAGTGAGCACACATGAACAGGGGAAGGGCAGAGAGAGAGGGAGAGAGAATCCCAAGTATGCTCTGTGCTGTCATCACAGAGCCTGACAAGGAGCTCAGTCCCACAAACTGTGAGATCATGACCTAAGCCAGAATCAAGAGTTGGACGTTTAACTGATTGAACCAGTTAGATACCCCATATTATTTTATTTTATTTTATTTTATTTTATTTTATTTTATTTGTTCTCAGTATTTAATTTTGAGAGAGAGAGAGAGAGAGAGAGAGAGAGAGAGAGAGAGAGAGAGACTGAGCGTGAATGGGGGAGGGGCAGAGACAGAGGGAGACACAGATTCAGAGGCAGGCTCCAGGGTCTGAGTTGTCAGCACAGAGCCTGGCACGGGGCTCGAACTCACGAACCATGAGATAATGACGTGAGCTGAAGTTGGACGTTTAACCAAGTGAGCCACCCAGGCACCCCTATTTTATATCCTATATAATTATTTTCATTTTTTATTTTATTATTTTATACTATTATGTTTATTATTATATATTATGCTTATAAATTATAAGTATTTATTTCATATTACATTTTTACATTATTGTTACATTATTACATATTAAAGAGCATATTGTAGGTTAGGCCCCCCTACAGTTGAAGTACTGATGGGATACTAAATATACAGTTCTTTTCTTATTTCTATTTCGGTGGGGAAAAAAACCCCTTTTTTGCTACTTAGATTGTAGGAACTTGTTGCCTAAACTCCTTTAACTCCATTTTGTTTTTCTTAGATTTATTTGATTGTGCTCAATATTTGCCTTCTTGGGTTTAAAATTAAAAAAAACTGTCTCAGTAAAGGTTTCTAATGCTCCCTTGGAATGGAGCTGTTATTCATTGAGAATACACTCATCGGGAATACACTCAACAGACAAATCCGTTTCAGTTGACCATGTTAGAGAGCAAGGAGTTTATGGCTATAATTTATGGCTAATGCCTTTTCCAAATTAGCCCGGTGCCATTCCTCTGAGTGTGGCAGCCCTAAGGGAGTCTGTGAACATCTAGGTAGTTTGGTGTAAGACCTGGTAAAATTTATAAAGAGAGGACAAAATCAGACTTTGCTTTCTATTAATTAGGTGGTGTAAACAGTAATTATTTTTACTGGCCTCTAGGAATGTTAGTATATGAGTGTGTCAAGTTCTGTCACCCAATCCTTTGCTGCCCCAACTTTTTATTAAGCAAAATTCCAGATTTACAGAAAAAGGGAAAGAAGAACCACCTAGGGTCAATAATTAATTATATACATTTGCCATATTTACTTTATATACATTTTCCCATTTAAGTATCAAATTGGCTTTTTAATATTTTTTTAAAATTTATTTTTGAGACAGAGAGAGACAGAGCATGAGCAGGGGAAGGGCAGAGAGAGAGGGAGACACAGAATCCGAAGCAGCCTCCAGGCTCTGAGCTGTCAGCACAGCTCAGAACTCACAGACTGTGAGGTCATGACCTGAGCTGAAGTCGGATGGTTAACCGACTGAGCCACCCAGGCACCCCACAAATTGGCTTTTTATTATATAGTTGAAAGAAAATTAGGCTTGGTGTCATCAGTGCTGATTTTCACATTTTGACTTCTGAGTCATAAAATGAAGCTGTTTTCTTTCTGATATTAATGTTAGTTAATCATACAAACATTAAGCATGCAGTCACACCCACCTTTTAGGAACTTGGGAGGCATAGCTCAAATGAAGAATTAGGACACTGATATTAATTCCTATTTAGCTCAGAAGGTGCTGAGTTGTTGTCAAGAACCGCAGTGGCTCCAAGTTGTTCCCCAACAAGCTAATCACACACCCATCCTAGTCTCTCTTCTAAACTTTTCCATCCTATATTATCTGGCAGTGGGGATGATGTAGGAAGAAAAAGGTTGGAAAGAAACTAGCATTTATTAAATTTTCTTTTAACATTTATTTTTGAGAGAGACACAGCGCAAGCAGGGGAGGGGAAGAGAGAGAGTCAGCCCAGAGCCTGATGCTGGGCTTGAACTCACAAAGTGTGATATCATGACCTGAGCTGAAATTGGACACTTAACTGACTGAGCCACCCAGTGCCCCAAGAAACTAGCATTTATTGATGGGAACTAGATGAATTACATGTTATCTCATATAGTACTACTACTAATAATGTTATAGGGGCGCCAGAGTGGCTCAGTTGGTTAAGCATACGACTCTTGATTTCAACTCAGGTCATGATCTCATGGTGCATGGGATCGAGCCCCTCATCAGGTTCTGTGCTGACAGGTGAAGCCTGCTTTGGATCTTCTGTCCACCTTTCTGCCCCTTCCCCCCCACCCCTCTTTTTCTCTCTCAAAAATAAATAAACGTTAAAAAAAATTCTAAAAAACCCAAGTCTGTTATTTTCAGGTCACTGTGAGGACAGTACATTGGGTGCATTTGAATTAGAGATCTCAGGTGAAAAATGGTTCTTTTAACAATTTATGGTTGGGTAAACTAAGTCTCACATGCTTGGCAATCTGGGTGCGACTTGTCAATACTGCTTCTTAGAGGAGAGTTGATAAAGCACTTAGTTCCTTTGGAATTTCAGGGGGTTTGATAGTGCTAAGTGATAGTTAGGTTTTGTGCTTTTGCTCATCCTGGTAAAGAAACAGTGGAAAATTACAAGGTAAACCAGCCTAAACACAGCTGAATTTCACCACATCAGCATTCTCAGGAGGGATTGGTGCCAAACATGGCACCACACCCAGAATCAGTCAGGCACAGGCCATAAAAGAGCCTAAATAAGGAATTCAGTGGAGAGGTTGTGACTCATCTCAGGATCCTGGAGAAAAAGCTGATATGAAGATCTAAGGAGGAAACTAAGCAAAGAATGGGGTCATCATTTCCTCAGGATTCTGCCAGTAGTAACACTGGGAATATGGGGGATTTTTTTATATTCTTGAAGGATACATGCTGTTAAGAATCTTCAGTTCTAGAACATTCCTAGTTGAAATGTTGATGCATGGTAGTTTGTTAGGCACATGAACTGGCTAAATGACTAGAATTCACTTTCAACCCAGTACCTATATTTGTATCAGGTATTATTTTTGATAATATGAGCAGTTAAGATTTACTGAATACCTACTTTGTGCCAGGCCCTATTCTAAGGAGTTTTATGCATATTAACTCATTTTATATTCACAACAACCTTATAAGGTAGATGAGGAAACAAGCACAGAGAGGTTGGATAATGCTGAGGTCATGGTTAGGCAAAGGAACTAGAACTTGAAACTAGGGAGTCTGTCTGAATCTAGTGTCTCCACTCTTGACTGCTATGTTGTATCAAAACCATTATGCTATATTAGAAAAATACTGTAAGGTAGGTATTATCTCATCCCTTTTATAATTTTTTTTTTTTTTAAGTAGGCTTCACACCCAGTGTAGAGCCCGTTGTGGGGCTTGAATTTACGACCCTGAGATTGAGACCTGAGCTGAGATTAAAGAGTTGGATGCTTGGGATGCCTTTGTGGCTCAGTCAGTTAAGTGTCCAGCTTTTGATCTCAGCTCAGGTCTTGATCTCAGGTGGTGAGTTTAAGCCCCACGTGTGCTTCACGCTAGGCATGAAACCTACTTAAAAAAAAAGAAAAATAGAGTCTGACACTTAACTGATTGAGCCACCCAGGCACCCCTATAAACTATTTTTTTTAACATTGTGCTTCAACATGAAACAGGTGAATATCAAGTATCAGAAAACTCTTTTAGTTACGTCTCTTTTCTCTAGCTCAGATGACTTGATGGGTCTTCTTTTTAGTCTTTTGAATTTGTAGTGCCATGTTACAGAAATTAGACCGGTACTGTCTTTCTGGGTCTTAACTAGAACCTTTTTGAAGTTTGTGTTAGAATTAAAAGTAAATTATAATCTCTAACTTTCCTTAAAACTATCTCTTACAGGGGCGCCTGGGTGGCGCAGTCGGTTAAGTGTCCGACTTCAGCCAGGTCACGATCTCGCGGTCCGTGAGTTCGAGCCCCGCGTCAGGCTCTGGGCTGATGGCTCAGAGCCTGGAGCCTGTTTCCGATTCTGTGTCTCCCTCTCTCTCTGCCCCTCCCCCGTTCATGCTCTGTCTCTCTCTGTCCCAAAAATAAATAAACGTTGAAAAAAAAAAATTAAAAAAAAAAAAAAAAGAAAAAAAAACTATCTCTTACAGAGAATATGAAAAAAGAGAAACCTGAAGATTGAGGCATATAGGCTTTTTAAAGATCTTCTGAGATGAATTCACACTGGTTGAAAGTCTCACTTTATAATAATATGCAATATATTTTAGGTTGTCAGATAGTTCTGATTTAGAGGTCTTTGTGAGGTTTCTTTCTGGACCAAATTCCTTCTCTAGTCTCTATAGCTGTTTTCTCTAGCATTTTAATAAAGACTTAACTCAGTGTTGGTGTTGTCCCTACTTCTACCTGTCATTGGCCTAATTCAGGCCCTTATGTTTTGCTTGGACGATAGTTTCTTTAATGGTGTCTCCATTTCATTCTTTTCGATTTTTTCAACAACTCTATACTCAACAAGGTCTACTGTGTGTGAGATGCTGTGCTCTGCACTAAGGGTGTCAACAGTAAACAAGACAGACATGGTGTTGCCCTAGCAAAGTGTATAGTCAGCATGTCTGTCCATTTCCCACACCACTGCCATAAACTTTTTATGAAATCCACATCACATCTTTGCCTGCTGTAGACTCTTCATAGTCAAGTTATAGCATACCTTACCCATTCAAGGGAAGCCATCTTCGATTTCCAATGAAGCCATCTTCGATTTCTTCTTAGCAGCAGAAGCAATTTTTTTAATACTGGTTTCCCTAATACTTTATAAAATCTTCATCAGAGTATTCATTATATTGTATTATAGTTGATTGTATTAGTCTCCTCTGATTGTGAGTTTCTTGAAATTAGGGATAATATTTTACTCATGATTATTTTATCTTCAGTCTAATACAGGGTCTGGGATGTAAGTGCTCCATAAATGATTGAATTATGGCATAATCTTAGTACTTGCTGTCATATCATGTATGTATATTTTGTTTCCCCAACTACCAGGTCTTATAATTTCTTTGTATTCCTTCTGACATGCAGGCTGGTGCAAAGGACATAATATATCTTTATTTTATTTTTTAGTTTATTGTATTTAATGTTTATTTATTTTTGAAAGAGAGAGATAGAGCAAGAGCAGGGGAGGGGCAGAGAGAGAGGGAGACACAGAATCCGAAGCAGGCTCCAGGCTCTGAGCTGTCAGCACAGAGCCCGACACGGGGCTCAAACTCACGAACTGTAAGATCATGACCTGAGCTGAAGTCAGATGCTCAACTGACTGAGCCATCCAGGCACCCCCCATAATATATCTTTAGATAAATATTTACTGATTATTATTGTTCTTTCAGTATCTTCTGCATGCTAGCTCTTTTGTTTAGAAAAGCATTTCTTGGTCTCTTGTTTTGCAAAATGTCTTTCTTTATTTAAAAAAAAACAGTATTTTGTTTAAAGGGCCTTATTTAATTTCATGCCTATCCTAAGCAATTATTTATCTTATTGATACGGTGATTGATAAGATGGATCTTGCTTCTGTTTGGCTGCTAGAATACTTAGAGCCAAATTTGTGGCTTACCTTCAAAAAAGATGATTTCTTGATATGCAGCTTATGTAGCCTCTTCACTTTGTAGTGATTGCTCTTCTATACTTATTTAATGTTTCATCATTTGTATCTTTATATGCCGCTCTATTAAAAATTTTTTTTTTTTTTTATAACAATTTTTTTTTTTTTATTATTTTTTAATTTTTTTTTTTTTTCAACGTTTATTTATTTTTGGGACAGAGAGAGACAGAGCATGAACGGGGGAGGGGCAGAGAGAGAGGGAGACACAGAATCGGAAACAGGCTCCAGGCTCTGAGCCATCAGCCCAGAGCCCGACGCGGGGCTCGAACTCACGGACCGTGAGATCGTGACCTGGCTGAAGTCGGACGCTTAACCGACTGCGCCACCCAGGCGCCCCACTATTAAAAATTTTTTAATGTTTTTATTTATTTTTGAGAGAGGGTGGGTGGGGGGAGGGACAGAGAGAGAGGGAAACACAGAATCTGAAACAGTCTCCAGGCTCTGAGCTGTCAGCACAGAGCCCAGTGCAGGGCTTGAACTTGGGAACCACCAGATCATGATCTGAGCTGAAGTCGGACCTTAACCAACTGAACCACCCAGGCTCCCCTTTATATGCTACTTTAAATCCTTAAACTAACCAATGACAGAGAAACCAGCAGTACTTTCACTGAACCCCTTCTTAAGGCACAGTACTAAGTTCTATGGGATACACAGAGATAAATAATATAAAATATCTGTCCCAAGACGATTGAATTTGTAGTGTAGAAAACACTAACTTAGACAAGAGGGTTTTGGGAGCTGATGAGAGACATGGGCTTTGGAGACTCAGAGAACACTTCTGTAGAAGGTGACTTTATCTATACCTACCTACCTAACTACCTACCTACCTACCTACCTACCTACCTACCTACCTACCTGTCTAGAGAACATGGGAGAGGGGTAGAGAAAGAGGGAGAGAGAGAGAATCCTTAATAGGCTCTGCATTGTCAGCCCAGAGCCCGATGCGGAGCTCTAACTCATGGATCATGAGATCATGATCTGAGCTGAAATGAAGAGTATCTCAGGCGCCCCTGAGGAAGGTGACATTTGAACTAAATCTTGAGAGACAGTTAGGATGTGGATTTGTAGAGAAAGGAAGGATTGGGCATTCTAGTAGTTGGAAACAGTAAATGACCAACAAAATATACTTTGTGATATTCATTAGGATTATCCATTCAATATTTCTCTCTCTCCTCCCAGGCACTTGTTATGATTACTTGTGCTTGCCCCTTTGAAGTTAGGTATATCCATGTGAATTGCTTTGACCAATGATATGTGAGCTAAAGTGGCATGAGTCATTTCAAAGTAGAAGTTTTATTTTTTATTTTTTTCAACGTTTATTTATTTTTGGGACAGAGAGAGACAGAGCATGAACGGGGGAGGGGCAGAGAGAGAGGGAGACACAGAATCGGAAACAGGCTCCAGGCTCTGAGCCGTCAGCCCAGAGCCTGACGCGGGGCTCGAACTCACGGACCGCGAGATCGTGACCTGGCTGAAGTCGGACGCTTAACTGACTGCGCCACCCAGGCGCCCCTCAAAGTAGAAGTTTTAAAGAGTCCATGCATTCACTATACTTTTTTTCCTCTGCCACAGTGACCTGCGGTGATCTGATTGGCCTGTGGGCCAAAGATGATCTGTTGCCTGTATTTGTAAATAAAGTTTTATTGGAACATAGCCTAGTCATTTCTTTCTTTTTTGGAAAGATTTTATTTTATTTTTATTAAAGACATTTTTTTTCTAATATTTATTTATTATTGAGAGACAGAGAGACAGAGCATGAGCATGGGAGGGGCAGAGACAGGAGGAGATACAGAATCCGAAGCAGGCTCCAGGCTCTGAGCTGTCAGCACAGAGCCTGATGCAGGGCTCGAACTCACAGACTGCGAGATCATAACCTGAGCCGAAGTCAGACGCCCAACCGACTGAGCCACCCAGGCGCTCCTGAAAGATTTTATTTTTTAAAGTAATCTCTTTACCCAGCGTGGGGCTTGAACTCACAACCCCAAGTTCAAGAGTCACATGCTCTTCCAACTGAGCCAGCCAAGTGCCCCTGCCATAGTCATTTCTTTATGTATTGTTTGTTGCTGCTCTCGCACTATAACGGTTAAGTTGAATAGTTGTGACAGAAACCGTATGTCCCACAAAGCTGAGAATATTTTCTATCTGGCCATTTACAAAAAACTCTTGCCGACAAGTGCTCCAGATGTTGGCTGCTTCTTAGCATCAGGACATTGTAGAGTACAGCCTCCTTTTGACCCACAGTAGATATACACTGTCAGCAAGAAATAAAATTTTGTTGTTGTAAGCCACTATAGTTTGGGGTTGTTTGTTACGGTAGCATAATCCCGTCCATCCTGACAGTCAGGCTGTTTATAGGAAAAGAAGTTTTTTCTTGGAGAGGAAGAAACCTGTTGAAGAGGAGTGGTTTGAAGAAAATATGGATAGGAATGGTCATGTAATATTGTGAAAGTAGTAGACTGTTAGGCTCAGGTGTTTAGATTTTATTTAGAATTCTCAGTATAGAATCAGGATTTGGGATTTTTTTCCAAGGGACAGAAGAAGAGTATGGCAGGAACTTAATGATAAAAAGATTAACCTGCTGAATAGTTATAGAGGGGTCGGGAGCAGTAGTTGAGTCAGAAATTTGATCTCTGTAAAATAAAGCAAAAGTCCCTGAAAATCTGACAGGAATTTCACTTGAGGTTTTGTGTGTTCTTTTTAAAGTTTTTAAATGTTTTTATTTATTTTTGAGACAGAGAGAGACAGAGTATGAGCAGGGGAGGGGCAGAGAGACAGGGAGACACAGAATCCAAAGCAGGCTCCAGGCTCTGAGCTGTCAGCACAGAGCCTGATGCGGGGCTCGAACTCAGGGAGTGTGAAATCATGACCTGAGCTGAAGTCGGTCGCTCAACCAACTGAGCCACCCAGGCGCCCCGGGTTTTTTTTTTTTTTAATTGAAAAAGTTGCAGTGACTTAGATTCTTATCCTGTTTAAAGCTTAGTAGCAACCTCAGATTTTTGGCAATTTGAGCAGTTACACAGGTGAGGAAAATCATTGTCAAGGGAGTTGTGATAGCTGAGGGCCAGTTTCTTCCTTCTTTCCTTCTTTCTTTGATTTCCTCTTTAAAAAAAGTTTTTTTTTATTTTAAAGTTTATATATTTATTTTAAGAGAGACAGAGACAGCACAAGTTTGGGAGGGGCAGAGAGAGAGGGAGACACAAAAATCCGAAGCAGGCTCCAGGCTCCCAGCTGTTAGCAAAGAGCCTGATGCGGGGCTCGAACCCATGAACCATGAGATTGTGACCTCAGCTGAAACCAAGAGTTGGACGCTTAAAGACTGAGCCGCCTAGGCACTCCTCATTTCCTCTTTTTTAAATGAAGCAAATAACGTCAATTTTTCAGTGAAATTTGGTGTCAGATGGCTTAAGGTAGTTTAAAGCAAAAAACAGTCAGAATTAGGCTTAACTCCATCCCATTGCTTAATCTGGTATATATATGTGGAAGGAAAATTTTGTCAGTTTGCCAACTAAGAGTATACAGCTGCTCCTTAAGGTTAAAATATAGTATTTTAGCATACGGAATCCTTCAGGTTTCCTAAAGCAGCTTCATCATACATATGCTGTACTGAAGATATACAGAAGGAAAAAACATAGAATAACAACAACAAAAAATGCTATAGAAAATCCCTGTATAATCAGGTTATTTTGTAATGTGGTGGAAGAACTATGTTCTTTCAATCTTGCTTTGCTCTAGTGAAATAAATGATTTTTTTACTTGTTTTGATTATACTGGAGTAGGGGCATTTGGGAATTTAGGAAATTCAGTATATTGCCGGCATGTTTTTGTTGTTTATTAAGCTATTATTCTTTTTCTCTTAGAGTTTATATTCTAATAATACAACATGTTACATACAGACCACTTAAAAATAAATAGTTTAAAAACGTTTTCTCCTTTTCTTCTGATTATGAAAATAATACGTGTTTACATTGATTGGGACTCTGGTTGTAAGTGACAGAAACTCAGTGTGAATTAACTTCGGCAAAACCATGAGCAAGCATTTGAAGACAGGGTGAAGCTGGGGTTAGGTTTAAGACTGTGACACGGGGCTCTTGTGCTGACCTGTTGGCAACGTGTTTTACATTATTAACAGCTTTTTTTCTAGGTAGTTGAAATACACACACATATATGTAAATATGCAATAAGATTTTTTGTGTATATGTAACATGTATATTTATAACGTTATATAATGTTACGTATATTTTATGTAGGGACAGCAAACTATAATATGTACATTATATATTTGTGTATATACACACATACATGCACACATTTTTTATGGGCAGATAAAGAAATAGATGAGTGTGGGATTCTGTGTCAGTGTACTTACTTACACCTTTAATTACAGCTCTGTGACTTGGCAAACATCTGTGGCTTAGTTTCTTTGTATGTAAAATGAAGGTAATACTGTTACACTGTATCATGGGATGGTTTCAGCTTAATTAAGGTAATACATAAAAAGTGTTTAGAATAATGTAATAAACATTATTATTTTTATTTTAAAGATCTTATTTTTTTTTAAGTAATCTCTACACCCAACATGGGGCTCCAATTTACAATCCTGAGATCAAGAGTTACGTGCTGTACTGGCTGAGCCAGCCAGGCACCCCTGAATATTTTTATTATAAATACTGTTATGTTTGTATTATACTATCTATGGACACACATACTGTATGTATTTATATTTCATTAATATCCGTACAGGTGTCATGGATTTTGTATCCTGCTTTTTTCACTAATGTGTTTTTTGTAATATTTTGAACTTCCAACACTTTCTAGAAACCTCACAAACTTAAACTTTGGAGTTTTTTGGTGATCTTAACTTTCTTCTGAAACATGGCATTTTGGGAAAGACATTGAGTATGATAGCCGTTAACTCAAAGGTGTGATGTGTTCTGAAGGAACATGAGATGACTAAAGGCAAATCTTAGTCATGGTTTACAGTTCTTGGCCTGGATGTTTTGGTTAGTACACTTAGTATATCCCTTTCCTGAACTGAAAAGATGACTGGCATAAACAGGCTAAAGATTAACCAGAGACTCACTATCAATATAAAAAAATGATCGTTTTTTCATTTTTAGTATGTTAATTCCTATTAAGGCACTAAAAGGTTGATTCTGTTTCTACTGTAGACAGCACATTATTGTAGAAAGAACGTCTGCAGACTAGTGTTTGGATACTAGTTTTCTGAACCTGTAAAATAGAGACGACAATGCTACCACTATTACGCTGTTTATCTAAAAATTATCACATCGTCTTGATGGATTGGCCATTTTACCATTATGTAATGTCTTCTTTCTTTTGCAACTGTTTTTATTTTCAGGTTTATTTTGTCTAAATTTAACTCTTTTGGTTTGTCCTGTGAATCTTTTGGTTACTCTTTGCGTGGAATATCTTTTTCTATCCGTTAGTTTTCAACCTATTTGTGTCTTTGGATCTAAGATGAGTCTCTTTCTTTTTAAAAAATATTTACTTATTTATTTTAAGAAAGAGAGAGTATGTGTGCAAGTGGGGGAGGGCAGAGAGAGAGAGAGAAAGAGAGAGAGAGAGAGAGAGAGAGAGAGAGAGAGAGAATCCCAAGCAGGCTCTGTGCTATTAGCACAGAACCTGATGCAGGGCTCGATCCCACCAACTGAGACACCCTGGTGTCCCTAAAATGAGTCTCTTAAAGACAGTATATACTTGGATCATGTTTATTCTGTTTTGTTTGTTTTTGTTTCGTTTTAAATCTATTTCATCAATCTCTGCCATTTAATTTAAAAGACAAATCTGTTTTCACTTATTGTAATTATTGATATGGAAGGGTTTACTTTTGCCATTTTCCTGTTTGTTCTATATATCTTATATTCTGTTCCTAAATTTCTCCATTATGTATTTTTTATATTTATATCTATTATATATAAATAAATATATATTAATATTATATTATCATATTTATATTTTTATATATTTATATTATTATATTGTATTTATACAAATATATTTCTGTAACATAAATATTTATTATATTAGGTATTTTCTAGTTTTAATACTTTGGTTTCATTCTCTTTTCTTTTACTATATATTTTACGCTTATTTTCTTAGTGGTTGTCCTTGGGGATTACAATTAACATCTTAATTTATGGCATTCTACCAATTTGAATTCAACAGTATACAAAAACTTTGCTCCTACAGAATTCCCTCTTGTCTTTCTGTTGTCATAAATTATACCTTTATACATTGTGTGCCCACCAGAACAGATTAGAGTTATTGTTTTGTACAGTTGTTTAAAAAAATGTTTATTTATTCTGAGGGGGTGAAGGGCAGAAAGAGAAGGAGAGAGAAAATCCCAAGCAGGCTGTGTGCTGTCAGCGTAAAGCCCGAACCGTGAGATTATGACCTCAGCCAAAATCAAGAGTTGGACACTCAACTGACTGGGCCATCCTGGTGGCCCTGTACAGTTGTTTTTAAATCAGATAGGAAAAACGAGGAGTTATAGGCCAAGAGTATATTAATACTATTATATTTACCTGTGTAGTTAACCTTTATTGATGTTATTTCCTCATGTGGATTTGAGTTACTGTGTTTTCATTTCAGCCTGAAGAATTCTCTTTAGTTTTTCTTATAAGGCAATTTATTAATGATGGACTCTTTCCAGTTTTTATTTAGCCAAGAATGTCTTAATTTCTCCTCAATTTTGAAGGATAGTTTTGCCAGATAATTAATTCTTGGTTATCAGTTTTGTCTCTTAGCACTTGAATATGTCATCTCATTACCTTCTGGACTCCACGGTTTCTGATGAAAAATCAGCTGCTAATCTTACTGAGACTTCTCGGTACATGACCAATCATTTTTCTTGCTACTTTCAAGATTCTGTCTTTTAAAGTTTTATTATAATGTGAGTTAGTATGGATCTCTTTTAAGTTTTCCATACTTGGAGTTTGTTGATCTTCTTAGATGCATATATCCATGTCTTTCATCAAGTTTTGGAAATTTTTGTCCATTATTTCTTTCAAATATTTTTTCCGTTCCTTTTTCTCTCTCCTTTCTGCCTAGGACTTTCATAATGTGTATGTTGGTACACATTTTTCATTTTTCTTTTTTCTTTCTGCTCCTCAGAATGTTTTTGCTCTCTGTTCCTCAGACTGGATAATTTCAATTGATCTGTCATCAAGTTAGTTGATTATTTCTTTGTTTACTTAAGTCTCCTAGTAAACCCATCTCATAAATTTTTTATTTCAGTTATTGCATCTTTCAACTCCAGAATTCCCATTTTTTTTTTGTAATTTTTATCTCTTTATTGACATTCTTTATTTGGTGAGACATTATTCTCATAGTTTCCTTTAAGTCTTGTCTTTCCTTTAAGTCTTTTTCCTGTTTCCTTTTTTTTCCCTGTGTATGGTCCATACTTTATTATTTCCTTGCATGCCTCATAATTTTTTTGTTGAAAACCAGACATTTTGAATATCATAACCCTTTCCAGGGTGTGTTGTTGCTGCTTGTTGTAGTTGGTTGTTTGTTTAGTGAATTTTCTGAACTAATTTTGTTGTCTGTATTATTGTTGGGTGTGGCCATGGAAGCATATGTTCCTTTAACTTAGTGGTAAGCTAATCATTTGATGGAGATTTTTTCAAACACTGAGATTCAGCTGTTTTTTTCTTGATTAATCATTCCCTTGGTTTCAGCAAGCTTTTGATTAGTATCAAGAGTTCTGAGAGACTTGATTTTGACCATTCTTGCCAATTTATTCATTATTTTTATGGACATTTGGATGGACTTTTGGTTTCCCACCCTGACATTTTTGCCTCTGACTTTTGAGGAATCACATTAATTTCTTCACTCAGTGAATATTTATTGAGTCCCTGCTATGTTCCAGACACTGCTGGACATACTTACATGCAGCATTCAGAATACTGAGCTTCCTGGGAAGGCCTGAAGGCAAGAGGGGTTGGAAGCTAACATTCACTGGTGCTGGTGAACACTATTGTATCGTATTTGATTTTTGTTTTTATTCACAATTCCTAATGATCAGAGGAGTTGAGCATCTTTTATGTATATTGACCAGTTTTATTTCTTCTGCTATCAGTTGGAAACTCATAAACTTTGTCCATTTTATTTTCTATTGGGTTGTTTGCTTTTATTTACTGATATTGTAGGACTCTTTATATATCATGTATATTAAGCTTTTGTTACATGTTTTATAAATACATTTTCTCATTTTGTTTTTTGACCTAATTTATGTTGCAAGTGTTTTTTAAATTTTTTGTTTTTAATTTATTTTTTTATTAAAAAATGTTTTTAAACGTTTATTTATTTTTGAGAGACAGAGAGAAACAGAGTGTGAGTGGGAGAGGAGCAGAGAGGGAGACCCAGAATCTGAAGCAGGCTCCAGGCTCGGAGCTGTCAGCGTAGAACCTGACGTGGGTCTTGAACTCACAGACTGCAAGATCATGACCTGAGCTGAAGTCGGAGACGTGACTTTTTTTTTTTTTTTTTAAAGTAATCTCACACCCAATGTGGGGCTTAAACTCACAACCCTGAGATAAAGAGTTGTATGCTCCTCTGATTGAGCCAGCTAGGTGCCCCTATATTGCAAGTTTTTATAGAGAACTTTAACATATTATTGTAGTAAAATCTACCAGTCTTTTCCTTTGTGGCTTCTGAGTTTTATGTTAAATTATAAAAACAATATTCAGATTTTCTTTAGGTATACTGATTTTTTAATTGATATTTCCGTTGAGATCATTGTAGGTTCACATACAGTTGTAAGACATAACAGACAAATCCCAGGTACTCTTTATCCAATTTCCTGCCAGTAGTAACATTCTGTAAAATAGTAGTACAACATTAAAATTAAGATACTGACATGATACAGCCTGCCAGTGTTAGTCATATTTCTATGTCTAACTTGTAGTCATCTATGTATGTGTATTTAGTTTTGTACAATTTTATTTCATGTAAGTTGGTGTATTTACCAACACAATCAATATACTGAACAGTTTCATCACCATAAGGATCCCTTGCATTACCCTTTTATTATCATTTTCACCTCCTTGCTGCCCCACCTCATAACTACTAACTACTGATCTCTCTCCATTTTTGAAATTTTGTAATTTCAAAATTGTTATATAAATGGGATCATAAAGTATGTGTTAGTTACCTTTTTGGATTAGACTTTCTTTTCACTCAGTGTAATTCTCTGGAGATTCATCCAAGTAGTTCTGTGTATTAATAACTTAATCTTTTGTGTTGCTGAATAGTATGCCATGATATGAATGTAGCACAATTTAACCACTTGTTGGAAGTCATCTAGCCTGTTTCCAGTTTCTTAGCTGTGGTATAATATGAAATCTATATTAGGTCTTTTTCTCTGGTTCCTGGCTCACAGCTCCTAAAACTCTTGGCATTACTTGAGTGATAGGAGCATCTTTTGTTATTCCTAACATACCCCTTTCAACCATACCTCAGTTTATGCTAACGAAGTGACTCTTGGGGGACGCTTAGGTGGCTTTAGAATGGGGGCTAGTCAGCAGAAAGACCTCTTTGATTAGAGGGTTAGAACTTTTAGCCCCATACCCCAGCCTCTGGGGAGGAGAAAGAGGCTGGAGATGGAATCCAGTCACCGATGACCAGTGATTTAATCAATCATAAAGTTCCCTAAAGAATGGGATTTGGAAAGATTCTAAGGTGATGAACACATCAAAGAGCTTGGGAAGATGATGTGCCTGGAGAGAGCATGGAAGCTACCCATACCCCTTTTTCCCATGTCAGCTTTATAGATCTCTTCCATTGGCTCTTCCTGATTTGTATCCTTTATAATAAACCAGTAGTGGTAAGTGCTTTCCTGAGTTCTGTGAGTTGTTCTTGTGACTTATTGAACCTGACCTGGAAGAGGGGCATAGGAACCCCTGAATTTGTAGTTGATCAAGCATAAATCTGAGTGGCTTGGGTACCCTGTTTGTGGCTGGTGTCTGAAGTGGGGGCATTCTTATGGAACTAAGCCCTTAACTTGTGGGGTCTGACATTAACTCCAGTAGTAAGTGTCAGAATTGGTGTCAGAGAATCAGACAATTGGTGTTGGTAAAGACGGCACATGTTTGATACCAAGAAGAGAAAGAACCTTTCACTTATTATTATGGATAAAGCTGCTATGAATGTTTGCATACAAATTTTTGTATTTTTTGGTCAACATAGGTGGTCATTTTTCTGGAATAAATACCCAGGAGTGCGGTTGTTGAATTTTATGATAAGCGTATATTTAGTTTTTTAAGAAACTGCCAAACTATTTTTCTGAATGGCTGTACTGTTCTATGCATTCCCACCAATAATGCATGAGAGATCCAGTTTATCTGCATCCTCACTAGCATTTTGGTGTTGTCACCACTTTTTATTTCAGCAGTTCGATGTACAGTGATACTGTAATATTGTTTACTGTGATTAAAGTCCATTTTTTAGTTTACTTATTTTTAAGTTTATTTATTTTTGAGAGAGAGAGAGAGAATACGTGTGAATGGGGGAAAGGCAGATAGAGAGGAAGAGAGCGAGAATCAGAGAGCCCAATGCAGGACTTGATCTCACAAACCCAATCTCATGAACCCATGAGATCATAACCTGAGGCAAAATCAAGAATCGGGTGCTAAACTGACTGAGCCTCCCAGGTGCCCCAAGTCCATCTTTATTGCTGTGTTGTACAGAATGACCGATTTATTATTTGCACTATTTGTGTGGGATTTACTATTGTTCCAAGTTTATGTTTTCATAGATGTGGCCTGTTGCCCTTCTAAAGGTTGACAGTACTTAGAAACTTAGAAACTTATGAGACTGGATGGTGATACTGATTAATGTGAGTTTTTGAGGGTGTATAATGAAATATGTCAACATTTGAAAGACTTAACAAAACCAAGTGGACCAGTATTTTTCAGATGACCAATGCCCTATGATACAAAATCATATGGGTAAAAGATTCATTCAAAGTGTAAGAGAAATGGATTTTATTCTGAAACTCATAAAGTTTTGAGGTTGTAACATAAATTTGTGTATATGTATATATATAAAAATACATGGAAAAGCTTTAAAAATACATTGTCGTTTTTCCAACTGCATGTGTATGAGGGTTTTCCTCCTACCCTTCAGCCAAAACTCTGCACTGCAGTAGATTGAATGTAGGAGTGGTTATGGAATCCAGATGTATTCTGTTAAGCCAGCCATTAAAGAGATTTCCATGACTGTAAAACAAGCTGTTCTATTTTTTGTCTTAGAATGTATAACTTTTTCATAAAATATATTCTTTAACATTTTAAAAAAAATTTATTTCTGAGAGACAGAGACAAAGCATGAGCAGTGGATGGGCAGATAGAGGGAGACACAGAATCTGAAGCAGGCTTCAGGCTCTGAGCTGTCAGACACAGAACCCGATGCGGGGCTTGAACCCACGAACCATGAGATCTGATGTTTAACCGACCGAGCCACCCAGGCGCCCCAACATAAAACATATTCTTTAACATGGTTAATGGGTTGTTAATTTTAAATGAATTAATTTTTTACTTTCTCAGTTTTAATTTCTAATGATAATATGTATGTATATTCATATGTTCATATGAATTCATATGAAAAGTTCTTTAGAGTCCTCAATTGTTAATAATGTAAAGGGCTTCTGTATCTAAAAAGTCTGAGAACTGCTAGTTTAGATGAAAGGAGATTGAAGAGGCACGACAACTGAAGGGAATAGATGATCCTGGATGGGACACCCTCCAGAAAGAAATGAAAATGCTCTAACGAATATTATTGGGACGGTTGACAAAATTGGGATGTGGACTATGACTTAGCTTATAATTGTATCAATGTAAATTTCTTGAATTTGATAACTGTGCTGTCGTTAGGTAAGAGAAGAAATACACACTGCGGCTTTAAGGGCGCAGTGTATGCAACATATGCTCAAATGGTTTAGGAAAATAAAAATGTATATATACATACAAGGAATGATAAAACAAATGTGGCAAACTTACACGTTGGTGAATTCTGCGTAAAGGCTATTACAGGAGTTCTCAGTATTACTCATGCAGTGTGAAATTATTTAAAAATAAAAACTAAAAAATAATGAAGGAATATAATGAAGTTTTAGAAGCAGATTTTACAGGTTAATCGGTAAGTCCTTTATTGTGTTAGTGAATGAAATGTTTCCAGCAGTTGGTACTCTAGCTATGTAAGTACCTTGCCAGTTTCACCACTTTTCCGGGGACACTCCTTGTGCTCTGCTGCCCCCTAGTGACTTTTATGTTCATCAGCAATTTATTCTGCAAATACCACCACTTGGAAATTTAGAGCACCGTAGTCCTTTAACAGTAACTTAGTAGTAAGTAAAAGAGGTGTTTTTTGGGGGGGGGGGGGGGGGCATGGAGGAAGTTACTACTGTAAGCCATATCTCATAGTGTCTTTTTTCTTTGAATTAAAAAAAAATTGTATTTTTGATCTTGTGGTTCCTTTGTATTGAATTTGTAGTTCAAAAATCCAGAGGCCCTGAAAACATTTGTTGTCCAAGCTTGTCTAAATTCATCCGGCAACAAAACCTGACAAGCATTGACCTGAGGTAGTGATAGCTTTTTTTTTTTTGAAAAAAATTTTTTAACGTTTATTTATTATTGAAAGACAGAGAGTCAGAGCGTGAGCAGGGGAGGGGCAGAGGGAGAGGGAGACACAGAACCTGAAGCAGGCTCCAGGCTCTGGGCTGTCAGCACAGAGCCTGACGCGGGCTCGAACTCGCAAACCGTGAGATCATGACCTGAGCTGAAGTTGGATGCTTAATTAACTGACTGAGCCACCCAGGTGCCCTAGTGATAGTCTTTATATTTACTGTTGTATAAATATTCCTACATTTTGCTGCAGAAATACTAATGTGATAGATGAGGAGAATGCTTCTTAAGACCTCACTGGGGATGTTATGAAATGTATGAAATATGCACCCTACTTGCTTTTTAAAATCTGGAAAATTCTGAATTCTGAAACATTTCTGTTTCAGGGATTTTTAGGTTAGGGATTGGAGATGTGTACCTGATTTGCTTAGCTTTGACTCCCAGTTATTAGGTATGAAGCAGTCTACTAGCTTATGCTGCTTTCTATTTTTTATTTTCTCTTTTTAGTTGTGTAATTTTTACATACTATATTTATATACTATGTTTTGTGACTTTTAACCTGATCTTGTTTTTTGTCTTAGAGTTGCAGTTAAATATGCTCTGCCCTGTTATGGAAAGACTAGAGCCCTGCGAGTCTTTCTGGTTGAAGTTTCTCCTGTCATTTAGTTTGGTTGGAGTTCTTTCTCTAGTAGTTGCCTTAAGAAGGACTTAGGTGAACACATTTTTCAGTTAACTGTATATTCAGAATGGCTGCTCTGTAGACTTTATACCGAAAAGAGAGCTTCGTTGAACTCAAAAATCTTGGATTTTCTTTTCATGATAGTTGATTTTTTCTTTTCCTGTTCATTGGCTCTTCTTTTAATCTTTAGGAATTACTCTAAGGATTACAATATGCATCTTTGACTCAGAGATTGTAGTATAAATTATTACTTGTGTCACTTCCATGACAGTGCTAGGATCATTGAACACTTGATTTTCATTTATCCTCTCCTACCTCTTAAGCTATTGCTGTCATGAATTTTAATTTTGCATGTCATTTAGTGCCCATAAGACATTATCCTTATTAGTTTTTAGAGTCAGCATTCATTACTGTTTACCCTTTTGAGTTAATTTTCGTTTCCTCCACCATTCTGTGCTTCTTTCTGAGATTGCTTTGTTTTTGCATGACAAACTCTCTGCAGCATTTGTTTGTTTGTTTATTATTTATTCATTTATTTAAATGTTTATTCATTAAATTTTTTTTAATGTTTATTTTTTTTTGAGAGAGAGAGAGCGCGCGTGCGCGCGTGCGCGCACAAGTGGGGGAGGGGCAGAGAAAGAGGGAGTCAAGATTCGAAGCAGGCTCCAGGCTCTGAGCTGTCAGTGCAGAGCCCGATGCGGGGCTCAAATTCATGAAACACAAAATCATGACCTGAGCCAAAGTTGGATGCCTAACCAACTGAGCCATTCCTGTTTATTCATTTTTGAGAGAGAGAGAGAGCGAGCATGAGCACGGGAGGGCAGAGAGAGAGGGGACAGAGGATGACAGCAGCGAACCTGCTGCGGGGAACTGTGAGATTATGACCTGAGCTGAAGTTGGACGCCCAGCCAGCTGAGTCACCCAGGCGCCCCTGCAGCATTTCTTTTAATGCAAGTCTACTGCTGACCCGTTCTCTTAACCATTTGCAACTATACAGATTATTGGCATTAAGTATATTTACATTGTTGTACAGCCATGGCCATCATCCATCTCCAGAACCTTCTTAATGTTCCCAAACTGTACCTATTAAACAATGACTCCCCATTCTGCCCTTTCCCCTGCCCCTGGCAACCACCATTCTACTTTCTGTGTCTCTGAATCTGACTATTCTAGGTCCTTTCATGTAAGTGGAATCATACAGTATTTGTTCTTTTATGACTGGTGTCTTTCACTTAGCGTAATGTCTTCAGGGTTCATTCATGTTGTAATATGTGCCAGAATTTCCTTCCTTTTTAAGGCTGAATAAATAATATTTTATCTTAGGTGTACCTCCTTTTGTTTATCCATTCATCTGTCAGTGAACACTTGGGTTGCTTCTTCCTTTTGGCTTTTGTGAATAATGCTGCTATGAACATAGATGGAGAAATATTTCTTTGAGTCCCTGCTTTCAGTTGTTTTGGGTGTATACCTCCAGGTGGAATTGCTGGATCACATGGTAACTTTATTTTTAATTTTTTGAGGAACTGCCAAGGTATCATTCAGTTGTTGTTTGACATATCTTTTCTGTTTAATGTTATTGTTGTTCCTTTAATATTTTCTCTTTTCTTTTCGGTTTTCTGTAGTTTTACTCTGATGTATTTAGGTATAGTTTTCTTTGTATTCATCCTGCTCGGGGTTTGCTGGGCTTGAAACTGTGGATGGATCTCTTTTATTAGTTTTGGGTAAGAAATAGTTGACCATGGTGTCTTTAGATGTTGTTTCTGCCCTGTTACGGAAAGACTAAACCCCTTTCGTGGGAGTCACAAATTCAAAACGATTTTCGTAATACCACTAACTTCTACTCACATTTCTGCAGGAGAATATATAGTATAGTATCCTAGAGACTACATGATCTATGAAAACATCACTGTTTCAAAGGCTAATGTGATACATGCTTATGTTTTCTTATGCTTAAATTCTTTTGTTAGTTTAATTTTTAATGCGACAAATGTTGATAAATATAACCATATATACAGAAGCACTTGGGGACCTTAGTATTTTTTAAAAGCATGAAGATATCTTAAGGTGAAAAAGTTTGAGAACTGCTAGGGTGGGCCTTTGGACTGTGTGCCGTATGCTTCATATTTCGAATAGTCTTCTATATTTTACATCTTTTTGTTTTCCTTTTCATGCTTCAATCTAGATATTTTTTTTTTTAACGTTTTATTTATTTTTGAGACAGAGAGAGACAGAGCATGAACAGGGGAGGGGCAGAGAGAGAGGGAGACAAAGAATCGGAAGCAGGCTCCAGGCTCTGAGCCATCAGCCCAGAGCCCGACGTGGGGCTCGAACTCACGGACCGCGAGATCGTGACCTGAGCTGAAGTCGGACGCTTAACCGACTGCGCCACCCAGGCGCCCCCAATCTAGACATTTTCTATTGATTTATCATCACTAATCCTCTCTTGCTGATAAACCATCTATGCAGTTCTTAACTTTAAAAATCATATTTTTTGCTTCTGATTTTTTTCCCCTCCATTTTAAAATAATATAGATTAAAAAAAATTTTTTTTTAAATATTTATTTATTTTTGAGACAGAGAAAGACAGAGCATGAACGGGGGAGGGTCAGAGAGAGGGAGACACAGAATCTGAAACAGGCTCCAGGCTCCGAGCTGTCAGCACAGAGCCCGACGCGGGGCTCAAACTCACGGACTGTGAGATCATGACCTGAGCTGAAGTCGGATGCTTAACCAACTGAGCCACCCAGGCTCGGCTCAGCCACCCAGCCCCTAAAATAATATAGATTTTAAGGCTCTGGTGAAATTTTCTGTCTTTTCATCAATATTGTTAATCTTTCCTCCCTTTTTTTCTTGTCTTATTAATCATAACTGTTTTAAAGTCCTTTCATGATAATGTCAACATCTGGATCATCTATGGATCTTGACCTTCAGTCATGTGATCCTCTCCTTTAGCCTGCCTGGTAATTTTGGCCTGAATGGGGATAAAATTGTGGAGGTTCTGGATGACCTTATCTTCTCTAAGAAGAGGTTAACCCCTCCACCCTCTTTTTTGTAAGGCAAATAGAGTGGCAGTGATCTTTGTCCCGTCAGAGCTTGCTAGATTCAGGGTTCAGCGCTGGCAAGGCTGTGGCTGTCTGTGGTGCACTACTGCCTTATGGTATCCTATCACAAAGATGTATAGCCTTGGAGTGATGATTAGGGCCCCTTCTTTCAGGTGGACACTGAATTCTAATCTTTATTTCCTCTATATCTCAAAACTTCTTAACACCCTGTTCTGCATCTTAGAGGCGTTTTGCTTGTCTTCTTAGCCTCTTGTCCATTGTAGCTTAAGAATTCAGCAAGTTGTGTTGAGGGAAGGAGGGAGCAGTATTCTGTTTCCTTCCCATTTTTCCTCTCCAGGATCTTTACTTCTTAAGTCTCTAATTTATGTCACTTCAGCTCCACAAAACTGTCAAAAACTGATTTCTCTTCCTCTTAGTCATGGCCTTCTGCTCAGTTTCTTTACTGGAGACTTAGCTTTACTTGTGCACAGATTTAGCAAATGCCTCGAGGGGAAAAAGTGACTAAAGAATGTTGGCTCAGCTCTTCTCATTTTTCCCCTGGCCTCCAGCATCTTGTTCCTTTAATTTCTGATTGCCTTAGTGGTACAAGTATATGGAGAAGAGAGGGAGAGAAGTGATATGGAATGAGGTAAGTCTGATCTAATTATAGCAGGACATAGATGATATATGAAACTGATAAAAAGAAAGCAGCAATATTATCATATTTCTTACAGATATGGGCTTACCTCCAGAAATTAAAACCAGAAACATTTAAAAACAGTTTAAAGTGATTTTTTTTTTCTGGAAAATTAGAATAGAAATCCAAGAAGCTTAAAGATCTTCAAGCAGGATAAACGTAAGCAACAAAATTACACCAAGGCACTTCACAAAGGAATGACAACAATAGCTCAAAAGATGGGAAGGAGGAAAATGGAGGTATACTCAATTAGTTAAAAAGAAAGCAGGGAAAGGAAACCATTCACGTTAATATCATTACATATTTGATTAAATTTGAACCTGTTATCTTGCTATTTAGTTTTCATTTGCCCCATTTTTTGGGTCCCTTTTTTCTTACTTTCTTTAAGTGAGATTAACTTAATATTTAGCATTCTGGTGTATTCCATTGTAGGCTTTTTAGATATACCTTTTTTTTTTAAAGTTATTGCTGTAAGGATTGTAATATGCATCTTTAAATTATCACAGTTGCTGTGGCCTCAATGTTTTGTGTCCCTTCAAAACTTGTATGTTAATATCGTGACCCCCAAAGTGAGCCTTTGGAAGGTAGTTAGGACAGGAAGGTGGAGCCCTCATGAATGGGATTTGTACCCTTATAAGAAGAAACATGAGAGCTTGTTCTTTCTCTCTGCTGTTTACAGTGTGAGGATACAATGAGAAGATGGCTGTCTGGTAAACCAGGAAGCGGGCCCTTACTCAACACTGGATTTGCCAGTGTTTTGATCTTGGGCTTCTTAGTTTGCTAAACTGTGAGAAACAAATGTTTGTTGTTTAAGCCATCCAGTCTATGATAATTTGTTATAGTAGCCTAAACTGATTAAGACAACAGTCTATCTTCAAATGATATCATCCCTATTCTTGTGTAACATAAGAGCCTGGGTGGTTCAGTCGGTTAAGTGTCTGACTCTTGATTTCACCTCAGGTCATGATCTTGCAGTTTGTGAGTTCGAGCCCCACATTGGGGTTCTGTGCTGATGGCATGGAGCCTGCTTGGGATTCTCTCTTTCCTTTATCTCTCTGCACCTACCATGCTCACACTCTCTCTCAAAACAAAACTAAAAAAAAAAAAAAAAGATCCTTTCAACAGTATATTTTCATTTCCCCCAATGACCTTAAGTTATTGCTAACATATTTTTATGTCTATATATGTTACAAATCCTACAATTTGTAGCTAATTATTTTTGGTTTAACATTGTTATAGTTTAAGGAAGTTTAAATAATAAAAACTTTTATGTTTACTATTTCCTGTGCTCTTTGTTCCTTTGTGTAGATCCCTATTTTGACCTGATTTCACTTTCTTTCTGCCTAAATAACTTCCTCTAATGTTTCTTGTAGTGCAGGTCTGATGGTTACAAATTCTCTAAGATTTTGTTTGGAAAAAAAAAAAATCTTTATTTGTCCTTAGGTTTTGAAGAATGTGTTTGCTGCATAGAGAATTCAAGGTCTACAATTTGTCCTTTGGCACTTTAAGGGTATCTTTCCATTGTCTTCTTGCTTATATAATTTGGATGACGAGTCTGTAGTCATTTTATTTTATTTCTTTGCATCTATTGTGTCCTGTTTTCCTCCTCTGCTTTTAAAGCTCCCCTAGCCCCCTTATTCCTGGTTTTCTGCAAATTCAAGAAACTTTTTCTGACTAATCCAATTCCACACCAAACAGTATTTTACATTACTATAATGCAAAGTATACAGAGTTAAGTATACAGATTTAAGTGTATAGATTTAAACATTATATTAGTTTCTGTACAGGTTTATAATTGCCTTTCATTGTCTTTCATTCTGTCTTTCCTTACTAATTACAGTATTAGCTCCCTCAAAGGTAAACATTCTTGTCTTTTTCCTTTTAGTAAATGCTCAGTAAATATTTGCTAAATGAGCCCATGCTGGAAAAATGTCTAACCCACCTAGAATGGCAAGTTTTCTTAAATTTCTGAGAAAACAGTTTCTATTTAGCCTGCTGTGGTCATTTTATTTTATTATTTAATTTCATTTAATAGTCAGATTTCTCCTGCCTTTTAAAACTTTATTTTTTGTAGTTTAGTGTATTGCGAACATTTTAAATAATTGCCCCCATTTTTCCTTGTGAAGTAAATAATCAAGTTACTCTGTAGATTGGAGAACTGGGATGTGATATGAATAGTGATATTCATAGCTTTGGGAGAGTGACCTAAACACAACTCTTTGTTAGTAAGTAGTCTTTGTTTATTTAGTGATGTTTGGGCCTTATTAGATCATTATTTTGTTGACTTCAGAGTTAACTTGTGTAGGGTAGCAGATTTTTAAAGAAATTACAGGACCCAGACTAGATTGATTGACAATAGATGATACATAACCGATAATAGATGCATGGTGAAAATATGCACTAGACCTCAGGGAGATGTCTAACAAATTTTAATTATAGGGTCATTTCTGATAGGAAGGCAATTTACTTTCCCCACAGTTCCTCATTATAATTCCTAATTCCTTGTATTGAACGAATCATGTAGTTTTAATATTCTCTCTTTTCAGAAACATGTCTCTTAACATGTTAAGCTAGTCTTTATTTTATCATTTGAGTTGTGGTATCATTTGTTCTGTTAAATTTTATTTTTAGGGCCATTTTTCCAAATAAATCTGTACAGATCAAGGTTGTTTTAGATTTTGTTTTTTTTTTTTCTTTTGGAGTATTAAAAACAAAATCATTTAAGTATCATTTATGATAGTTGAACATATATTTGATTTCATGGTCTAGGTGTAAAGTAAAATCATTAACCAGAGCTGACAGGACACTAAGATGACTCAGTGTAGAGTTAATGACAGGTGAGATCTTAATCAAAGACCATGACCATCACTCAACTAACACTGTTTTGGAAAACAAAGGGCCATATGGCAAGGCTACTTGTGATATGCCAGGGCATTGTTTTGGGAGTATGCACCAGATCATTGATTCTGGATGCTAACATTTGAAAATGATTTCTTGGTGGAGAATATGTGACTTTGGAATTAAGAATTCTCTTAGAATTTCTTTGCAAGGGAAGACACATATGAGAGAAAGGGTAAACAAAATATTTTGTTTATAATTTGCTGTAAAGATGATTTATTACAGTTTAATATTAAACAGCTCAGAAGGCCTAAAATTTATCTCACTTGGTGTTCTAGTTGGTGTTTCTCTCTGACACATGGTGTGAATCAACTGTCCTTCCAACTTGAAAGAGCAGAGAGCTCTCTGACGCAACTCCTTTGTTCTGGGGAATTGTTTCCACTGTGCCTTCAAAAGGGAGGGACGTTAAAAGCTTTGGCTCATGACAGTTCTCTCCAAGTTGGACGCAGTTGGGGGGCTGAATGTTAGTTAAAGGAAGTGGGGTTGGAGACTTCTTCTATAACCTGGACTTACTTTTTTTTTTTTAAAGACTGAACATTAACTTTTTCAAGCTTTCTATTTGACTTTATGAGATTGATGGTCTCTTCTTTCCCCTTAAAATGGAACCAGAAAATCACACAGTTTTATATGTTGGTGTTTTCCAGGGTTCTCTTGTCTTAGATTGTAGCGTTGCTTAGGTTTTTGCCTTCTCCATAGTAGAGTTTTCCTTTGTGAAAATACTCATGTGCCTACATGACAAAAGGAAACATGGGAATGGAAAGTTGAATGACAAAATTATTGTCTCAAAAGATCTCAGTAGACTGGAAAAATAGATTGTAATTGTGATAGGTAGTAAGTTAGAGATTAGGATATCAACTGAGTGAGTATAGCAGTATATAAAATCAAATTAAAAGATTTTATGTGAGTTTAAGCTCAATATATGGCATGATATGACGGCCCAAACTGTTAAAGCATTATTGTAAGACTGTTTTAATAGAAGCTGAGTAAAAAAGTTAAAGGAGATGTGTCTTTTTTCCCCCCTAGCTTGACCATGCTTGATTTTAAAACTGCTAATATTTATAGCATGCGTTCTGTGTGTCAGTCATTGTTTTGATGGTTTACGGATATTATGCCGTTTAATCTTCACACAATAACTGTATGAATTGGTTGCTATTATTATCTGCATATTACAGATGTGGAAACTTAAGTATAGAGAAGTTTAATAATTTGCCCAAGGTCACATAGTTAATAAGTAGCAGAACCAAACTTGAATCCAGGAAGCCTGGCTTTGAAGTCTGTGCTCTTGACCACTGTCCTATACTGCCTGTTTTATTATACTTTAAGAAGAATGTTGACTACTGGAACGTGTCCAGAGGGTAAAAACCTGAATTGAAAGGCTGTTTATATGTGGAATAGTTGAATAATTTGAGATTGTTTAGTCTGGAGAAAGGAAGCAGGGGAGCAAGGACTTGTTCTCAGTGGTCCTTTGAGGGCAAAAATAAGATAGATGGTGAAAATTATAGGAAGGCATATTTTATTTTTGTATAAGAACTTTGCAACAGCCATTGAAATGGGATCAGTTGCTTCATAATGAGCTTTCTTTTACTACAGATGTTTCCACAAAAGCTGGACAAGTATGTGATAGAGATACCTAGAAAAAATTGAACTAGTGTCTGTGAGTTTGGGTTGGATCATGTCTGAAGTTCCTTTTTTCTGTACATTTTTTATATTAAAGAAAAATCTTTAAAATGAGTTAGGCTGTAATACTCTTAAACAAATGCTTCTTTGAAACACACACACACACACACACACACACACACACACACGCAGTATTGATTCCTAATGGAAGCATGGCACTTGTGGTGGAGAGGAAGGGTGTGTCCTGATGTATTTTTGTCTAAACCATGAAGGTTTTTTTGTAAATAGCCTGATGATATTAGTAGGGAGTTCTTTGTATGTCCTGTTAGTGGAATAGGAAACAACAGAAAATGGCCTACTTTTCCAATTTACAAACCAAATTACTTAGTAGTAGAACAAGGTTCCATAATAACCATTGAGGCTCCTCTGTTCCCCTCCCATTTGAAAGCCCATGAAAGAACATTAATTGGTGCACTTCATAGTTGCAATTAAAGGGCCCTAGGAAACTGTTAACATCAGTTTTCAAATTGAGAATTTCAGGATATCATATATATTTATGTTTTAAATACATTTTGAGATTATGATCAATAAGAAGAGAAGGTTCGAATGTAGAAAAGATAGTGAATTAAAAAAATTCTTACCAGTGGGTGATTCCTTCTTGGGTTTGTAGGAGATAGATTGTGAGAAGAAATTCTCATTCTATTTTTTACATTTATTCGATTTTTAGATAATTATTAAACATTAGACTCCAAGTAACCTTGATGTGGTTGTTTTTGTGTGGTTTTTATTTCAGTTAACATTTTATTGAGCATTTATCTATTGTGAACCAGGTACTATTTTAGACTTTTAAAAATGCATTTCCTTTTTTTAATGATAGAAACAATACATGTTTATTTAAAGAAAATGTAAAGTTACAGAAAAGTAGAAAGAAAAAAGTCACAATTGCATTATCCAAACATTTGTATTATTTTGGTGTATTTTTTCACTACCTCCCTCTTGCCCTCATCCTATGTCTCATCTCCTCTTTGTACCCCTTCATCCTTTTCCTTTCATCTTACCCTTTATGTCATTGTAGCAACCTGGGAAAGGTAAATGTTTCTGTGTACTGACAATGTCAGAAAGGTCGCTTCATGTGTGAAATGATAGTGATTACTCCAGTAGGATTATTTTTGAGCAATAAGTAAGATAGTGTATATAAAATGTTCAACAGAGACCTTGGTATATATATATTTTTATTTATTTCTTTTTAGTTCGTTTTTTAAGGTCATTTATTTTCAGAGAGAGAGAGGGAGAGAGAGAATCCCAAGCAGGCTCCATGCTGTCAGCGTAGAGCCTGACGCAGGTCTCGATCCCACAAATCATGAGATCATGACCCGAGCCAAAATCAAGAGTTGGACGCTTAACTGATGAGCCACCCAGGCACCCTGGTATATATATATTTTTAAAAAGCTTACTTTTACTCTTATAATTTTGAGCTGGATTTACCCTTTAATGTTGTGGGTGATATTGGCATAGTAACATTTTCTAGATTCAATTGCTGGGTGGTCAAATGACTGGCCTGTAACTTACTGTGCTTTTCTTAGGAGTTGGTACTGTAGGTAACTTCCCCCTTCTGTTCTTGAGCCATCATTACAAACTCAGATGTGTACCTCAGACATTTTTCAGAACCATGATCAGGTGTAAATCGACTTAGCTGTCTCCCATGATGCGTGGTAGGATTTCTCTGCATACTCGTATGATAATTGTTTAATAGAACACTTAATCCAGGTTGAAATGATGAAAAATTGCTAAATAACAGGACATTTAACATCGCTCTTTGTTCAGCTCTTCATGACTGTACATTACAGTGTCTAGTCTTGGTATGAGACTGATGGTTATCATTATGATACAGAGTTCTTGACTACTTTTATGTTCTCCCAAATACAAATCTTTAACAGACTGTACCCCTCTCTCCCCCTTATAAAAAAGGACTTTGCCAACAAATTTTTTTCTCTCCTTTGAGAGTTAACTTGGTAATTTCGAGCATATAACCATGATGTTTGGGAGTTATCTAACTGTTTCCATTGTTGTAGCCTGATTGTCCATGGTTTAATCATCAGTAGTTAAGAAGGAAAGCAAAAAATGGCTCCAGGCTGCACAGTACCATAAAAAATTTCCACCTGGAAGCAATTTTTTCTAAAAGCCCTTAGGGACTGCTGTCACCCTCCCCCCCTTCTGTTGGCAAAAAAAGGGCCAGAAACACCAGTTCCCTTCAGAGTCAGGTCTTGTTGCTGTTTAATCATCTTTCTCCTAGCTTCCAGAGAAGGTTAGAGGAGAGCTGGGGAAATAACAAATTATTCCCAGACACTTCTCTTCTTCTACAATAGATTTCCTTGAACTTTCTAAGTTCCTTTTTTCTTCCTCCGATTCCTTCTTTTTCTATTTTGCATTTTAGCTGAAGTACAAACTATTTGTGCTGCTAGAACTTGAACTTACTTTTTTTAAGTAAGAATGTTTATTATTAACTCTAGGCTTGTCTTTGGAGAAAGTTTAAATGTTGAAACATATTTCAGGCACTGCTTTAGACCCTTTGTCACTCTATAATGCCTTCTCTGTGGGATACAGGCGTTGTTCCAGGAGTAAACCCTCAAGGAACGCAAGGTCCTATAGGGAAGATAGACAGATAAATAAACCATCATGATGTAGAGTGCTCAGTGTAGTACTCTCTCAAAAATATGAACAAATAAACATTTCAGAACAGAAGAGTATTGATTCAGCTTTCCATCAGTAAATGTTATTAGTGGTGGGGCCCATTCATTTCTAGAATAATACGAGGCATTTGTTGAAGAACTTTAAGGCAAAGCAAGATGATAGTACTTCTCAAACCACACATGGTTTCATAGGTTCAAGGCCAGTTTAAATTTACAGTGTCAAAATAAGGGCGTAAATGGGGTGTTAAATGAGGATGCTGTGGCTATTAAGGAGTACTTCTTACCCTGTATCAATTGATTATCAATGATAGGGCTAGGTGCTTCAACAGATTTTGTTTCTTCATAAAAAAAAAACCAAACATTTTTTAATGTTTGTTTATTTTTGGGAGGGGGAGGGGCAGAGAGAGAGAGGTCGACACAGAGGCTCCAGGCTCTGAGCTGTCAGCACAGAGCCCGAAACGGGGCTCGAACTCACGGGCTGTGAGATCATGATCTGAGTCAAAGTCAGATGATTAACCGACTGAGCCACCCAGGTGCCCCATTTCTTCATTTTTATAAATATTTATTTATCTATTTATCTATCTATCTATCTATCTATCTATATTTATTTATTTATTTATTTATTATTTGATTTATTTTTACAATTTATATCCAAGTTAGTGAGCATATAGTACAATAATGATTTCAGGAGTAGATTCCTCAATGCCCCTTACCCATTTAGCCCATCCCCCCTCCCACAACCCCTCCAGCAACCCTCTGTTTGTTCTCCATATTTAAGAATCTCTTATGTTTTGTCCTCCTCCCTGTTTTTATATTATTTTTTGCTTTCCTTCCCTTCTGGTCATCTGTTTTGTATCTTAAAGTCCTCATATGATGAAGACAATATAAATAGATTTTTAAATGTATTCCTTAATAAACTGGATTATTACATACTGCAGTGGATTTTTATTATGGAAGAAATTGACTTCTTGTGGGAAAAGATGCCTAATGTCAGCATATCAGTAAGTAGGAGAAAAGTAAAACCTTCAGTATGAATCTTCAAAGAATGAACTCACAATTCTGTTTGGTGTAAATGCCTCCTGACAGTGCAGGCTTAAATTTTCTCTGGTTTTATGAAAAGTTAGTTAGGTTCTACCTCGTTGGGAAGGAGGGAATCTTCTATGCCAGGTTATGGTAGTTGTAGTAAGGAAGGAGGTTTTATAGAAGTGAGTTTTGAGCTGAAGCTTGAAGGATGAGTAGGAGTTTGCCAGGTAAAGTGATGATAAGATTCTGGGCAGAGCGACTGCCGAGTACACTCAAGGAACTTCGAGTGGAGATGTAGAGAGAATGTGGAGAGTGTTCAGAGATAAGTCTACACCTGGAGAGGGCTTATATATTATGTTACGGACTTGGACTTGATTTTGAGGCAGGCCTTAATTCTAAAAGGGAGTGAGTGTGTTTCATGATCACATTTCATTTAAAGAAGATTACTGCGAAAGAAGTATCAAACAAAGATTGTTAGGGAAATAAGGAGGGAGGTCAAACGGTTGTTGAGAGATAATGAGGACATGAGCCAGGGCAGTAGCAGGGGGGGATAGGGAGGAAGAAAAGCATGGAAGTGATATTATGGAATCAGAATTAGTCTTGGTGATTGAGTAGTTGGAAGGAGGCGTGAGGTAGGGTGAGGAGTCCAGGTTAACTTACGTATCTCTAGTTTGGGTGGGTGGTGGTATCTTCAATTAGAGATGGTGACTGTAGGAGGGAATTGGAGGTTTGGGTGGCAAGCTAATGATTTCAACTTTTCACACGTGCAGTTTGAGATGTTTTTGAGGATGAATGGTGGTTGGATATTCGGGTTTACAGGATTTGACAGAGGTATGCCCTGGTGTTATTGCTTTGGGAGTCAAAGGTGTTTAATATTGAAAACTGAAGTATTTATGATATCTCTGAGTGAGTTTGTGCGAGAGTGAGAGGAGATGAAGCCCAAGCAGGTGTTGAGGTCCAGAAGGAAGAAGAATTAGTGGAGACTGAAAAGGGAAATGTCATGGAAGCCCTGAGAGTAGATCTTTAAGAGAGAGGGAGGGGCATGTGGCTGGCCCAGTCAGTAGAGCATGTGACTGTTGATCTCAGGATTGTAGGTTTGAGCCCTTTGTTGGGTGTAGAGATTACTTAAAAATAAAATCTTCAAAAAAAAAGAAAAAATAAGGGAGAGGGAATGGTTAGTGGTGGCACATACAAAAGAGGAGTCAAGTAAATGATGAACTGAAGAATGAATATTTTATTTGACAGGCTTTTTTTTTTTTTTTTTTGATTTTAGCAAGAATCGGTTCATTAGGGTGATGTGGGTAAGAAAGAAGTTACACTGGGTCGAAGACCAAGTCCAGTTTGAGGAAATGGAGGCAGTGGGTATAGATTGCTCCTTTAAGAATCTTAGCTATGAGAGGAGAAAGAGTAAGAGAAAGGATGCCAGAAGGCAAATTATCAGGACAGAAATTTTAATTTAACAGTATTTGTTTAAAAAAGAGTAAAAAGGGGGCTATGTTGTTGTTTTTAAGTAGGCTCCATGCCCAGCGCAGAGCCCAGTGTGGGGCTTGAACTCATGGCCTTGAAATCTAGATCTGAACTGAGACTGAAAGTCCAATGCCTGACCAGCTGAGCCACCCAGGTGCCATGGGGCTATGTTGGTTTAAGAGGGGGGAATGTTTTAGAGAAAGAAGTCCATAGGGATGAAACATTTGAAAGTACAGAAATAAAAAGAAGTATTGATGCAGCATTCCTGGAGTGGAGGAGAAATGAGAGTTTTTAGAACAGAATTAGTCTTAGATTGAGGTGTGATATCTATTCCATTGAGATAGGAAGGTACATGTTTAAGGGTAGATAGAGATATAGATTGTCCTTAACAGCGTGGCTGTCACGGTAGCAGTTACGGCGGTCTCTGTTTCCTTGCTTTCATTTATTTTCCAATAGGCTGTTGTTGATTTGACAGATGTTTTGTGACAATTTCCCCTTCTCCACTTTGCCGTGCTATTTAGCCAATACCAGGTTTTTAGTAAGCTCCTTAGCTAGGTGCTAGTTAACATTTCTCCACCCTGTTTTTATCTCTCTGAAAATACCATCAAAAGAGCCATCATGTGTGGGGTCCCCTTTCTGCTTTGAAGGAGATCTCCATCACAACATTCTTTTGGTTGCATGGACTATTTTGGTGAAGCCAGTTGTATACCTTGGTATCTGTAGGGTGGAAGAAGGATTTAAATGTGTTTGATCTCCTGTGGCAGTGCAAGGACATTTGGGTATAGTCTTCAGTTTAGACTTCCTTAACTAGTATGTGCTTCCCCTGTCCTTGATGATAATATACAGTGATCTGCTTTCACCTTTATATACTCTGAGCATCCACATTACCATAGTAAAGGTCTGAATTAAAGTGATAGATGAACTGAAGAAGAGGAAGGAACTTTAAACTCCACTTGACCTTCTGCAGTTTCTCTTTCAACATCATGCTCAAATCTGTTTTTCCACTTTATTTTTAACTTTTGGAATAAACAAAAATACTAATGATGCTTTTATGGAGCTTAATGAGAAGAAAATGTTTCAAGACTAAAAACCATGACACAAGTTAAAAAAAAATATATGAAAAAGAAAAGACCAGAATAAATTCTGGATTTTTTTCTTGGATTAATCAAAACAAAAAGAAAAATGTTCAGTCTTTGTGTCTTAAAGTTCCCCTTGGTTCTGAAAACATTTCAACAGCTAAACTTTGTTTGATGTGATATTATTCAACTGTCTTTGAGATAATCAGAAACCCACATCTTATAGTCAACTAATCTTTGACAAAGCAGGAAATGATATCCAATGGAAAAAAGATGGTCTCTTCAACAAATGGTATTGGGAAGACTGGACAGCAATATGCAGAAGAATGAAACTGGGCCACTTTCTTACACCATACACAAAAATAAGTTCAAAGTGGATGAAAGACCTAAATGTGAGACAGGAAACAATCAAAATCCTGGGAGAACACAGGCAGCAACTTCTTTGACCTCGGCCATAGCAACTTCTTACTAGACACATCTCCAGAAGCAAGGGGAACAAAAGCAAAAATGAACTATTGAGACTTCATCAGGATAAAAACCTTCTGCACAGTGAAGGAAATAACAAAGCTAAAAGACAACCTTCGAAATGGGAGAAGATATTTGCAAATGGCATATCTGATAAAGGGTTAGTTAGTATCCAAAATCTATGAAGAACTTATCAAACTCAACACCCCAAAATAAACAATTCAGTTTAGAAATGGGCAGAAGACATGAACAGACATTTCTTCAAAGAAGATATCCAGATGGCTAATAGACACATGAAAAGATGCTCAACATTGCTCATCATCAGGGAAATACAAATCAAAACCATGATGAGACACCACCTTACTCACCTGTCAAAATGGCTAAAATTAAAAACGTAGGAAAAAAACACGTGTTGATGAGGATGTGGAGAAAGGGGAACCCTCCTACATTTTTGATGGGAGTGCAAATTGGTGTAGCCACTGTGGGAGACAGTATGGAGGTTCCTCAAGAAGTTAAAAATAGAACTAGCCTATGACCCAGCAATTGCACTTCTAGGTATTTATCCAAAGGATACAAAAATACTGATTCAGAGGGGCACATGCACCTAATGTGTATTGTAGGATTCTCAACAATAGCCAAATTATGGGAAGAGCCCAAATGTCCATTGACTGATAAATGGATAAAGAAGATGTGGTGTGTGTACACACACACACACACACACACACACACACTCTGAAATATTACTCAGCCATCAAAAAGAATGAAATCTTAACATTTGCAATAACATGGATGGAGCTAGAGTGTATTATGCCAAGCAAAGTAAGTTAATGAGGGAAAGACAAATACCATATGATTTCATTCATATGTGGAATTTAAGAAACATCAGATGAACATAGGGGAACGGGGAAAAAAAGAGAGGGAAACAAACCATAGGAAACTTTATTTTTATTATATTTTTCAAGGTTTATTTATTTAGTTTTGATGGGGGCAGAGAGAGAGATTGAAAGAGAAAGAGCGAGAGAGAGAGAGAGAGACAGAATCCCAAGCAGGCTCTCCACTGTCAGTGCGAAGCCTGGGGGGGCCCTGAACCCACAAACTGCGAGATCATGCCCTGAGCCGAAATCAAGAGTCGGATGCTTAAGTGATCCACCCAGGTGCCCCAAAACTTTTTTTTTAGAGAGAACATGAGCAGGGGAGGGGGAGAGAGAGAAAGAGAAAGAGAGAATCTTAAGCAGACTCCATGCTCAGTGTGGAGCCCAACACAGGTCTCAATTCCATGACCCTGGGATCGTGACCTGAGCTGAAATCAAGAGTCAGATGCTCAATCGACTGAGCCACCAAGGCACCCCAAGAGACTCTTAAATATATAGACCAAACTGAGGGGTGATGGAGGGAGGTGGGCTGGGGAATGGCTAAATGGGTGGTGGGTACTAAGGAGGGCACCATTTTCTAATGAGTACTGGATGTTATGTGTAGGTGATGAATCATTCTGCACGTGAAACCAATTTTACCATTTATGTTAACTAACTAGAATTTAAATAAAAACTTGAAATAATAATAAAAAAAAAGAAACCTACATCTTAGTCTCCTACCATTCCTTCCATTTCTCCATCTTTAGCATACATGGAGGCTCTCCTCCGGGCCAGGTTCAGTGCTAGAAGCTGGAGATAAAATGGGCAAGACACAATCTCTGGCCACAGGAAATTAATGTTCTAGTAAGAACTAGTAAGAGAAATTGACAAGTGAATGGGCAATCAGAATATAGTTTAATAAATTCTGTGATGGCATTCATAACAAAGGAGGAACACAGAGTCTCTGGAACTAGAGAAAGTTTCCTAGAAAAATTAAGGTGCGAGCTGAGATTTGAGGAGTGAATGGGAGTTAACTCTTAACTGGAAGAAAATGGGGAAAGCAGTCTAGCAGTCCTGGGAACAGGATTCCTTAGCATTGTGTAGACTTTGATTCACTGTTGGCTTTTTCTTTGATTTACCTACTACCTTTGAAGACTGAACAATGTTGTGCATTTAGGATACTTTCCTTTGCAAGTAATAGAATATTGAGGGAAAGTGGAAATAAGCAATTTCCTAAAAATTGGAAATTGCCCTTAAAATAGGAAATTTATTAACTCATGTACTCTGAAGTTGGGAAATAGGACTGTTTCAGCATTGGTTCATCATCAAGGACCCAGGTGTTTTTCATGCTTTCCCCCTTGCCATCCTCAGATTGTTGGGGCTGTCTCCTCTCACCTTGGGATGTTTGCTGCGTCCCCACACATTGTATTGGACAGTGTCTGAAGTAGGAAAAGCAGTTTCTTTTCCTGCATCCTTCAGGAAAGAAAACGTCTTCTTGGATCTTCACTTTGAGACTTTTCTTTATTTCTCATTGGTGCGAGTTGTGTCACCTATTAACTGGTCACTGACATGGGGAATGGAATAACCATGATTGGTTTACGGATTAGTTTGTACTTACCTCTTGGAGTAGGATGGGAAGGTGAAACACCAGAACAAATTGGGGCTCTTCCAACAGGAAGAAGAATGGAATAGCTTTTGTGTAGGCACAACTAATAGGCAACGGACTCATCCTGAAGTAGAAGTGTAAGAGAGAGAGAGAGAGAGAGAGAGAGCGCGTGCGCATGCATGTGTTTTTTTTTTTTTTTTTCTTAATGTTGATCCATTTTTGAGAGGGAGAGACAGTGCAAGTGGAGGAGGGGCAGCAGAAGGGGGAGACACAGAATCCGAAGCAGGCTCTGGGCTCTGAGCTGTCAGCACAGAGCCTGTCGCTGGGTTTGAACCCACTAACCGCTAGATCATGACCTGAGCTGAAGTCGGTCGCTTAACTGGCCAAACCACCCATGCGCCCTGTGTCTTTGTTTTTAAACCCCTGAAGCATTGTGTCCAGCATGAGCTTTTCCTAATTGTGTTTTCTTTGGGAGTCAGTTCCAGATGTATCAGTAACAAGCAATGCAATTTTCATTATGGCATTTTTACTTTCCTTAGCCTCAGTTTCCTCCATTGTACAATAATAGCTTTGTATTCCGTCTCTAAGACCTCTTTCAACTCTGAAATTTTAGGGGTTCATGGAACCATTTTACTTTTTTTGCTGGACAGACCAATGTACTACAGAGGACACTTCCCAGCTGTGTGAATTTGGCAAGTTGCGGGGCGCCTGGGTGGCGCAGTCGGTTAAGCGTCCGACTTCAGCCAGGTCACGATCTCGCGGTCCGTGAGTTCGAGCCCCGTGTCAGGCTCTGGGCTGATGGCTCAGAGCCTGGAGCCTGTTTCCGATTCTGTGTCTCCCTCTCTCTCTGCCCCTCCCCCGTTCATGCTCTGTCTCTCTCTGTCCCAAAAATAAAATAAACGTTGAATTTGGCAAGTTGCTTCATCTTGGGTTCAAGTTCTTCATTTATAAGATGGGAATTATGTCTAATTTATAAGGAGCAAAGGATTTAAATGAGATAACATATGCTCATAACATTATTTTCCTCTTTGGACAAACAGATTAGAGCTGATACAGGCTGTAGCAAATGATATAATCCTGTAATGATTTGTTACAGAGGAATGATAAGTATTTGTTGAATAGAGTTCCTGAAGTGCCATTTTAGCAGTTAAAATCTGTCTCTTAAAATGCCCATGAAATCTAGGTGGGATGTTTGAAAGTATGCATCAGATATAGCCACTAGGATAAAACATGTTACTTTTTGCAAAAACCTGTGTGTGTGTGCACGTGTGTTTGTGTGTATGTGTTTATGTGGTTGTTTTTTGTGTATTGGGTACTTTTTTTGGTGAAATTAGACTCTACAAGGCAGCATTTATGTGGTTGACTCAAAATTTAGGCTATAAAACCTTTTTAATTCCTAAGCATTTCTTGTTTCTCTTTTACTAGGTACTAGAATATTCTTTAGCTTATGACAAATAATGCAGTGGTGCAGTTTGTTTATTTCATAGTCTTATTTAACTGTGGCACACCTGTGGCACTGATACGTTAAAAGCATATAGCTTTTCTGTAAATCCTGCTTTATATTAGAAATGGAAATTTAAATATTAGAGTGCTTTATATAAAGTATCATTTAATAACTAGTTATAAGTCATTGGCCAGGAGGTATTATAGAATACAGGTTTTAGATTTTTAAGCAGTCTCTTCTTACTTGGACACAACAAGTCAAAAGTTTCAAGGAATATTAGAAATGGGTCATCACTAGATGGCAGTCTTTCTCTAGTTTAAGTCATTTATTTGGGGTTGGGGGGGTGGGGAAGCTACTCTTTGTTCAAGTGCACTGTTGACTGCAAATATTAGGTTAACTTTCGTAGGTCTATAATCTTTCCAGAATATAAGACTTGTTTATTTTTGCTTTTAACATTTTATATCTGATAGATAATGTTGGTTAGTACTGAGTAAGGCTCAGATACACTTGAAATGCTGGTAGAAATTGAACTGTTAAGTAGTGATCTATAATTGCCTTTTCCTGTGCTGGGCAATTTGAAGCAAAACCTTTAAATCAGTGATTTTTAACCTCTTTGTTAACCAGATGGAAGCTATGGATCAGTTTCCCCCAAAATTACATATATGTGCTTCTCCCTATACACACATAAAATCTGGAAAATGTGGATTTCTTGAAACATACCCATTGAACACAAGTTTATTAAATATAGTTCAACACCCCTGTTTTAAATATGTGAGTTTTATGTTTATTCTAACTTTTTAAACTCTCAAGATACTCAAGGGATCCACTGTAAACCTTTGATGTTATTCAACATTATTATAATTAAAGAGAATAGTAGAATCATAAAGGCTGTAAAATAGGAGAAATAGGTAGGGGCTAAGTGATAAGGATGTAGAAAATTCATTAAATTGTTTTGAACCTGTTAACACTATTCTGGAAAATGTATGATCTTTACATTTTATTGACTTAACTTGAAAGTGGAAGTTAATTGTAGAAAGTAGGCTGATACTTAAGAGAATTTGTAATTGGTTGCCTTCTATTTCCTAAATGAGAAAGCTGAGGATCAGAGAAATTAACTGAGTTGGCTGCTTAGTTGCATTGCTAAAACCAAGGTTTCACAGTCAGGCAACGAAAATCTACGTTTCTTTCTTTGATTTATATTATTTTATAGGAAGTTCAGGGAACTAGGGAGGCATTATTGACATGTTATGAATTTCTTAATTTGGGGATTTTCTTCTCCTTGAGTTGTCTTTTGTGATATTAATATAGATACTGGAAAGGAAAAAAAGAAGAGATTGTACATAGTAGAAGGAAGTAGATGTGCTACTTAACAGTATTGCTAGGTCAAGCTATAACTGAATTTGAAACCAAAGAGTTATCTAATATTGAATACTTTCTGCTCATGTCATTTAGACTGTTACATTTTTACTGGTTATTGCTTTTCTATGAGGGGCAAGGAATATTAGTATCTTCACATGGTAACCTTTCTTTTCTTTCCCTTTGGAAGGAGAAATTTATGTTTATTTGAAGTTAGTTGAAATGTCAATGGTAGATTATGTCTTGTGTTCATATTTCAAATAGCTCCTTCAGGCAAGTGGTCATTCTATATTGTGTCTTTTTTTTTTAATGTTTATTTATTTTTGAAGGAGAGAGAGACTGAGTGTGAGTGGGGGAGGGGCAGAGAGAGAGGGAGACACAGAATCCAAAACAGGCTGTCAGCACCGAGCCTGATGCGGGGCTCGAACTCACAGACTGCGAGATCATGAACTGAGCCAAAGTTGGACGCTCAGCCAACTGAGCCACCCAGGTGCCCCTCTATATTGTGTCTTAATTGTCAGCATGGGGATTGTTTATAATTTATTTGAAGATCTCTCCTCTTTACTTCAAAAGAAGGAGAATGAATATAGATTGCTCTGGGTTTTCTGCAGTAAGTGTTTAGAATTTTTAGTGGAAGCCAAACTTGTATATATATTATCTGTAGTTACTGCTGAGTTTTGGGCAATGGAACTGATCTGCTGAGGAGAGTATGCAAGATGAGGGTCATGATCTGGCACCCACAAATGATTCTAGAATGTGAAAATGTTGGTAATGAACACATGTGTATTTGTTAAACAAATGTCAGATGTCGAAGAGGTTTTAGAGATAGTATTACTCATTCATTTAGTCAACAATGAATGAATGTTTACTCATTGCCTACCACCTATTTGGCACTGTTTGTAGAGGTACAGTGGTGAATGTGGCAGACAAAGTTCTTGCCCTGGAGCTTATAATCTAATTGGGATGGGTTTGGGGGGAGAGATAGACAACAAACCATGGATGATGAGAATGAGAGAGTTGTTTGAAGATTCAGAGAATGAGCATTACTAACATGAGAACAGCAAAAACAGAATTCTTCAGGGAAGAAAAGCCTTAAAACCAACAAAAAAGGCCATTGTAGCTAGAACATAGGGGATGGAGGGAAGCTAGGGGTGGGAACTAGAGAGGAATGAGGTTGGAGAGATAATCAGAGTCTAGATTGTGTAGGATCTTATAGGTTGTGGTAAGGATTTAAGATTTTTATTCCTTTGGTAAAGAGAAGCCATTTTCTTTTTCTTTCTACAATTAACTTCCACTTTCAAGTTAAATCAATAAAATGTACAGATCATACATTTTCCAGACTAGTGTTAACAGGTTCAAAACAATTTAATGAATTTTCCAAATTTTTATTTCTTTGGTAAAGCAGAAGGATAACATATAAATTACTGCTTTGTAAAGATCATTTTAACTGCTGTGTGGAGGGTGTCTGAATACAGGCAGGCAGATGGGGAGAAGGGGAGATGGAGACTTTTGGAAGGCTATTAGTAGTGTGCCAATGATATAGATTTGGACTAGAGTTTTAGTGGAAATAATGGGATGCAGTCCACTATTAAGATATGTTTTGGAGGTTGGATTGTTAGGACTTCTTGATCAATTGGATAGGGTGCGTGATAGAAAGAGGTGGATTGGGAGTAATTCCTGCGTTTGGATTTTGGACTTGGGTAACTGGAGAGTGCTATTAGTTGTGGTGAGGTGGTTGAATGGTGGGAAGATTTGGGGGAGGAACAGGTTGGAGAGTGGAGATAGTTTGGTGATAGATGATTTTTAAATTTGAGATGGTTTTTAAAAGTCCAGTTGTGATTGTTAAATGGTAGCCGGGTATTTGAGTCTAGTGCTCAGTGCAGTGGTCTGAATTACAGGTGTGGATTAGGAAGTCGTTATTATGTACAGGGTATTTTAAAGCCATGGCATGGGATGACATTGCTTGGTAAAAGAGCGTAGGTAGAAAAGATAAGTTGTTTTAGAATATTTAGAAAAAGAATAGAGAGGAGGAGTCCAGAAAGGAGATTGAGAAGGCATGTTAGTGAAAGGATAAAAAAACCACACTATTGTGGTATCACGGAATTCTAGAGAAAAGATTGTTTCAAGAAGGGTGAGTGTATCACGTTACAGCAAATGCTGCTATTAAGTGGAGCATGATGAATGCTGACTATTGGGAGGTGAGGAAGGGGAAAGGAGTTTTACTGGAAGGGGAGCAGAGAAATAAGATGGAGAGAAGGGTATAGGTAAGGACAGTTTCTTAAGGTCCTGTTTATATACCCATGAGAATGGTTTAGTAGAGTGGGGAAATGTATGGTGTAAGGGATGGATAAAAGGAAATAATTAAAGGTATAAAGTTCTTGATCAACAAAGATTGACAGATAAGAGCGGGAAACAGTTTTTCCTTTGTTACGGGAAAGTGGACAGAATAAGAGGTAAGAAGGTTCGTTCATTTTAGTGGGAAAAAGAGAAATATTTCTCTCTTTTTCCTGTGAAGTGTGTGGTCAAGTCAGCAGCTGAGAGTGAGGGGGTGGACATTTGAAGAGAGGGGAAAGTAAGTTTCTTACACATAGTTATTTTGGAGAATACAAAGTGATGTTGTGGTGGTGATGGTGGTAGGGGGGAATAGTTTTAGGAGTATTATCTAGCAGCATGTATTGAGTGCCCAGTTTAGATTTGGGATTATATTGTTAACCTGAGTACCCAGCTCAGCTGTGTTTTTCTCCGGCGGCATCAGCTTCTTGGGTATAGTCGTGGAGTAATTGAATATTTGGCTTTACTCAAAATTGAGTTTTTCTAGGTAAGTTTCAGAAAGAAAGGTGCAAAGGAATTGCAATTCAGTTCTTTCACTTTATGACGATAATTCTGTGATGAATACTGTCACATTTACATATTTTTCAATGAATAGGAAGAAGAATTTCTATTTTCCTTAAAAAACCGCTCATCTAGAATTGGGTCAATATTAATATAATTGGATTACTCTGTGGTTAATGTACCTTCAGTATGAAATTTCCACATAAATTTGCTTCTGGGTTTATAATTCTGTTTCTGTTTCTTAGAAGTAAATCTGGTGTAATCTTCATACAATTTTTTTTTTAAAGGTCTGTCTATGATGGTGAAGAACATGGACGATTCATGGAGAAGCTTGAAACTCGCATCCGTAATCATGACCGAGAAATTGAGAAAATGTGCAACTTTCATTACCAGGGCTTTGTGGACTCTATAACTGAACTGTTGAAAGTGAGAGGAGAAGCCCAGAAACTCAAAGTAAGGAGACTCTAAGAGAGACTAATTTTCTGTCCTGTGCTGGGGTTTTGATTAGCGCTAAAGGAGTAGGGAGTACATTACAGGGTCCATGTTTGTAGTCAAGATACCAAGAAAAGGAATTTGTACTGAAATGTAGATAATTGGGACTATTTTAGCTAATAAGAATACAGTTAATACAGAATAATAATACAGAATAAAGTTAAACTTTATTTTGGATAACTATATGTGGGTGAGAACCAGCAACAGAATCAGTAACTGTTTCTTTCAAATAGAAACCCAGTTGACTCTTCGTGTCATCCATCTACTTCCTTGCTAGGTAAAAGCATCACTGTAGGATGAGAGGCTTGTAGAGCGTGGCTGCAGAAGTCTCTGCAGCATGGCAACCAAGGTCACAGGGAAAAAAAAGTCAGTGGTAGCTGTGGTGTATCTTTTACCAAAGTGTGGGAGTTCATTCTTGATATGACAGATTCAAATATAGGAAGGAGATCAGCCATATTGGTCAGGTCCCTTATCTTGGGTAACTGATTTTGCTTATTGATCTTAAATCTAACCACTTCACTAAACTCTTCCATTATTTCTAATAATCTGTGTGTGGATTTCTTTTGAATTTTCTGTGTAACACTCATATGCTCTGTAAGTAATAACAGCTTTATTTCATTCTTTCCAGTCCTTATGTTTCTAATTTCCCTTCCTCCTTCCTTCCTTCCTTCCTTCCTTCCTTCCTTCCTTCCTTCCTCTCTTTTCTTTCTCTTTTTCTTTTCTTTTCTCTTCTTTTCTTTTCTTTTCTTTTCTTTTCTCCTTTCTTTTCTTTTCTTTTTTCTCTTCTCTTCTTTTCTTTTCTTTTCTTTTCTTTTCTTTTCTTTTCTTTTCCTTCCTCCTTTTCTTTCTTTCTTTCTTTCTTTCTTTCTTTCTTTCTTTCTTTCTTTCTTTCTTTCCTCCCCTCCCCTCCCCTCTCAACTCCTCCCTTCTCTTTCCTTCCTTCTTTCCTCTTGCCTTCTTCCTTTCCTTCCTTCCCTTCCCCTTCCCTTTCCCTCTCCTTTTCTTCCCCTCCCCTCTCCTTTTTCTCTTCTCCCCTGTTCTTCCTCTCCCCTCCCCTTCCTTCCCTCATTCCCTTCTTCTTTTTCTTCTTCTTCTTCTCCTCTTCCTCCTCCTCTTTCTCTTATTGGAATTTGGATTAAGATCCCAAAAAGATGAACTTGATAGTGAGTGTGAAATTCCTATAAAACAATACATTGGTAAGAAAAGCAAAGAAGCAACTTTATTGAGGGGAAAAGTGGGCTATTTAAAGCTACAGTGATTTATCAGCTAATTTGACTGTAAAACCTAACCTGCAAGAAGCTGTCAAACTTTTAAATGTTTCATTTAATGTAAAATTTTGTATTTTGCTGCAGAATTATTAATGCATTTGATGGTGGGATCTTGTCCTACTACCCATTGGGTAGAGGTTTTATGTAATGTACAATATGTGCCATATTATCTTTATAAAATCTCCAAATTTCTGGAGTCCAAAGCACAGTGGGTCCCAGGGTTTCAAGTAAGAGCTTATGGAGCTGTACAACAGCTATCCAACCTTCTTAAGAAGTGTATTATTTCCAACACAATTAAATCTCTTTTGTATCCTTCTCAGTTGCTCTCTTTACTCTCCCCTCCAAAAGTAACAGCTCTTCTGTTTTGTTTTTTGTTGTTGTTGTTACTGTGCTTAATGCGTAACTATTTTAGTTCAAATTAAGTTTGATCTGGTTTTCATTCAATATATCAACATTAATTTCAGATGAACAAAACAGTTAAATAGAAAAGACAAAACCATAAAGAAACTAGTAGAAAGTACAGATGAATATTTATGTGATTTGGGGACTGAGGAGTACATTTCTAAACAAAATTCGTAGAGCCAGAAAGAAAATATTTGATAGAAATGACAACATTAAAGTGAAAGAATCTTTTCTACATATAAGTTAAAAATATAAATAATAAATAAAAGCTATTTAAAAATACATTTGCCAAAAAAAGAAAAAAATACATTTGCTAAGTGATTAATATCCTTAACATAGAAAAAGTCTTTATAAGTTAAAAGGAAAAATATGAACAGTCTAATAAACTGAGAAATAGACATTAATATATGGTTCATATAAGAAGAAATATAAAGGAACTCTACAATTTAGAAAATTAAAGGAATGCTGACTTAAACAATAAAATGTCACCTAATTAAATGAAAAGATGAAAAAAAATGCTATTTAAGAGTAGAGATATGATACCAAACAGGGAATGCCTGGTTGGAGTATAGATTGTTATGCTCTTCAAGGAGAGCAATTTTATTTATGAATACTTAAAACTCCACATAGTTTTTTTTTTTGTTTTTGTTTTTGTTTTTGTTTTTAAGATAGAGAGTGTGAGTGGGAGAGGGGCAGAGAGGGAGAGAGAAAGAGAGAGAGAGAGAGAGAGAGAGAGAGAGAGAATATCCCAAGCAGGCTTGTACCATCAGCACAGAGCCTGATGCAGGGCTCGAACTCAGTAACTGTGAGATCATGACCTGAGCTGAAATCAAGAGTCAGACATTTAACTGACTGAGCTACCCAGGAACCCCAGACTCCACATAGTTTTAAAGACTTATTCTAAGGCTATAGGTGTATGTATAAGGATGTTCATATGATTTCTTTTTCATGTGTAAAACTTAATTTAATTTAATGTTTTTAATGTTTATTTTTGAGAGAGGGAGACAGAGTGTGAAAGGGGAGGGCTGGGGAGCAGAGAAAGAGGGAGACAGAGCATCCAAAGGAGGCTCCAGGCTCTGAGCTGTCAGCACAGAGCCTGTCGCGGTGTTTGAATCCATGAATCACAAGATCATGACCTGAGCTGGAGTTGGACTCTTAACTGACTGAGCCACCTACACCCCCTAAATTTAATTTAACTTAATTATTTTTCCCCTGCCCTGCCCTCTAATGTGTAAAACTTAAAGTCATTAAATGTCCTTAAAGTCATTTAGTAGAAGATTAGTAAAATAAATCTTGGTACATTCATTTAAAAGAATAATAAACTACAGTGTATTTTAGAAAAATATCTTACATGAGAAGGTATTACAAATGTTTACTTAATGTAGTAAGCAATTAAAAAGTATGAACAATTTGACTATATTTGTCTTTTTTAAAGAATTTTTTTAAGTTTATTTATTTATTTTGAGAGAAAGAGAACGAAAATGCACTGGGGAGGGGCAGAGACAAAGGGAGACAGAGAATTCCAAAGTAGGCCCCATGCTGTCAGCTCAGAGCCTGATGTGGGACTCAAACTCACAAACCACGAGATCATGACCTTAGGAAGTTGGACATTTAACCAACTGAGCCACCTTGGCGCCCCAATTTGATTACATTTAAAATAAAAAGTTACAATGAAGTTTTGAAGGCTGAAATGGACAAATTTTTTTTTTTTTTCAACGTTTATTTATTTTTGGGACAGAGAGAGACAGAGCATGAACGGGGGAGGGGCAGAGAGAGAGGGAGACACAGAATCGGAAACAGGCTCCAGGCTCTGAGCCATCAGCCCAGAGCCCGACGCGGGGCTCGAACTCAAGGACCGCGAGATGGTGACCTGGCTGAAGTCGGACGCTTAACCGACTGCGCCACCCAGGCGCCCCTGAAATGGACAATTGAGGCTTCAGATGAACAGAAGTATCTGCAATGTCTAAAAACAAAGATAGGGGCTCTTGCCAGGAGCGTGTGTGCTGTTTGTCCTCACTCAGCCATCCCAACTTTCCATTCTCACCTCAGGCTGTTCTTTTCTGTGTTTCTTGTATGTGTATATTCCAAACTTCTCCCTCTGCTCTCCGGGCCCCTTGTCTGTGAGGGACAGCATAAAGCTCTGCCTCTGGTCACTGAAGTAGCTATGGGGCAGAATACTTTCCTTGGCAGGACCACTGAATATTGCCCATAATGTTCACCAGTTGCTGGTATCACTGGCCGCTTGGTACTCATCTTCCCTTCCTCTTTCTTCCTCCAAATTGTTCCAGGTTGCAAATTCCTTCAGATTACTCAAGATGCCCCTGAGAGAAAGCATGAGTGCCAGTTCAGGGTGTTTGACTGCTTCAGGCTCCACTCATTTCCTCTGAAACCTGAGGCTATTAAAGTCTAGCGGCACACCGGGGAGGTTTTGCTCTCAGAGGGATCCATTCAACCTGGCTTAAGAACCTATGAAAATTTGAGATTCTTGAACTCTAGAAAAAATGTTTAGAAAATGGACAAGGTTAAATGTTAACTATTGTCAGTATTATTTTAACATAACAATGAAGAGAAACTACACTTTCTAGAATACCCACTATTTCTTTTGATTCATAGTATATATATTATCTCTGTCTATGTTTATGTTTTCTACATGGAGTAGCATCCTGGATCAGCAGGATACTTTCTTCTCTCTCTCTCTCTTTTTTTTAAATAGACTCCATGCCCAGCATGGAGCCCAATGCAGGGCTCAAACTCAAGACCCTGAGATCAAGAGTTGGACGCCTAACTGACTGAGCCACCCAGGCACCCCGTTTCCTTTCATTTTTATGTTATAGTAGTATTGAAATAGTAATTATCTTTATTAGAAGCATTGGTTAGGCTCCTCTGAATGTGTTTAAAATTTTTTTTTTAATGATTTTATTTTTGAGAGAGAGACAGAGTGCGAGTTGGGGGAGAGGCAGAGAGAGAAGGAGATGCAGAATCTGAAGCAGGCTCCAGGCTCTGAGCTGTCAGCAGAGAGCCTGATGTGGGGGCTCAAACTCATGGAGTATGAGATCATGCCCTGAGCTGAAGTTGGACACCCAACTGACTGAGCCACCCAGGCACCCCACCTCTGAATGTGTTTTAGAACTATCATTTGCATGAGATCAGTTTAGGGGGCCATAATCAGTATTGTTAATAAAAATTGAAATGAAATAGAACAGAACAGAATAGAAAATAATAGCATGTATTACATGGAATTTTGCTTCAGTCGTGCATGTGTGCGTGTGTGCGTGTGTGTGTGTGTGTGTGTGTGTGTGTGTGTTTGCGTGTTTGCGTGTATTCCTTAAACTTGTGTATGGGTTGCAATGTAAAATGTTCTTGCAAAGACTTTGAGGTTAAAAAAAGTTTTAGAAATGGTGTCTTTATAAGGTAAATAGAGACCATGATTTTGAATTTAGGAGATTCATGGAAGGTGGAATTTCATGAGATATCTAGGATTAAAAAACAAATTACTCTTGAATAACTACTGTGAAGGGGGGGGGGATAGCAGTACAATTCAAGGCATCCCACCCCATTTTTATTCACATAGCTTGAAAGCTTTTTCTTATATTAAGCTGATATTTTTCCTATGTTCTAGTAATATCCATTTATTAGTTTGAGTAAAAAGCACTATTTTTAGGGCAGCATCTTTCTTCTGATCGCCCTTCAGATACTTTAGCACCTTTATTGTGATAGCTTTTCAGATATTTGATGGATAGCTGTTATTTAGGTATAGTGTATAGTGTCCAGGTATAGTATATAGTATCTCTAAATGAATATTTTACCCATCTTTGGGCTAAAATACCCTTTATTTTTCATGTGTGTAGCTTTGAGTTCTTTTCCAAACATACTCCCATCTAACCGTGTTTCAGTTGTCAGTGGCCTTGCTAAAACATGGCATCTTAATGTAATTCTTATCATGTGGTCTTAGAGTCTTACCATCTTACTGATTCCAGACGAAGGATCAGCAAACTGTGTCTTGCAGGCCAAATCCAGCTTGTCTCCTATTTTTGTAAATAAAGTTTTATTGGAATGTAGCAATGCCCATTCATCTACATTTTGTTTATGGCTGCATTCTTGCTATAGTGGCTGAGAGGAATAGTTACAACAGAGATTATCTACCTAGCCCTTTGCAAAAATAGTTTCTTGACCCCCGTAATTTAGACAATTTAGAAGCATTTAGAAGCATTTTAGAAGCATTTAGACAATGCTTCTATTAGTGTTGTCTTAGCTCTGCATTTGGGACAGCTACATCACATTCTTAATTCATGTTGAGCTAATAGTCCAGTAAAACCAAGTGTTTCACATGTGGTACTATTAAATAGTAAAGAGGGAGTTTGAGGGTTTCTTCTTTTTCTGTTACTTCATAAAGACTTTCTGGAGAAGGTTGGGTTTTATTTTGTCTGTGAAAAAAGGAGGTGCTTGTGGTAATCTGCTCTGAAAATGATACTCCAGGTGTAGTATATAGTGTAGGGAAAAGTTTTCAGATGTGTGTTCCTGAAAAACTAGTTTCTTAAGATGATCCTCAGTAAAAGGGTGTTATGTTAAATAAATGTGGAAAACATTCTATATGATATCCCCCTTATTGGGCGTTCATGGTGCATGCAGAATATTAAAGGCTTCAAGAAGTCCTGAATAAAGTAACCTGTTTAGTGGAATTTCCCACTGAATTGTAGTGGGATAGTTGGTGTGTGTGTATGTATATGTGTGTGTGTATCTATCTGTGCACTGTGTGCACCTCTGGGTGCATGTGAAGAGTGCCTATTAACATTTCTTGGTGTTCTAAGGGACATAATAGGAAACACTCAGCTAAGGGAATGTCTTAAAAGTGTAAGGAGTGACAGTTATTGGTGGAAGGGGAGTAGAAAGCCTCCATTAAAGAAAGCTTTAGAAGTTAATATTGCTCATGTTTGTTGTTGTTGCTTAGAGAGAGAGAGAGAGAGAGAGAAGGGCAGAGGGAGAGGGAGAGAGAATCTCAAGCAGGCTCCATGCTGGGCATGGAGCTTGATCTCATGAGCACGAGATCATGACCTGAGCCAAAATCAAGAATTGGATGCTCAACTGACTGAGCCACCCAGGTGCCCCTGCTCATGTTTTGATAATATCGACATGGTGAGGAAATTACTATTCTGTATACTTAATTTTTTTGATATCAGTCGAATCTCCGAAAATGGATGTCAAAAAACTTGGTGCCGGTGCCTTTAAATTATGAACTCTAGATAAATTTTAAGGCCTGTTTACATAGTTTTGACTATCTGATGGAGAGATTGATTAATTTCGAAAAAAAAAATGGGAATACGGAAGTGTTAGGAACTATTTTGAATTAATGATCCAAAAGAGGCCTCTGGGTGGCTCAGTCGGTTAAGTGTTCAACTTCAGATCTGCCCATGGTCTTGCAGTTCACGAGTTCAAGCCCCACGTCAGGCTTTGTGCTGACAGCACAGAGCCTGGAGCCTGCTTCAGATTCTGTGTCTCCCTCTCTCTCTGCCTCTCCCCCAGTCGTGTTCTGTCTCTCTCTCTCTCTGTCAAAAATAACAACACAGTTAAAAAATTTTCAAAAAGAATTAAGATAAAATGTTTTCTAAAATTAGGATAATAGGGGCATCTGGGTGGCTCAGTTGGTTAAGCGTTCAATTCGTGATTTCGGCTCAGGTCATGAGCTTATGGTTTGTGAGACTGAGCCCCGTGTTGGGCTCTGCACTGACAGCACAGAGCCTGCTTGAGATTTTCTCTCTCCCTCTCTCTCTCTCTGCCCCTCCCTTGCTTGTGCTCTCTCTCTTTCTCAAAATAAATGAACTTAAAAGAAAAAAAGAATAAAAAAAATAAAATTAGGATAATAAACGGAAAATTTGACCTGAGTTAAAAGTTCAGTTTACATCCAAGTTTTCCAGGAATACATTGGTGAAGTGAGGAATATCTATGGTAAAATTTGTTCTTTGTACATATAGTAGAGATGCGAAGGTTCTCTGGGTAATTTTTTCTATTTTCTGTTTTCTCTCTTTTCTTTCCAAAACTCAGGTGTGATCTTTAGTTGTTATAGTGTCTTAGTTTGGAATATTCTAAGCTGAACATGTCAGTAAATTTGTTTTCTTTGATTTTTAAAAATACCATGCAGTAGAAAACATTGAGTAGAAAAGTTGATAGAATTTAGACCCAAGAGAATGCCATTAAACCAAAACGTGTTGGGATCCTGAAAGTATCTGAATAAGTGTTTTTAGTCTTTTCATTTAAAATGTTGATCTTGGGGTGCTTGGGTGGCTCAGTCAGTTGAGCGTCCGACTTCGGCTCAAGTCATGACCTCACGGTCCGTGAGTTCGAGCCCCATGTCGGGCTCTGTGCTGTCAGCTCAGAGCCTGGAGCCTGTTCCGGATTCTGTGTCTCCCTCTCTCTCTGCCTCTCCCCCACTCACACTCTGTCTATCAAAAAATGAATAAACGTTAAAAAATTAAAAAAAAATAAAATGTTGATCTTACCCAACAATTGTCTAAATGTTTGTTTTTTTATGAGTTTAAATTGTCTTCTCTCCACAGAATCAAGTGACGGATACTAATAGAAAACTGCAACATGAGGGAAAGGAAGTAAGGCCGGTTTACCTTTTGAACAAATCTTCTCTGTTTCCTGTCATTCTCTTGTGATGACTGCATTCTTGATGGCTTAGAAGACCAAGAGCAGTGTGTTGGAGGAACTTGGACATTATCATTGCTTCTCCTAATGTTTTTCTGAATTCAATGAATATAACCGCTAGAAAGTGTAATGAGAAAGGAGGTAGCTTTTCTAGTGTATGCGCTGCCAAAGTGAGCACAAGGATGTAGCTTTTCGTAGCTGTGGTTTTAAATCACTTGAGTGGCCACTGCTGTTCTCTCTGTCTGGAATGCTTTTTCCCCAATATTCTACTTCAGACTTTGCTCAGATGTTCCCTTCTTAATGATGCCTTTTATTTGAAATTGCAGACTCGCTCTCAGTCCTGCATTCTTTTTAGTTTTACTTTTTGTGCTTTATTTTTCTCCACTGCACCTATCGTGCTCTACTATTACATATTTTTAGCGGTATGTTTGTTTTCTGTCTGTCTCCTTCCATTAGAAATTAAGCTCCGTGAAGTCGGGAATTTTTGTTTGTTTTATTCATTGCCATATTCCCTCTGCCTGCCTAAACAGTGACTGGCACAAGGTGGGTGCTCCATAAATATTTGTTAAAAAGTGAATCAGTGATTCTGTTAATTGATACAATTGCCATTTAAGCCATCAGAGTTTACAAGATTATTTTACATCCTTTTTCTCACTTGATTCCCATGACAGGCCTATGATAAATCAGGACAGGTATTATCACCATTTTATTGGTGAGGAAACTAAAACAGATGATTTGCTAAAATTTACATAGCAATTATTTTCTGACTTGCAGACCATCACTGTTCTTTGTGTCATGTACTTTTATTACCGACTAGTACTTACTTAGTTTTAATAATATTTAAGACTAGCTTTTGATTGTTTTATCAATGACTTAATCAGGGCTATTCTCTCTCTCTCTCTCTCTCTCTCTCTCTCTCTCTCTCTCTTTTGTATGGTATTACCTAAGCAGATAACGTTTTTTAGGTATAGGTTCGGGATGAGTACCACAAAAAGCTATGTAGATTACTATTTTTTGAAAGTTTGTCTCACATATTTAAAATTACACAGAGAATGCAGTTTCTTCTAGTTGTAGTGTGGTATGACTTCAAATGGGAAGGAAAAGTGAGTTACTCTTCCCTAAACTGGAACTCTTGGAAAAGCCATAACTTCTAAGCATGTGGTTTATTTGTTAAAATAGAGATTTAGTTGAAGATTATGTTTAAAACCCAACTGAAGCAATATAGGGAGCACTGTTTCCCTCAAGGAGCCTCGCACTGATGAGAGAAACATAGGATCTTCTCAGAAGATTTGATGAAACCAAGCATAATGAAGGGTCTGAGTAAGGCTTGGAGAAAATCTGCAAGTTTTTTCTTTTCTTCTGGATAGCCCCTGGATTTTAGGATTCCACTTTAGCTGGCCTTTTCCAGTATAGTATGTATCTTGGGGAGAAAATGGGAAACCACGCAGGAATGTTTTACTAGTTGAGAAAGGCAGTTTCTTAGTTCACTTGGCAGGTCTTTCTATGAAACTGTCTGGGATTTTCTGATGAATTGAACACAGGGTGGAAAAATGGGACTGAAAGCTTTTTATTTACAGCTACTGGCATAATTCAGTTTTTTTTCCTCTTGCCAAGCTGGTAATAGCAATGGAAGAGCTGAAGCAGTGTCGACTACAACAGAGAAATATTTCAGCCACTGTTGATAAATTAATGCTGTGTCTTCCAGGTGAGGAGCTGGAAATGGACTAGGATTCTTGATGTAATTCCTTTAGCTTTAATAAGTTTTTCACTTGCTCGGAATAATACTTATATGCTCTTTTCCCTCTTTTCTTTCAAGTCCTAGAGATGTATAGCAAACTGAGGGACCAGATGAAAACTAAAAGGTAAGATTGTTTTATTGAATATTTTTATTATCTAAAATTTCTGTTAATTAGGATAGTTTTAAGGTCCATATTTAGCCTAACCTTTCAAGAAATAATTAAGTCCGTATAACATCCTCTCTAGCCTTTTGTTTATCTGTTGATTCATCCTGAGACTTACTTATATATACACTGCTGGTATGCTGATGTATTTTGCCATATATCATGTTTAATAAGAAAAACACTACTCATAGTTTGGTTTTTAGAGGACCTGGTCTTTCAGGGATAAAACACGTAACTTTTAGTGGTAGTTTATTGGAGAAACATGCTTTGGTTTAGTATTGTAGTAGAAAAATGATTACTGGTTCTGGTGCAGGGGTGACTTAGGGTTCTTCCCTGAAACAGAATCAGTAGAGAGAGGGAGAGAGAGAGAGAGGGAGGAAGTCTATGTGTACAGTGAGGGAGGGAAGGAGGTATTGACTGATTGATTTTACGGAGCTGGTTCACATGATTATGGAGGCTGTTTTCTGGTTTTATTCCAAAGGAATGTCTATAGTGACTCTTCCGCTCTTCTTCCCAAGCTAGAGTAAGCATCCCCACCCTCCCTACCCTGGAGTGTGCTGCAGTATGAGGGGGTATGTGAGGCTGTCTGATAAACAGGACACATCTTTCTGGAATGTTGATTTTTACCTAGGTTTCAAGGGAAAAAGTATAGAATTAAAATGTGATATTGAAATAACAATAGAAATATTATTAATAAAACCATTAAATCCTCAAGAATTTTAAAGCCTAAAAAGCATTAAGCATCAAAGTTTTTTGAATTTCTTAGACACCCATCCTTTTCCCAGGAGGATGTGTTCACATATGAGAATGTAGGTAAGATAATAGGAGAAGTTCTGTTCAGTGAGATATGAAAGTAGTGTTATTTTTCTGATAACCTCTTAGTAACGTTCTAAAATTACAGAAGATTACAGAGAATTAAAAAAACACTGCGTACCAGCTTCTCTGAATTAACAGATATTAATAATTTTCCAGTTTTGATTTATATATATATAAATACACATAGACGTATATAGACATATCTGGACAGAGAGAGGTAAAGATAGACATTTTTTACAATTACAGATAAGATTTATGTCCCTCTCCTCAACCCTATTCCTTTCACTACTCCCCTGAGGAAACCAGTATCATAAATTTGGTGTCTTTTCTAGTCCATGTTTTTAACGTCTGCAAATCATATATTGTATTATTTTGTGTTTTTAAAAACATGTACATGAATGGTTCTCAGTCGGGTTTTTTTGAGATTCATTCATTCATTCATTCATTCATTCATTCCACAAAAATGAATGGAGTACTTACTATATGCTAGGCATTGTTCTTGGGGATACAGCTCTGAAGAAAACACAAAAATATCTGCTGTTATGGGGCTTCCACACTAATGGAGAATTTATTTATGTATATAGATCTAGTTCACTTACTTTAATCCTTCATAATAGTCCATTATGTAAATAATTCACATTTCCCCTCTCATTTCCAGTAGTTGTTATAAGTGCTGTGCACCAATACTTCCAGCTCAGTCTTCTTCTGGCGCCATAGTGGGATTATGTTTCCTGGGCTCCATTGGGCTGTGTGACTGATAAGATGTGAGCAGAAGTGGTGAATGTTACTTTTGGGCTTAGCAGTTACTTTCTAGGACAAGGTCCTTCCAGAGGTCTGTTTTCCTTTGGGTGTGACCAATGGTAACTTTCAAGATGTTGGTTGAATCCCTTAGTAACTGCAATGAACAGAACTTCTCTGCCAACCTGGTATGGGTGTATAGTATGAGTAAGTTATAAATCTTTGCTTTAAGACACTGAGATTTTTGGGATTGTTGTTGCTACAAGATAGCTGTCCTCACATACTGTGAAGGACATTTGATGTGTCTCCAGTTGTTTGCTATGCAGACGGTGGTTCAGTAAATATTCTTGTTTGTGTCTCTTTGTTCACACATTCAGGGTTTCTTGAGAACTATGTTCTTCAAATGTTGCTGTATATACAAATCACATGGGGATTTGTTAAATGTAGATTCTTAATGCAGTAGGTCTGAGGCCATTCTGGAGATTAGGCATCTTCTACCAAGCTCCCAGGTAGTACCAGTTCTGCTGGTATATGGTTTATACCTAGAAAGAGATCAGCTGGATCAAAAAAAGGATTTTCATGTATTTGTTCTTACTAGATATTATTCTTCAAAGTGATTTATCAATTTAGACTCCCACTGTCATTTTTGGGGGAGGTCTGTTACTCCACCTTTAAGTAACATCTGTATTGTGAGACTTTGTGGTTTTTGCCAATCTGATGATTATGAAATGATAGATCATTATTCTGCATTTTCATTTTTTTGATTACTAGTGAGATTGGTTTTTGGGCATTTGGATTTTCTTTCATTATTTTGCCCATTTTTCTCTCAGGTTTGTTCTTGTTGTTTTTTCATTTATTAGAATTCATTAATATGCTTTGGATACCTTTTCCTCTTATTAGGAATATCCTGCAAATATTTTCTTTCAATGCATGGCTTATCTAATAACTTAGTAAAGTTAGTGCTTTTTGTTGTTATAGTAGTTGTAAATTTTGTTATTATCATTTATTTTGTGGTCTTTAAAAAATTTTATTTTTAAACATTCTCAAGTACAGTATAAATTAACTGTGTTTTTTCTTGAATCAGTTTTAAGTTGCTAATGTGACACCCTCCCCAAATACTTTAGTGTGATTTCCGAGCAATAAAGACACTCTTCTGTGCAGCCACAATGCAACAGAGAATAGAAATTAACATTGATATTTTAGTAGCATCTAATCCTCATACCCAATTCAGATTTTGGTAATTATCTCAATCATGTTCTTTACAGCAAAAGAATCCAGTTTAAAACGTGTGTTGCATTTAATGGTCATGTCTCTTTATTCTTCAGCCTGGAACTGTCCTCAGTCTTTCCTTAACTTCCATGACTTTGCCACTTTTGAATATTACAGGCCAATTTTTATGTAGAATGCTCCTCAGTTTGGAGTTGTCTGATACTTTCTCATGGTTAGATTCATGTTTTATGTCTTTGGCTGGAATATCACAAAGGGGGTGCTGTGTTCTCATTGCATCTTGCAGGTGGCACATAAATTTTATTTGTCCTATCAATGATGTTGTCCACTTTGATTACTTGATTAAGATGGTGTCTTTCAGGCATTTGCATTGTAAAGTTGCTCTTTTTTACATTTGCAATTAAAAATTTTGTGGGGAGGTATTTTATAGTTATGTAAGTTAATCATTTTTCATCAGATTTTCACTTTAATTTTTTTTATGTCAGTATGGACTCACAGTTTCTTATTTTATTTGATGAGTCATGATTTATTAGTATGATTTATCTTGTTCAAATTATCCTGAATGGCACCAGTGGTGCTTCTATGTCTGGCTTCTATGTCCTTTTAATATGTCCTCTTAATTTTTGGAGGACTTTGTTACGAAGAAGGTATTTTTCAGGTTCATCTTATACTCTACCTGTTGCAGCCCTGGAATCAGGCAACTCTCTGAGTAACTATGGTTCTTTTGGTAGATAATGTTATGTAGAAGCCAGGCTATATGTGCCTGGTGTACTCATTAGTGAGTAACCTGGTTTTCATTGCTCTTAATACATTTACTTACTGAATCATTTCCTTGTATGAAACTAATCACGTATCATCGCTGTCACTGCAACTCTTTACCTTCTCAACACTGCACACTGAGTTGCCCTCCTCTATGGTATCCTCCTTACTCCACTTGGGCTGTAATACTGTAAGTCCTGGCTGAATGCCCTTGTCATCTCTCCTGGGCTCTGACACTCCATGTCAGGCTGCCTTCGTATATGGACGTCCTCCACACTCCACTAGGTCCCTTGCACACCATGCTGGTCCATCTCAAAATTGTTCAGGATATCCCCTTATAATTTTAACATGTGTGGGCTCTGTAGTAATGCTTTCTCTTTCATTACTTAGTTGATAATTTGTGTCTTTTCTCTCTCGGTCTCTTTGATTCTTCTAGCTAGAAATTTATCAGTTGCACTAATTTTTTTTCTGAAAAGCATCTTTAGGTTTTACTGTTATTTACTGATTTCTGCTATTATTTTTAGTATTTTCTTTCTCCTACTTACTTGAGGTTTAATTCCCTCTTTTCTAGCTTTATAAGGTAGATTTTGGTTCTTTATTTTCTAATGTAGCCATTTAAAGCTGTACATTTTTCTCTTAGCAGTGCATTAACTGCTCTTACCTGTTTTATGATGATATGTTTTTTCCCCCTTTTATCTCAAGTGTTTTAATTCCTTTGTGATTTTAGAAATTTAATCTCATTATTTAGAAATGAATTGGTTAATTTCCAAGTAGTAGATTTTTCAGGTTTAAAAAAATTGATTTGTAATTTTAGTTCACTGTGTTCATGAATGTAAGATGTATGATTTCAACTTTTTAAATGTTTCGTGAAACTTGTTTTAATGGCCAAGCATATGGTCCGTTTTGGTGAAAATTTCATGTATACCTCAAAATTATGTATATTCTGTTGTTGAATAGGGCATTCTTTAACTGTTATTTAGATACCCTTGATTAATAGTGTTGTTCAGGTTTTCTACATCCTAGTGATTTTGTATTTGTCAATTGCTGACAGTAATGTTGAGATTTTCTGTTATGATTGTGGATTTGCAAATTTCTTTTTTCTGTTCTTTCAGTTATTGCTGTTGTATTTTGAAGCTTTCTTGTTGGGTGAATATACATTTAGCATTGTTATATCTTCGTTACATCTTCTTGATGAGATGACCAGTTTATTATTATGAAAGTTCCTCTTTATCCCTGGTAATATTCTTTTTTTTTTTTTTTTTTTAAATATATGTTGGGGTGCCTGGGTGGCTCTGTCAGGTGAGCAGCCAACTCTTGATTTTGGCTCAGGTCATGATCGCAGAGTTGTGGGATTGAGCTGTGCAGCAGGGCCCGTGCTGAGTGTGGAGCCTGCTTGAGATTCTTTCTCTCTCCGACTCATGCTCGCTCTCTCTCCCTCTCTCTCTCTCTCTCTTTCTCTCAAATAAATAAAACGAAAAAAAAAAAAAGAAAAAATGTTGTTTCGTGTTAACATAGCCACTACTGCTTTTTGTTTAGTCTTTACATGGTCTGTTTTTAAATATCCTTTTTGTTTAAAATATTTTAACAGCTTTTTTTGAGATATAGTTTCTACATTATTAATTCATCCATTTAAAATGTATAATTCAGTGGTTTTTATTGTATTCACAGAGTTGTGCAGCTATCACTACAATCAATTTTAGAATGCTTTTATTCTTTTCAAAAGAAACTCTGAGTCCCTTAGTTGTTACTACCCTCCCCCCAACCCCGAACACACACACAAAACTTGCCAGCTACTGGGAACTACTAATTTACTTTCTGTTTCTATAGATTTGCCTATTCTGGACATTTACTATAAATGGAATTCTACAATATGTGGTTCTTTGTGATTGGCTTCTTTTGTTTAACATAATATTGTCAAAACTTATCCATGTTATGCCATATTTCAGTATTTCGTTTCTTCTTATTGCTGAATAATATTCCATTGTATAGATATACCACATTTTTAAAAAAAAATTTTTTTTTTTCAACGTTTATTTATTTTTGGGACAGAGAGAGACAGAGCATGAATGGGGGAGGGACAGAGAGAGAGGGAGACACAGAATCAGAAACAGGTTCCAGGCTCTGAGCCATCAGCCCAGAGCCCGACGCGGGGCTCGAACTCACGGACCACAAGATCATGACCTGGCTGAAGTTGGACGCTTAACCGACTGCGCCACCCAGGCGCCCCTAGACATACCACATTTTATTTATTCATTCATCAGTTGATGAACATTTGGATTGTTTCTACTTTTTGGCTTTTATGAATAATACTGCTATGAATTTTTGTTTCAAGTTTTTGTGTGGGCATATGTTTTCATTTCTCTTGGCTGTATACCTAGGAATGGCATTGCTGGATCCTGTGGTAACTCTATGTTTAACCATTTGAGGAACTGTCAGACTGTTTTCCAAATCAGTTATGCCATTTTGCCTTCCACTAGCAGCATATGAAGATTTCAATTTCTGCAAATTTAGTATGTTGGTATTTATTATTGTCTGTCTTTTTGATTATGGCCATCTTGGTGAGTGACATAATATCTCATTGTTACCCTTTGTTTTTGAAAAATTTTTTTGAAGGGCATAGAATTCTAGGTGTAAAGACTCATTAGTTAAGATGGCATTTCTTTGTCTTCTTGTTTATGTGGTTTCTGAAGGAAAGGTATGTGAGCAGTCTTATCTTTGTCACTCTGTACTTAATGTGTCTTTCCTTAAGCTGTTTTAAAACTTTTACCTGTGTCATTTTTTCTTAGCAATTTGATTTTGATTCACTTTGGTGTCCATATGTGTCTATGCATGCATTTATGTGAATTTATCCTCCTTGTGGTTTGTCTAGCTTTTTGGATTGTAGGTTTATAATTTTCTTAAAATCTGGAAAATGTTCAGATACTGTTTTTCCAAACATTTTTTTCTGTCCTTTTCCCATCCTCATTCTAGGACTTCAGTTACATCTATGTTAGACAACTTTGAATAATCCCGTAGATGACTTGAAGATCTATCTTTTCCCCAGTCTTTTTTCTCTCTTTGCCTCATATGCAACAGATTTTATCGCTGTGTTCAAGTGCACTGATCTCTCTCTTTTGTATTGTCTAATCTTCTTTTAATCCTATCCAGTGATATTTTCATTTCAGATAATATGTGTTTCATCTTTAGGAGTTCCATTGTTTTTTTTTTTTTTTTATGTTTAATTTCTCATTTTTGTGTCTTTCATTAATTACATGTATATGGCTCTGATATCTCTTTTCATGTACTTCTTTGCTAGTTCTGTCACTTCTGGCATTTTGGATCTCTTTCTGCAGACTGATTTTGTTTTTCCTAGTTGTAGATCAATTTGTTGGTTCTTACCATATCTAATAATTTTTGATTGGATGACGAACATTATATTATGTTGCTGAGTGTCTGGAGTTTTGAGAGCTTTTTTTTCCCTTAGAGAGTGTTGCTCTTTGTTTTGGCAAACAGTTGAGTTGTTTGCAGATCTATTCGATCTCCTCAAACCCATTTTTAAAGTTTATTTTTTTATTTTTGAGAGAGAAAGAGAAAGAGTGCGTGAGCGTGCACATGGACAGGAGAGGAGCAGGGAGAGAGGGAGGGAGAGAATCCCAAGCAGACTCTGCGCCAGGAGTGTGGAACCTGATGCGGGGCTTGAACCCATGAACTGTGAGATCATGACCTGAGAGGAGACCAAGAGTCTGATGCATAAGCCACTGAGCCACCCAGGCATGCCCCCTCTGCCCCCTCTTTTTAATCTTTGGAGCTGCGCCTTCGTTTCAGGGGTAGTTCAGAGTAGTATTCATGTACTCTGAATAACTCAGGAATTTCTAGGGATTCTACACCAAGGTTCCTCTGCATTGTCTGAGCTCCTTGAAGTGTTTATCATACATCTTCCTGGTGTCTTTCTGTCTCTCCCTCCCTCCTCTCTTTCCCTTCCCTGCCTACCTTTCCTTCCTTCCCTTGTTTTTGCCTGTCTGTGTGGAATCCCACTTTTTCTATGACTGACTTAGTACTCGGCAAAGACTTAAGGGAACCCCTGTGTTGATTCTGCAGATTCTGCAGTCTTTTTTTCTGCATTGCTCCCTCTCCCTCTTTTTGTTTGGATTTCTGCTGTACAACCTCAAGTTGTGTCAGCTTTTCTGAACTTCTGTCTCTGACTCTAACTCTGCTAAGCTGCTGGGCTCTGTTTAGGTTTTCTTTGTGTCCATGATGTAGAAATCACATTCAGGTAGATAATCTGCATAATTATTAAACGTACCTTTTTTGTCTCTCTTTTATCAGATGCCACTGAATGTCCACTATCTGAAAACAGATTTTATATGTTAGCCAGTATTCTGCTTTTTAAGATTGGGAGTTCGTGACCGTTCCTTGTTACTCCTTCATGGCTGGAAGCCTAGTTGTTGTTTTTGTTTTTGTTTTTGTTTTTGTTTTAAGCTGTAAATACTGATAATACTTCTAGGTTTTATGCTTCCTAAGGAAAGATATCTGACCATCTTTCTACTTGTTAATACGTTGAAAGGATTAAATATTTGTTAATGGTGCTTTTTGATTAGGAAAGGCACTAATATTTCCTGTGGTGAGAGCTTTCATTTCATATTCTTATCATACTCTGAATTTATAAAAATTTCTCATGGATAGTTGTGATCTGCTTTAAAAGATCACTTATTAGAATTTTAAAAATCATTATTGTGAAAGAGTTCTGTACCATGGCAAGAAAGGACCAAAATTTAATTTGCCTAGAATTAACATTCCTCTTCTCACAATAGCATTCAACTATGTCTAAATTATTCTGACCTTAGTTATCCAATTTACCGGATTATTTAAATGTCTTTCCCTTCCTTCTTCTTTTATATTCCCTGCTTCTGTTTCATTTACTTTCTTTCTGCTCACATTTCTATTAGGGAGCCTAATGAGGGGGAGACAGGGAAAACTAGCACACATGCAAGTGAAACTTAGGAATTTGACTTTTGATTCCTTTTTAATAATGTTTAGAGGTTGTCAGAAGTAATGTCAAAATCTGGTTTTAGATTTCCATGGCAGCTGGAAATAGAAATTTTTTCTTTTGGTGTCTGCTATACAGGTGTTTAATTGGCTATCATTCTTTAACCTGTCACAGATATTGAAATGCACTAGAAATTTGAATAATCTTATTGGACTGTTATATTTGGAGCATGAATATGCTAGGGAAAGGACGATGGGGAAATAAGGTGACATTCTTTGTTGCCAGGAATCACTGGGTTTTGTACTAATTAGCCTTGAAAAACGTGGAGTTATTTGACAGACCAGATGTTTTCAGCACGCAGCCATGTGTCTCATCAGTGAATGTGCCTGTGTCCGCAGGCAACACTGTTAGGTTTTTCTCATTCTATAAACAATGTTCCAAAATATAACTAAACCCAAAAGTGTGTTTATCTTTTTGGCTTAATTTCTGGCTTTCTATCCTTTCTAAGGTTTCTCTCTAGAGGAATTGCATTTTATTGCACATAGCTCTTCATACCTAATTGTAGTATAAACACCATTCTGTTTACGCTAAACCATGTGAATTTTACTGTTTTTGAGTCTGTAAAATTGTAATAAATAAAAGCAACCATTTCACATTAACTCTATTTGTACTTTTATTTCTAAATGTAGGGGAAATAAATCTTTCTACCCTCTATTTATTTGTACTAAGATTTTGATTTTTGGAACATATGAGGGAAAAACAATAAAAAAATCAGTAAAACCAGTCTCTAGTCCTTAGTGTTTATGGTACTAAGTACATTGGAGTGAGATGAACTTAAGTATCTACCATGAAATTCATTCTTAAAATCTGAAACAGAGCTATCAGTTCTTTTATTTATAAGATCAGAACTGAGTTCTTCCTATACTAAATATATCATGGGAAGTATGGAAATTAAGAAATGAAAAACATGAGGAAAATTGTCACCCATAATGTTGCTATCCAAAGGAAAAAAAATCACGGCTTAACGTTTTCGTGTATATCTTTATAGACATTTTCTGTGTACTTATGTATGTGTGTATGCATGTAGTTAGTGATACATAGCTCATACATGCACATATATTCATAATTATACATGTATACATATTTATAATTTTGTAAGCATTATGATTATACCTGTAAGTTTTATTTTTGACATAACTTTTACTCAACAATACTGTAAACATTTTGCTTTTAGTCTTTGACTACATTGATATATCATGATGTGTTTAACCAACTCATTGTTATTAGACACCTAGATTAGCTTTTTATTGGCTAATATAAATGGCTACAATTCAAGAGGCTTATATATTTTTGTAAACCTAATATTTCTTTTTGGAAATACAACTGGTTAGAATGCTTGTCATGGTAAAATTCTTCCCTGAAAACTTGTATCATTAATACAAATTTGTTTACCAGCAGGTAGTAAATTCTCATTTATTGAAACCTCTGATAATAATACCCATATCTTTTGAGAAATCTTTGGGAGTTTGAATGACAAAACTGTTTTTGATTTGTATTTTTTTACGTATCTGTTCAATTCTACACCCCCCGCCAACATATTGGCCTTTTCAATGTTTGTGAGTTTTCTTTGCTCATTGCTTTTTGTTCATTGCTTTTAAAAAAAACCTTAAGTTTTTCTGTTGTCAATAATCTTTACCAAGTTTTTGTTTCTTCGTTATTCTTATTTTTTTTAATGTATGACTTATTTTGATTTTACTTTGTCAACCTTATTAATTTTAGTTTTATTTTTTCTCTTATGCTTATGGAAGCTTTCCTACCTATCAGATAAATATTACTTTCTTTACTATTGCATTACCAGCAATATTTACTTCTACCTAACCAGCAATATTTCTTTTCTTAAAATCTATTGTATCTGATATAAATATAGCCACTTCAGCACTTTTCTGATTACTTTTCCCATGGTATATTTTATTCCATCTTTTACTTTAATAACCTACTTTTATCTCTAAATCTAAACTGTGTTTCTTGTAGAGGACATATAGTTGGATCATTCTTTTTAAATCCTGTCTGACAATTTGCCTTTTTTTTTTTTAAGTTTATTTATTTATTACTTAAGAGAGACAGAGATAGCATGAGTTGGGAAGGGGCAGAGAGAGAGAGGGAGAGAGAGGGAATCCCAAGCAAGCTCCACTCTGCCAGCACGGAGAGCTCCGACACGGAGCTCAAATCCATGAAATCCCAAGATCATGACCTGAGCTGAAACTGAGTTGGATGCTCAGCTGACTGAGCCACGCAGGCGCCTCCTGTCTGACAATGTACCTTTTGACTGAAGTGTTTATTAGTCCATTTAGATTTATTTTTTTTTAATTTTTTTTTAAGTTTATTTATTTTTGAGACAGAGAGAGACAGAGCATGAATGGGGGAGGGGCAGAGAGAGAGGGAGACACAGAATCGGAAACAGGCTCCAGGCTCTGAGCCATCAGCCCAGAGCCTGACGCGGGGCTTGAACTCACAGACCGCGAGATGGTGACCTGAGCTGAAGTCGGACGCTTAACCGACTGCACCACCCAGGCGCCCCTAGTCCATTTAGATTTAATGTAGTTATTGATGCCGTTGAGTTTTACTTTTTGTTTTCAGTTTTTCATGTCTTTTTGTGCTTACCCTTTTCTCTCTTTTTCTTGTATGAAATATTTTATAGTATATTATTTTAATTCCTCTGTTGATTTTTTAATGATACATTTTTTGCGTTATTTTCTTAGAGGTTGCTCTGTGGATTATAATCTGTATCTTAATGTATCATAGCCTACTTTGACTTTAGGTCAATGCTGATGTAGTTTTGGTAGAATATATAGTAGTGGTTTTGCTTCAACTTAGCTCCATTTCTTTCCTCCTTTTTTGTGCTATTATTGTCATATATATATTATGTCTCTATATTTTATAAACCCAATGATACAGTATTATAATCATTGCTTTTAAATTTTTTCTCTTAATGAAATTAAAATGAGAAAAGAAAAAATATATTATTTAGTCTTTTGTATTTCACATATATTTACTATTTCCTATGCTCTTCATTTATTTCTGTGAATTAAAGTTAATTTCTGTTGTCATTTCTTTTCTGGCTTCCGTTAGTATTTTTTGTAAGGCAGATCAAGGAATTCTCTGTCTTTATTTTGGAATGTATTTCATTTTTATTGTTAAAAGATAGTCATCAACTAAGGATTAGTCCAAGGTTTTCACTCAAACAAACTTGAGCCAATAAGGTTTTCACCCTTTGTCAGTGGATTTGTGTGTAAGCAACAGAATACATCAAAACTTCAGGCAGTTTTCAAATCAGCCTGAGCTTTTAGTTTCTGCCAGGCTTTCTACATGTGTGCCTGCTGCCTCCTTGTCAGCCAGGGTTGTGTGGAGTGCTTAGGCTCTTTTGGGTGTCTTTCTGCATGTGTGCACAGCCTCAATCAGCTAGGATATACTAAGAGCTATCAGGCCCTTTCATGGGTCTCTTATTTACATACTTCCGTTAAATTTCTGGTTAGTCCTCCAATCTGCCCTTTATCCCAACCCAGACCAACTTCAGGCCAGGAGAGCTGGACCCATCCATCCTTCCTTCCTCCCTGCCTCCCTCCCTCCCTCCCTCCCTCCCTCCCTCCCTCCCTCCATCCTGTCCTTCCTTCCTTCCTTCCTTCCTTCCTTCCTTCCTTCCTTCTTTCCTTCCTTACATTTATCCATCCATCCATCTGGAGTTTGCTACTTTTCCTAATAATGCCACTCCTTATAAAGGCAGGGAAGCTGCTGGTTTTCATGACAAGCCAATATAACCAATGGGAGGGAGGGGGAATGGGGAGTGGGTAGAGTTGGAGGGTTGATGGAGGAAGCCCCAGGAGAGAGCACCACAAAGTTCCATTTTTCAACAGTTTTCATGAAAAAACACTTTTCAATTTGTTCTCCTTTGGTCAATTTCCAGAGCCCTGAAAAGGTTTGATGATACTTGTTTTTTTGGGTAGAAGATTTTCTGAGTTCTTCCCTGTACCATAGTTGGAAGTTTAAACTTAGGTACTTTATTTTATAGGATGATTGTTTTGGCATTGATATGATCATCTTGTATTTTCATTTATTTTTTGTATAATTTCATTGGTAGATTTTCTAAGGTTTCTATTTTCTTGGGGTACAATCTTTTTTGATTGGAATTTATTGAGTCCTTTAGTGCATATATTAATTTTTAATAATTTGACACTTTCCCATTGATGTTTTTATTGAAACTTAATACTGTATTTGTCTTAATGTACAATCAAAACTAATTCAGGCCAGAAATTTTACCTGAGGAATATATCTGTGGCCCTAAAGAAGACTGAGTTGAGCTAAAGGTGATACAATTCCTTTTATAGGCATTATCCTGCACTGAAAACTCTGGAACATCTAGAGCATACCTATCTGCCTCAAGTAAGCCACTATCGATTCTGCAAGGTGATGGTGGACAACATCCCCAAGCTTCGAGAAGAAATTAAGGATGTTTCTATGTCTGATCTCAAAGACTTTTTGGAGAGTATCCGCAAACATTCAGACAAAATCGGAGAGACTGCCATGAAGCAAGTAGGTCTTGCGTTTATGATAGGTTGGCCAATGACTTTGCTAGTGTTCAGTTAAATACAGGTTTCTCTTTGTAAGTGTCTTAACTATTTCTTGTCATTTTAGGGAAGTCCTTCCTCTTTATGGGGACACATGATTAAAAATGTGTTTTATTTTTTTAACAGAGCAGTGAATTATTTGCTAGTTTATTGTTTCGCTCTGTGGATGTTCAGTAAATATGGATTGATTGTGATGGTTTATATTGGGACTTTGAAGAGGTCTTTCTATTTTTTGAATATTTTCCTTCACTTTGGATATGATTTGAAGCCCAAGATTTTTAAAGGGTCTCTTTCTCGGTAATGAGCTAAATTGTGCTGCAGGTATCTTTGGTTGATTACTTACTATGTAAACAAGGTATTGTGTTGTTTATAAATATTTCTGTAATTGTTATTTCTGATATCAGTGGGTATCAATGAAACAAGGCCTTTTGGGAAATGCTGTGAATTATGATCACAGAAAGAGATTTCTTTATAGCTTATAAATTAACAAACATATTAGAATTTTCAGGTTTTTTCTTTCTTTTTTTATTTTTTTATTGCAGTATCTTCATCTCCAAGTCATGAAAGCCACCAAGAAACATCTTTTCTTTTGTCATTTCTTTTTTCTTTTCTTTTCTTTCTTTTCTTTTGTCATTGTGAATAAAAGAGCAGTAATGATTTTCAGTGTTACTTGCTCTTCTGAAATTTAAATCACATGGATTTTATTGAAATATCTCAGTATACCTTATGATGTACCCTACAACGATAAACAGAAGATTCGATTGTTTATGGCAAGTGTTTGGTTCTACAAACAACTATGTTCTTGAATAAGTCATATATAGTTCTTATCATTCTGGGAGGAAAGAGGGAGCAGGTTGTATTTTTGATCTCAACAAGTCTTGGTAATTTTTCAGATGTCTGATTTTGCAAAAGAGGTTTGCCTGTCGGAAATTCCTTTCCTAAGGCAACGCTGATATTCTTTACCCCTTCTTTAAAATTTTTCAGTGCTACACTTTCTAATGTGGAAAGTTTAAAACTAGCTGATGATGATAAGACTGATGGGAATAATACATCATGTCATTTTTTTAGTGGTGAAGAAACAAAATTAATCATTGAAAATATATCTGTGTTGCTGGGTGTATTTTTTGAGTACGGGAATGAAGGTATTCTGCAAGACAAGTCTCTGTTGTGTTTGACAGATTTTTCTCTAAACTTTCAAAATATAGGAGAGTATAGTACAAAGTCTCTGTGGAAGCGTGCTTTAAAAAAATATTTTTTAATGTTTATTTATTTATTTATTTATTTTATTTATTTATTTTTCAATGTTTATTTATTTTGGGGGCAGAGAGAGACAGAGCATGAACGGGGGAGGGGCAGAGAGAGAGGGAGACACAGAATCGGAAACAGGCTCCAGGCTCTGAGCCATCAGCCCAGAGCCTGACGCGGGGCTCGAACTCCCGGACCGCGAGATCGTGACCTGGCTGAAGTCGGACGCTTAACCGACTGCGCCACCCAGGCGCCCCATTGTTTATTTATTTTTGAGACAGAGACACACAGAGTGCGAGCAGCGGAGGGGCAGAGAGAGAGGGAGACACAGAATCTGAAGCAGGCTCCGGGCTCTGAGCTGTCAGCATAGAGCCCGATGCAGGGCTCAAACTCATGAACTGTGAGATCATGACCTGAGCTGAAGTCAGACACTTAACTGACTGAGCCACCCAGGCACCCCAGAAGCATTCTTTTTTAAACTTGCCTTTTCTTTTAGCCCTCTGCTTGAGAAATTAACTTCAATTCCTTTTTGGTGAAAGACACAATGTTATTATTTCATTTAATATAGATTATCTTGTCTCACCTCTTAATTATCTAAAGAAATTAAGGCCCAGGGCAGGGAAGTGTCTTGCTAAAGTTCAGACAGCTTGTAAAGGTCAGATCCTGTAGTAGAATTTAGGTTACACTGGGGCAAAATTTGTCTACTGTGGCACACAATAGTCTGTGTAAACTATTAGCTATTTGGTATATCTGTGCCATATAAAGAAATGGTGAAGAAAACTGTTGTAGATTCAGGACTTTTAATTAATTGATGACCCTTCATACTTCCTATAAAATTTATATCAAATATAGCTCTTACTGCATGCATGGCTATCCTATGCTATGTTAGTTAAGATCTTTGAATAAAAATATCTTAACACATTTTAAAATCTGTAGTACCTAAAAAGTAAGGAAAGTAGGAAAGAGAGAAATTACCACATACTTTGTATATAGTAGTTGTTCAATAAATATTTATTTGAATTTGTGGATGTTGGAAAAGAGGGATAGGGTGTGGTTTATTTTTCATTTCTGTCAAGCCCAAAATGGTGTTTCTGACTTGTGATGGTTTTCTTCGTGTTGGTTATTTGGGGCATCTTTTCATCATGTGGCTCTGCTATTTTTAATGTGGGTTTGAAGATTGGTACAGAAGGGCCAGGGAATTTTGCACGTAGGATAATTTTTAAGGGCTAGTCATGGATCCAACATATTATTACTTCTACTCACGTTTCATTGGCCAGAACCTAATTACTTGGCTTTACCGACCTGCAAAGGAGGCTGAGAAAATATAATCTCACTCTATCATTAAGAGGAGAAAGATACGTGTTTGGTGAATAGTAGCTAGTTTCTGACACAGTCTACCCTTTGGTCATCAAATAACTCTTCAGTCTTTCTCTTGTCCATAGAATACACTTAACCCTTCCCAAGGAGGGTGTTCTAGTATCCCATCTAGTTAGTACATCCATTTCAAAGTCTAGTATATTTCAGGGATGCTCACAACTCTTCATCAGATCCGGATATGTCTCCAGATCCAGATGGGCTGCTGACCAGGAAATCAGATGACAAACTATCTACACCTGTGTTCTCTCCCACCTCCAATGAAGAGGCTAGAATAGAATAACTACAACAAAAACTTACATATAGAAAAGGGAATAATGGGAGACACGCAGTATTCCCTGCCTCTTACACAAATCATGTAATCTTTTTGGGCCATCATTGGGAAATCTTTCTCGCTTGGTAATAGTGGATCTTTTTTGCTAAGACACTCTGAGAGGAATTCCTTTGCCTGTTCTTCCTGGCTCCTAGTTGCACTCTGTTTTTTCTTTGTTTTTTTCTTTTTCAAAAATAAGCAAGTGCTGTGGAATATACCTTTCTTAGACTATCTCTCTGTCTCATTCTCTCTTCTCTCTCTATTTCTAGATATATCCACATTAATATCTGTAAGTGTGTATATATTTATGCATATACCACCTATATAGTTATAGGTATAAGTGTGTGTGTGTGTGTGTGTGTGTGTGTGTGTGTGTGTGTGTGTGTGTGTTTGTTTATCTTTGACTGCCTGCTTTCTGCGTCTTCAGGTGTAGGGGCCCAAAGGGTTGTTTTAAGGCTCTAAACAGTCAAAAGTTTATTTAGTCCAGATTTGTGGGCATTATAGTTACCTCAGAACTTAGTAAGCCTCTGATCTGTTTCTTTCCTATAGGTTCTCTGTGGACACCAGACCCGGTGCTCTTTTCTAACTATAATTTTGAGGAATGATTTTTTTCTTCGCCCCTATTGGGAAGGTAGTGGAGTTGGGGGAGCATAGGCTTTGCCTTATGCCTTTCTTGCTTTAATGTCCCTACTTTGAGGCTATATGAAATAATGAGTAAGAGAACCATACCTGAATCTGATTTTGCTTTGGAATTGGGTCACTTTGTTCAACTAGAAGTATTCTTTGGATGTTATTACTCAGCCCTTTACCATTCTTTTTCTGTTGGGACTCTATATGTGTTCAGCTTTCTAACTCTCTGAGGCCCAAGTGTCTGGACTTCTTCTGTTTCCTATAATTTTATTTGCAAACCAGCAGACTCTTTTTGTGCTCATCTCTTTTATGTAATACCTTGCTAAAAGCAAAAAGTAAATGCCGATGTATGTTATAACTCTGACTCTCCGTTGACTTATCAGGCTGCAGGCCTAACAGGCATGTGGTGTGCCTTCTCATTTATTTTAGGTTCCAGTTTTACTGGTTGTTTTGCCACAGTATTACAGGCTTCTCCAGGCTTTCAACTTGTTAAAGAGATATTTTTGCTGCCTGTTGCCTGACCTCTAAATCAATGCCATTTATTTTAGTTTTGTTGTTGTTGTCGTTGTTAAGGCAAAACCATTCTTTCAATACTAGTTTCTGTTTTCCTTAAAAAATTCTGCTTGTTGTAATAGCTAAGCTCTAAAATCTCACCGTAGAAGTTTCATTTTTTGCTCACTGGAATCTGAAGTGGATCCTCCTTGTAGCATAGCTCTTCTTCAGGTGACCATCAAGGGATCCAGGACTTTTCTTAACTGTGGCTCTCTCACTTCAACACATGTCTTCTAACATTGTTTCAGAAGGGAAAAGAGTAAATAAGGCCTGGGGGATTTTTATGGACCAGGCTTATAAGTGATACAAATCACGTTGCCAATATTACATTGGCTATAGCTTGCACGCTGCATGTGAGGCTTGGAAATCTAGTCTATCTGTCTGACCAGGCGGAACAAGAAATAGGTTTGGTGAATAGCTAGCTAGCCTCTGATACAATCTGCTACCATATAGGTTTGAAAAAAAAAACGTATCTTCCATTCTCTTGCCTTTTTTCTTTGCTATTTCATCTCTTTGACATTCCCCCCTGCCCTGCATATGTTTGCCTTCTGATTTACTAATTCAGTTTTTAGTAAATTCATTTTCATCATTGTCAATGATGCTATTTAGAACTTTGTCGTCATTATTATTTTCAGTTTAGCAACCACAGGTTTGGCTGTAGAAATTTGTTCTTTTCCTTTAAAATTTTTTTTTCTAAGTAGGTTTCTTTGGAACCATATGACAAAATAGGTTTGAAAGTCTTACTTAATACTGGTTACTGGTTTGAGCTCTTCTAGAAATTAGGTAGATGATTGTGCTTTTTCATGGTCGACATCTCCCTTTGCCTTCTACCCACCATATCCTGAGTTGCTGCATTGATCTATGGGTGGACTCTGTCCTTGGTACTGTGAAATGATGGAGGCAGCTGGTAGATTGGTTTCTTTTCGGGATATACCAGCAAAAGCAAAGTACCTGAAGGCTCCACCCTGATTAAACTTTAATGACCAAATTAGGCTCGAAACTTTTATCTGTTATTATAATAATCTCAAACTGTTGTCTAATTTTATCAAAAGATACGTTGCAAAAAATACTTTTTGAGGCTGATCTGAAGGGTATGTGGTTTATCCATTCCTCTGTATTCAAAGTATTATATTGCCTCTAGATAAAGCTTTATCATTAGGAAGCTTTTTGCTTTGATTGCATGTGGTAGGCAGAATTCCAAGATGGCCCCTAGATTCCTGCTCCCTTGGTACATGCGTCCTGTAAAATCCTCCTCCTTGATTATGTGGCCTGATCTAACCAGGCAAACTCCTTTAAAAGAGGGAGTGGAGATCAGATATAGAAGTTAGAGAGATTTAAAGCTGCAGCAGATGTGCTACTGTTGGTCTTGAAGAAGTAAATTGCTGTGTTTTGGAGGGGCCAGGTGGCATGGAACTGTAGGCAGCTTGAGGTGCTGAGAGCTGTTGCCAACAGCTGGCAAGGAAATGGGGTCCAGAATCCTACAGCCACACGGAACTGAATTCTGCCTATAATATAAATGAGTTTAGAAGAGGACCCTGAGTTCCAGATGAGACCATAGCTCTGACTGATGCCATGATTTCGGCCTGGTGAGATCCTGAGCAGAAGACCCAGCAAATGCTGAACTTCTAACCCATGGAGACTGAGATAACTGTGTGGTTTTAAGCTGCTAAGTTTATAGGAATTTATTACAGGAGTCGAAAATTAATGTACTCCATTATTTTGGTCTTGAGTAGAATTACTTTTTTACTAACCTGTACATTTTAATTTTGCTTTGGAGCTAGGAAAGAGTGGTATAATCTAGTTTAAAATGGTGTCTAGCTAAAAGTTTCTGAGTTTTTCATCTGTCTTCCCACGTACCTAAAAAGCTGCAGAAAAGTAAGAAAATGTGAAAGTATGAAAATTAGAAGTTCAACCATTTAGTAGAATCTGAGGAGGAATTTAAAAATTGTCCATTCTGCTATTTATTACCTTGTTGAATTTTAAGTTAAGTAATCATGTTTTTATTTTCAAAAAATCTTCAATATTCATTCATTTCCTATATATATACATATATGTATATATATATTTAACATAGTATTGGATTGATAACATTTAGTGGACCCACCTGTGGCTTCTGCCATGGGAAATAGAGCCATCTGTAAAGTATGTAGAAAAACCCTACCTTTTATCCTGTCTTATTTTTTAAGTTGATTTTCTTCCTGTATGCTTCCAAAATACTATACATATCTTATTTTAGAACTTCATTTTGGCTTGAAGTGATTTTATAAAAAATGTCTAAAGACTTCTTTTTTGTTAATTGTCTGCTGTCTTCTAGTTTGCCTCTTGAAATTGATTTCTGTAATTCACTCGTTATGGAACTGATTTGTACAGGAGGGAAGTTCTGTATTTCTTATTTTGATTAGTTTGCCTTAGGCCTTGTGAGGCGAAGTAACATTTGTAATATAAACATTCTTGGCTAGGTTGATTTGTATGTGAAGCTGTTTAACAAAGGGAGGGATTTATTTACTTTTAAAATTCTAACTTGGCTTTGCCAAATTATATGGGTTGTATAACTGCTGCTTAGAAGAGGAACTGGTTGCCCATAAAAGAAATTGAAGGCTTCTAAGCAGTCTTCCTTTAGTAACTGGTTTTAAAGAAACTGCTCCTTGGGTGAGGTTAGTTGTCTCCATGGTTCTTTCAACCCTTGACTTTCTTTGGTTAAGTCTCGACTAGAGCAAAATGTGCTCTTTTATTTATTGTGTAGAACATCCTTTGACTTAGATCTGGCTCCATACTATGAACTGAGCTAACACAGGCCATGTGATGACTGCCAAGGAAAAGCAGTAGTGCCCTTGAAACCTCTTTTGTGCTGGATTCTATGCAAAACTCCAACAGCATGTGACTTTTAGAGTCAGAGAATCTGGTGCTCAGTTGGTCTGGTATTCTTGGATTCACTTTATATTCTCTTTTCTTCTTGATTTCAGTATTTATATATTTGTACTGGTTTTTACTCCTTGGTCTTTAATGGTGTGGATGGCCTGGGTGTGGGGTAGGGGAATATGAGAGCTGTTTTATAGGGATTATTGAAATAAGCAGCATCAGAATGGCTTAGAGTATGGTAGATAGTATGATAGCAGGGATTGAGTTTACTATTAGGTAATATGATAGTTAACGGAATAGACTTTGGAGTTTGGGTTAGACTCCTAGATTTGCCATTTGGTAGCTATATTACAATGAGTGGGTTGCTAAGCATCCTTGTCAGTCTGCACAATTCTATAAAGTTGGAATTTTTAATTCTCTTTTAAAGATGTGAAAAATTTTGGGAAATCAGGTATCGTAGCTCAGTCCCAGGGATATAATAAATGCTAAATTAAAAAAAAAAAAGAGAACTATTCTAGGTGAATAGTGACTACGAATAGACTCTTAACAGTGTGGAGGTGAAGATAATTAGAGGTTAAACTTGTGTTGAAATACTTTTTTTTCCTTCCTAAAATTAAATTTCCAGTGGCAGTTTTCGGCCTTGAATTAGATCTCGTTTTTAGACAGCTTTTTTCTCCTTGCCTTAAAAAAAATTATTTGTTATATATACTTCTGAAACATTTTGAACCTGATTTCAGTTAAAAATCATGTATATATTAGACGACTATGAAGTATAGAAGATCAATATCCTTGTACTGGTGTTGAGTTGGGATGAGAGAGGAAAGATTATTTTTTAAATCTGATTTGAAGACAGTATCACAGTTTGGTTTTGGACTTTCTGTTTTAACAGAAAAAGGAAAACTATGGCATATATATATGTGTGCATCTATAATAAACATAATATTTATTTGCTTTGACCAAGCAAAGCATATCAGCTTATTAGGAGAAATTTTTCTTTTATTAAACTTAAGAGAAAATTACCATATGGATTCTCAGTACAGCTTATGGTTTGTGGTGTGCTCATCCTAAAATAAAACAGTGCTTAGAGAATCTAGAGGAGGAGCAGTTATTATGATACTTATATCATTGCTCACAAATATATATACCTATAGATTGTGTATGTATGTGTGTGTGTATGCACACACACACATATTTCATTAATTTTAAGATTAATTTTTTTTGAGAATATTTCTTTTACTGAACCTTGGCTTTTGAGCAATAATAAAACATAGTATCATAAAAATAAACTAACAAGTAGAACGGAATACAAGTATAGAAATTGACCCAAATATATATAAGAATTTCATAAGTGACAAAGGTGGTCTCATGCAAGAAGCATAAACACACACCAATGAGCATCACACTATACAGGTGTAAAGTAAGTATTCCCTCAGTAAACCTCATAGGCAGAAAAGTCAGCACAGTGCGTGGGAACATCATTCTACTGTCATTTTCTGGAGGGGGCTGATGGGTTCAGCTTTGCTGTACAAACAGCAGGATGTGCCTCAGGAGAGGGACCCTGCCCTAGATCAGTTATAGGGAAGCTGGGAGGAAGCAGAAGACAGTCAATACATATTAGGTGGATCCTTGCTGGTCAGAGGAATGTCTTGGTAAGGGGAATTGTCATATCAATGCCACTTATATCAGCTAAAGAGACCTAGTATTCTTCAGAAGAGCTAAGTCAGTTTTACTGAACTAGCTTGTTGCTAAGCTAGGAGAATGGTGAAGGTGGAGAGCCACAAGGGCCCTCCAAGGTGACATCTCATAGCAGTGGGGAACTCCATTAATGTGATTGCTGCTTTACTTATCTGTCTTCCCAACCAGTCTGTGGTCTGTATAAGGACAGAGGTACGGTTTTATTTTTATAGCTCCAGTACCTTACTAGCATAGTACTTAGGGATTGTAGATAGTTAATAAATAGTTAATCAATTAATGTCTATTGTGTTATTTAATTAAATTTAATATACCTACACCTTAACATTTTTCAGGAAAAGACATATTTAAAAACAGTATTCTAAGGTATATGCTCTTAGTCTCCAATTACATTCTTAAGTACGTGAAAATATCTGTAATTGCTTTTTGAATGGATTTTGACCTTTTCTGTAAGTACTATGGAGGTACTAAGAGGTTATCAAATTGACTTCTTGTTAAAAATGGTGAATTCAACATAAACACTTATATTTTCTACCTCTTCAAACTTGTAAAAACAATAGCCAAGGTTTTTTTGTTTTTGTTTTGTTTTGTTTTTACAGCATGAGCTCTCAAACGTAAAGAATATAGGAGGGTTAGATGATAGCAACATAATTTGGAAGCTGGAATGTAGGAAGGTGTGTTGTGTGTGATAATTGTCCTAGCATATCCAAGAAAATTCAGTCCTAAGCCAGTAGTAGAAAAAGCTTGGGACAATCCAATTTTTAGTGTTTTGCAGAACCCCCATGTCTAAGAAATTGCTAGCATTAGCTTCCTTTGGGAAAAGAGGGGTAAACTGATGTTCAGACAGAGGGATTGGTTGACTGTTTATTCCAAAAGCAGTTAGACAACCTGATTCCTTCCCCAGCTTTTTCCACCAGGTGACTGCCCTATCCCAGCTCTAGCAGAAGACCAGAGGACAATAGACACAAGCTGGGGGTATAAAAATAGTGAAAGTTTGTATACTGAGTATTGAGATTCAACTTGCATTTTATAGCCCTCTTCTCTGATTTGGTCTCTAGAGCTCTAACAGCCAGGTTTATACCCTTCAGGTATGAGATTGGAAAGTACTGTGAATAATATGATTAGTGCAAAAGAACTGTCCTAAAGGTATGTCCACTTGGTAGTCCCCAACCAAATGGACCAGTTGGATCATTTTGAAATCCATAGTTGACTAGACTCATGCACATGCATAGACGTTAGCTTTTAGTTTCCCAACTTGAAATATGAGCAGATCACTAAGGATCAGCAGACATTTGAGAAAATCCTCTAACATAACAGTTAGAGGTCAGAACAAGCACATATAAAGAAGCAACTTGGAGAAGATATTATGCAAGAACAGGAAAACGTAAAAGGCAAAACAATCAATAGAGCTAGAAGGATAAGAGAAAAAATTTTATATGTAAAAGCAAGATCAGAAAGCTACACAAAAGGAGAAATTCAGAGAACAAAAAGAATGTTCAGCAATTAAAAATATGATAGCAAAAAACAAAACAAAACAAAAAAAAAAACTGAAAGGAGGGTTGTGAAAATAAAGTGGAAAAAATCCCCCAAAGAGAAGAGTAAAGGGAAAAAGAGATGGAACATGGGAAATAGAAAAGATCTAAGAATATTAGGGGGTCAGTCTAGGATATCTGGCATTTGAGTACTAGGTGTTCTAGAAAAAGAAAGCAGAGAAAATAAAGGGAAGGAATTCATGGAAATAATAATGGGAAAATTTCCCAAAATTCTAAGACATGAACTTCCAGATTAAAAGACCAATCAAATGCCTAACAAAAGGGATCAAAACAGGCATGTTGTGTGATATCAGAGGTCAGAGGTCAAATAGAAAATCCTAAATGTTTCTGGAGATAAAAAACAAGATTCAGTGTCAAAATGATTTTGGTTTATAGAAATACTGGAACGTAGACTGAAACAGAGCAATATCTTTAAAGTTCTAAGGGAAAATGATTACCCATCCATATTTCCCTATCTAGCTACAATATCAAGCAAGTGTAAGGATAGGATAAAGATGTTTGCAGTAATGAAAGTCCTCAAAAATTTGCTTCCTATGACCACTCCTCCTCCCCACCCCCAAAAAGGAAAGATATGGGATGTTGAGGGCATAGATAACCCAAGAGAGGAGAGGGACAAATGGAGTTTCTAAGATGATGATTAAAAGGGAGGGAGTTGGTTGACAGTGGGGAAGCAGGCAGAAAGTACAACCAGCACAGTCTGGAGTGTTTTAGAAAGTTTAAAAGAGGTATTCTGAGAAGGTGAAAGTGGCAGAATATTGGATGTATTTGTACACACTGAGAGGAAATTCAGATAGTTGGGGAGATTTTGGGAATAAAGTAATGCTAAGTACTTAAAGAACTTAAGCAAACTTAAAAATAAGAACACTTAACTCCAGAAAACCAAAATTGTGTAAGAAAGGAAAAGGGATCATAGTATCTGACATGGCTTGGCTGTGGATTGCATTTATATAATTTATCTAATGAATCTAATAGATTCATTAGATAAATTAACTTTTAGCACTTATAACTATATAAATATAGTTATCTATATCTATAAATTATATAAATTAGAGGATTTGTCCTCTGTTTTGGAGGAGTAGGTGAATGGACACTGCAGGCAGATATGTGGTGCTGGTGTGTTATGTATGTGAAAGAGACCTAAATCCTCATCTTCCATGATGGAATGTCAATAGATAATGCTTAAAACTAACTAACACATAGCGAAA